>NW_022992250.1:5840822-6289440 GCF_902827175.1 Gymnodraco acuticeps
TATTACAGGCAATAGGTATTTTGGACTATGTTTCAGAACAAAGAGGGTTGTGCAAAATTGTTATCATTTATCTTAAAGATAAATAGTATGAACAAATTGGAATTAGGTTTTCGTAAAACTACAGTTTTTTCCTTCTTAAATGGAGAAGTATTATGCAATACAGAATTGTAATTCAACATTCTGGAATTTGAATTCTACATTCTGGAACTTTAATTGAACATTCTAGTATTGTAGTTCAACACTCTCGAATTTGTATTCAACATTCTAGAACTGTAAATGAACATTCTAGAATTCTAATTAAACATTCTAGAATTTTTATTTGACATTCTAAAACCGTAATTAACATTCTAGAACTGTAATTCAACATTCTAAAGCTGTAAATGAACATTTTAGAATTGGAATTCAACATTCTAGAATTGTTATAAAACATTTTAGAACTGCAATTGAACATTCTAGAATTTTAGTTCAACATTCTAAAACTGTAAATTAACATTCTAGAATTGTATTTCAACATTCTGGAATTTTTATTTAACATTCTAGAACTGTAAATGAACATTCTAGAACTGTAAATGAACATTCTAGAATTGTAATTCAACATTCTAGAAAGGTACAACATTCATTACTATAACTAACTCCAGAACTGTAAGTTAACATTCTACAATTGTTTTATCTCATTATTAACTTACCCATGTGGGTTACTTAGCATCAATCAGTGAAAACCAAGTGTATTACGTCAGGTGACAATATATTATTAATAAGACATTTTAGCTTTAAGAACTTTAATTATAAAAGTCAATCTTGAAGATTTACCTTCTGCAGAAAAGGTGGCGTCCAGCAGGAGGACGAGACCCAGTAGAGCCACTGCTGGCTTCATGCCGAATCACAGTAGAAAATATCCCTTCTTTAAATAACAAACTAAAAATGTAGGAAATCAAACTCCGACCACAACGGGGCCTCTTACTCTATTGAACTATTCAGATGAGTTTGAGTGCCCCAATTTGGGGTGCAGCATTGTGTGCAGATGATCAATAGACATTTATCAGAAGCTGTTGACCCCCAGGCGTCTGCTTTCCTGATTGGCCAACCATCGGCTGTGACAATCATTAAACTGTGATGTCTGACCTCTTGTCCCAGAAACATCTGCCCGACATCAACATGATCTCTTTAGGCCACAGAATATACACACTTACTTTCCAGTGTGTGGTAAATTCAACCCCCACCAGTTTATTAAGATAATCCAACTACATTGATTATTTGTTATTGTAATGATAGACTGAATGGCTTTTTAGTTAGGAAAAGTGTTAAAATGTAAAACTGTAAACCAGTCAAGACAACAGAAGTGTGCTGTGAGCATTTTTTAATGAAGACATTTTGACCATTTTGTAGGTCTTAATTATGTTTACATTTCTTTAGCAGGTTCCTGGTTTCATGCATGATGTCACACTCACTGGCAAGTTTGAATATTACAGCCATCTTTAAAGCTATTTGCAATTCATGTGCTTTTCCTACAATGACTTATCAAATTGTCTGCTGTGAAAAGGCATGTTTGCCTCTTAAAGTCAGTGTATACTGTAAGCTAAATGTAACTTCTGGTAAAATGAGGGAATGAGAATGTGAGCTCAAACATTGTGTAACCAGGGTTGTCTTTTTGTCCTCTCATCGATCTGTCATGGAAAAAAACAACCCTAAAGCAAACACAATGCCTTTTTCCAAATGTAGCCTTGATAACGAGAGTTGCTATACACAAATACAAGATATATTTCTAATATGTGGAGTGCCTGTTCTTTAAAAAAACAACAACTATGACATAGATAGATGATCAGATTCAGCACCATGGAGAGACCTAGAGGCTGAAAACATTAAGCACATTGAAGAGATAGTTCATTCCTCCTCATCAATCAGTTAAACAGTAAACGATCTTGCTTGATAAAAGGAAACTAACCATCTCTGTCAAAGAGCCTCACAACGTTGGTATCTTAGCTTTTCTCTAGTCTACACTTTAATAGAAGCACAGGGAAGTGAGTCAGGGGTGTTTAAAAGAGTATTTGTTTTAGTGGAGTGCAGTGAAAGTGGTGAGTATTAGGGCAGGTGGACTTTGATTTCTCAGTGGTGATTGTATCAGTGAGAGAAGATATTAACATATTGATTTCTGCCATATCTAATCTAATACAATGTTATAAGATAATTTAAAGGAACACACACATATTGATTATTATTATCTATCTCAAGGAGGTGAGGTGAGGCCTGTACCCAACTTGATTTTATAAATATGATGTCAATATGGTTGAAGATGAGAAGTTTCAATAACAATAAATTAAGATTAAGGTAAAGTAATGGATTACACTTTTTTACAGATTTTAAAACTATTTATAAAAATGTAAAAAACCCAATTGAATATAGTGCAAAAAAACGTAACAAACCAGGTTTTGTGGAAACAGGGAACATTTTATGTCAGTGCAGACACTTCATGTGGAAATGTAATGAGTGATGAATTATTACAACCTGTACCAGAAAAATAAAAGATATAGACATAAATACAAGTTTTTATGTCTATTCTCCTTTCTTTATATAGCAAGTTATGTAGCAACTTAAAGGTCCACTGTTTATATTTTATTGGCATGCACCTTTAAATGTCAAATATTAATGGAGTCATTGAACGAGTCAGCGGTTTTTTAAGAAAAAGGGACCGGGTTACGATGACCACCAAACCTTTAAGCTCTTTAAAAACATTACAACAAATGTTTCAAAATGACAGGAAATGACTTCTCGTGTTCAGAGAAACGAGAAGAAGAAAAAACATGCCATGAGTTATAGATTAGAGAGATCCCCATCAATGCAGTGCCATGTATAGAGTTAGATTTTGTTTTATTGAAATATGTACATGCAACTGTAATAGCCTTCTTTGTACTTTGTAAAACAATTTATTCATTTAACACCAGTCTCTAAATTGTGTTGCTTTCCATGATAGGACATAATCACTTGTATTAATTGTTTTTATGTTTGTATGACTTAATTGAGGCTTTTCTCTGACTTTGTCTCACACATGATGAACTGTAGGATATAAAAGCTCAGAGAGATCACAGTGGTTTCCGGGGGTTGTGTAAGCTCATTAAATACTACAGGGTAAGGTTTATTATCAGAAAATGGCAAATTCTAATTTTAAACTTTGATTTTTGTATATATTAAACAAAGAAGATATAAAGTGGCTTGCTGTTTCCAGAGTCTGTGCTAAGCTAAAGGCTATCAGCTGTATCAAACTATTTCTGGTGTGTAACTGTGATGATATTAATGCTCAAACCATAGTGTAACAGCAGCCCATTAAGGGGAGAGTAATACAACTGAGAAAATGACTCAATAATGACCATACCACAGCAAGATTGCCAACATTTTAGCCACCATAAACTAGCAGTCTCATACCAGACTAAGTAAGGTTTCGCATTAGCAAAATCCATGTTAGTGGAGTGAATAGTAAATATTTATGGATTATAACTTTTCTTTTTTAAGTTACACAAACCTGCCACTACGTGTCAGACCAACAAGAGAGACAAACAGTTTTTTCTCTAATTCAAAAGAAACAATAAAGTGCATGACATTTTCTTAAAGTGATCTTTGTTGATTCCTAGGTTTATCTAAAAGTAAAGCTTTTATAGAACTTATAGCAGACTCTGGGTTCAAAGTCCAAAGTTCAAGGTTTCTTTAGTTTAAGGCAACTCTATTATGCAGACAGGAGACTCAGTACTTTAGCGTTAAAGAAGGCATCACTGCCATACACACTCAAAGGACAACAGGTAATGAATACATTCAAATACGCATTAGTACTACTGAAAAAGAACATTTATCCTTTTCTTCACAAGGCTACACGTCCCTGACATTTGGTAACACTCCACAAATCTGTTCTCCTATAGGTGATAAAACTATCATTCCCCTCATCTGTCAGTCCCTCCACCTCTTTCTTCCAATATTGCCTGCCTCTCTTTCTCAATCGCTTCATCTGCCAATGAGTGTAATCCCTTTGGTGTTGAGTTCATGTTTGATAAGCCGCCAGAGATATAAAGGGTCTGTTTGCAGGTTTATTAGTCTCATTACCTCAGTGGGTCTCTGTGAGGGACATATGTGTTTAGCTCAATTGAATAAGTCTTGACCCTGTGGATAGTTCACTCTCCCCTGGTTCAATCATGGGATCTTCCAGGAGAACTATAAATAGTTGTTTAAGGTGGATGTGGTACCACAGAAACTACATCATCATTGTGGTCCTTCCGCTGGCACTGCTTCCTCTGCCACTCGTCATTCCTACACAGGTAACTTTTTAACTAAGTGAATGGTTTGAATCGGTATTGACTGTCTAGATTGAAAGAACCTCAATTCTTAAACCTTAGTGGGGGGTTTGACTGATAAAAAATATGTTTTACACAACTTCTTCCCCTGAATTTCTACTTCTCTTTAACTGTATAATAATGCATTCCCTTTGGAAAAACATTTTTAACAGTGACTTCATTTTGGTACACACTACTATACAGTAACTAGCAATCTGTCTTATGTATCTGTGGCATTAAGCACATGCCACAGATACATGTAAGGTAAGGTTTAACTGAAAACACAAGAAAGCAGGCTATGTGTTCTGTCGTTCATTAATCACTCATCAGGTCTCCACTCTAAATAACTTTATCCCAAGAAAGATTAGGGTCAAATTCCTAAAAGGATTAGCAAAATAACAATGACCTTTTGATAGTGTGCCCCATGTTAAGCATTATGTGTTAAATACTGAAACTAAAATAAATCATCAATCAGCATGTTCATGTGCTTGTCTTGATGTATGGATTGTATTCAAGGATCGTTGCTTTATGATGAAGGAGAGACAAAGGTAAAAGTGTGCACAATGAGCAGTTAATGTCAAACCACATTGGACATCAAAGAGCCAATGAAGAGCTGAAAAGTCAAGAAAATATGGGATGACGGCATCAGAGAGCAAAACACAAAGGCACTGAGGATACCACTGTACTGTGCCTGTAAACATATCTTTATGTTTCTATGTTAGCATTTTTTAGATTTCATATGGTTCCATAATAAACTGCTTTGAAATTATTGATGTAAAATGGCTATAACATATGAAAATAACAAATCAAAATAATAGTAATCATGATTATTGTGGGGGAAAACTTCTGTGTAGCAATGCAGTGGGAGTCACCGACTCAGGAAGGAGCTTTGATGTCAACACTGATGGTTTATTTAGGAGCTCCGGCCCGGAGAATTCACAAAACAAGTCCAAGAGCCAGAGGTTCTGACTTCACGGTAGAGTTGCCACGTCAATTCTGAAGAACTCTACCCCAGACCCGTGTATTTAGCTAGTTCAGAGAGAATTATCAACATTGTGCATAACAAGATAGAATCATAACACCTCTATCAGCTGACGCCAACAGGCAGGAACAGGGAGACAAAACACTGAGAGCACAGCAGCCAAGGTTACAGGTTCCTGTGCTCAGTCAGGACAGTATGAACTGATAAACTGGGTCAAAGCTATGGACCTTGGAAATATCTCCCCAACAATTAGTTAAAAATGTTGATTACTTCTATCCAGTAACGTTCTAAGAAGAAGGGTAATGGTGAATATAATTCAAAACGCCTATTTTATGAAAAAATGACTTTATGTTAAAAGTGTACGTAATAGTTTTAATAGTAAAGGATAATACAGTATCAAAGTAAGTAAAGCAAACATGCTACTGTTGCAGTGTGCTGCAACAATGACCTCTCACATCATGATACCTTATGTATTAACGTTTTAAAAGCAGCATCTTAGTGAGGAGTTCAGAGGGTTTCGAACATTGGCAGTGGAAAGTTTTGTGTCGGGTAGTTTTAACGCTCTGTGATTTTACGGAGGACCAATAAAGAACTATATTGTGAGAGCATGACAAATTGTCTGTTTTACAATCAACGCTTCCTGCTATCTGCATGTGTAAAGTATTATTACCTTATAAAGTGAGGCTGCAGATAAGACAGAGGATGATAAACACTGTATGAACTTTATAAGGTTGTGTACATCTCTGTATACATGTGTGTTTGTGTGTCTTTGTCCAATATCTGTCTCCATACCTTACTAATTCTCAGATTGTCTCTTCTGAACACTTTTACCTCCCCACCAATTTCTTCTGACACCAGTGTTGTTGATGTGTTTGCGTGTGTGTGTGTTTACAGGAAGCCAAATGTGGTTATGCGATCATCCTCATGGCTCTGTACTGGTGCACAGAGTGCATGCCTCTGGCCGTGACCGCACTGCTGCCGGTCGTCCTCTTCCCTATGATGGGCATCATGAAGGCTGCAGATGTAAAGTCCTTATTTAATCTTTTGTACTTCATTATATTCCAACTTCTGACCCCTGTAGGAATATACTGCTGTTTATCACTAAAAGGTTCTCAGATACTTCGGAGAAAATGTAGTGTTCAAGGTATTCTTCTATCGCAGTTTATTTGTAAACTATAAATTGAAAGTTGAGTTTGTCACTGTACTAATTTCTATGAGATATAACAAGATATTGCTTGAAAGAAATATCTCCATTCACAATATCTAGCTATCATAAATACAGTTGGGTTATCTTATCACAGTTGTCTTTTCTAAGTCCTTATCAATTCTGCTATACATGTTTCCCATGACGTTTTCCTTTGAGGTCAATAAAAAGGGTTAGGAGAAGAGATGAGGCATATTTTTTTGTGCCTCTCAAACTGCAGGCAGGCAATGACAAAATATGAGAGGATACATTGGACCAACTGTAGGTAATTGTGAAGGTCAGGATCAGTTAAAGAACAGCAAAAGCACACCAGAAGAACAGAAACAAATAGAGTTAAATAAAACAGGAAATTAGCTCTGTCTGAAAGTGTTAACCTTTATTCGATACATTTTTAGGACACTGTGCGGAGACGGCACCGTCATTGCTGATCCTGATCATTGCTGATCCTGATCATTGCTGATTGTCATCTGCTGATCCCGTGTCTTTTATAGCTCATAAAACAAATTGGATGATGTACAGGCCAGCATGTTCACAGTTTATTACACCGGTCAAATTATGCACTGTTTGTTTTGCCCATGTTTAAATGCTTGCTTCTTTTGATAACGTGAGTGTCTGTGTGATGTGTTTCAGGTCAGTATTGAGTATCTGAAAGACTCTAACATGCTGTTCATTGGGGGCCTGTTGGTGGCCATCGCTGTGGAGCAATGGAACCTTCATACCCGCATCGCTCTCCGAGTGCTGCTGCTGGTCGGCGTCCGTCCCGCCCTGTAAGAAAGTTATATAACTCACCTCTGCACCTCACAGCAGACACAAGATGTGACCAAAATGCCAACAATTCCTGCAAGGACCTTTGTAGTTTTTATTCAGAGTGATTTTAGAGGTCAGAAATGCTCAAGTTGTTACACAAATCCTTCATTCAGCAGTTCTCATGATATTATGCGCATCTTCAAGATTATATCTATGAATTCACACGATTAATAATTCCTTAAGAACAAAAAGCATCAACAGTAAAAACAACAAACATCTAATAATTCATAACGTCAATTCACTGTAAGAAGACATAACATTGTCATTTTCAGGTTCATACATTATACTTCATATTTTTGGTTTCTTCTGGAACTTGACAGAGAAAGTTGAACTAAATCTGAATATCTTGTTGAATCCCAAATGTTCTGACCAAGGCAGGAGGAAAACAAATGTCCATGTCCCCTTTTTGAAAACACACGCATCATGACTAGACAAAAACAAACAAAGACAGCTCATCCATTTGAAAAGATGTGCAGAATTTATGAAAAACAGGACATGCACTCGATTACAGAAACAGGTTGCAATAAACAAAACGAAACAGATCTACTAAAGATCCTTATTTGACCTTTCACTCTCCTTTCACGCAGGTTGATGATGGGCTTCATGATCGTCTCGTCCTTCCTGTCAATGTGGATCAGTAACTCGGCCACCACGGCCATGATGCTGCCCATCGCCTCGGCCGTGCTGCAGCAGCTGAAGGCCACAGAGGCCCAGGCGGACGAGCGGGAGTTCCAGGCCGCAACTCAGGACAACCAGGCGTTTGAGCTTGAGATTAGTAAAAGTAAACAGGAGATGAGTGAAGAGAAACACCCTGACACCAAGGCTCAGCTGGACAATGGACAGTGTAAGTCAATATGTGTTTCCATTGGATGCTTCAGCTCTAATTTCCCCAACTCAACTACTCGTTAAGCAGCTATCCCAATACAGTTGGGAGACTGGCTTAATGCTTTCATAGGATTGTCTGCACTTCCTCAATTGTAAGGAGTAGTGCTGGGTGTAGATTTGACACTTGATTTTAAATTTGGTCAAGTAAAAACAAGAACATGTTATTCCTATAATGGTATTTTTGCTGTTTTCAAATGCTGTGTTTGTGCAGCATGTCCCATGTGCTTTGACTATTCTCTCTCCACCAATCAGTGGTCTGCACTGTTTCACCTTTTGGTATCTCATTAGTACTTGTATTAATTATGTAGAGACATTTTTTATCATGAACTCTCAACATAACGTTTGGAGTGTAAATATAAAATAAATATTAAGTGGCCATTTTCAGTTTTGGATATTGGTTCATAAACAGCACAAAAGAAAGAACATGCATTCGGTTGTACTCTTTGTCATTACACAATCTACAAAATGATGACAGCTCAATTTTAACGTAGTTTTTGTTAGCAGTAATCTTGTATTCCTTATTTTTCATTTGAAAGTGTCTGAAAACATGTGAAATGAACACTTTCCATAACTTAATGAATGTCTCTGGCTCCAGGTGAAAATGGCTTGAGTGCAGAGTCACTGCAGGACTCCAAGAGAAGAGTGATGGATGAGAAGTACGCTCTCCTGACCAAAGGGATGAGTCTGAGCGTGTGTTACGCTGCCAGCATCGGAGGAACGGCTACACTCACCGGCACGACCCCTAACATCATCCTTAAGGGTCAAATCGACAAGTAAGGCATTATTAAAAACACAGAGGGATATTATTTCAGCTGTTTATCCCTCTTTTCCTCTTCTCATATCTCTGTCTTCCTCCTCTGAAGGCTCTTCCCTGGGAACGGGGATGTGATCAACTTTGCCAGCTGGTTTGGCTTTGCTTTCCCCAACGCGCTGATCATGCTGGTGCTGGCATACTTCTGGCTTCTGTTTATGTTCCTGGGGTTCAAGTAAGACAACTTCACCTTCCTACAGTCAATATGTTGAAATGGCCATTTAATCCAATTCAATGATTGTCCTGCTTGCATTTTCGTGGTATTTTGCTATGTAAATGTGTCTTAAATTAATAAGGACATTTATTTAATGTATTATTGATGCCTCAAGACTATTTGTTTTACCGCCTTTATTTCTAGGCAGTAAAACTGTCAATGAAGAGTTTGAGGTAAAGAAACTGGCCAAACTTGGTATCCCATTTAATGACACCACTTTTATAAACTTCAATCCATGGATTGCTCAACCTTAAAGTTGAACCCGATCCCTGAACCTATGACATACTTATACATCTTCAAACATTTCTCTGATTTGTTGACGGCATCTTTGTTCTCTCCTCCTCAGCCTGAAGAAGTCATTTGGCTGCGGTGTGAACAACGACAGAGACAAGGAGGCGTACAAGGTGATGAGGCAGGAGTACAAGAAGCTGGGCAGCGTGAGGTTTGCTGAGTGGGCCGTGCTCATCATCTTCGTCCTGCTGGTGGTCCTGTGGTTCAGCCGGGAGCCAGGCTTCATCGACGGCTGGGCAACAGTGCTCTTCAATAAAGGGGGACCGTGAGTATTCCTTTATCTTTCCTATGTTTTTGGCATGCTTTTAAACCTTAAGTGTGCTTGTTACGATCTCAGGCACTTAGGATGTTGGACCCAATTGGAGACAGAGGTAAAGTACTGGTAAGATACTTTATTTTTCCAAAAAAAACACGATGAACAAATAAAAAAGGTCACTAACTAATCTCAGGATGAGATGACAAAAAATGAGTCCAAAAAGAAAATCACTCACGTAGTGAGGGACAAAACTATTCTTGAGCATAAACCTGACCATTGCAAGAGACAATACGAACTGACACTGAACACTGGGAGACAGGGGAATTTAAACACAGGGTAACTAGATACAGGTGGGACCAATCAGGGGCGGGGCTGACACTGATGAGCACAGGAGACACACAAGGAGTGACAGGTGAAAACAATCAGGAAATTAGACACACCAGGGAAACTAACGACAGACATGAAAACACAGGGAAAAGAGACCAGACAATATACAGGGAGGAAAACATGACAAGGAGAACGGAAAAACACCCACACCTAGACATAGAAACGTGACATGACAAAATAATCCTGACAGAACCCCCCCCCTCAAGGGACTCACTACTCACTAGACGTACCTAAACAAAAAAACAAAAAATCCAAAACGTCCAGCAGGGTGGGTGGAGGGGGTCCGGAGGACGGGCCTTGATTGACAGCCCAGGGCACGGCAGAGGACCAGGAAGGGGTCTCGGGCGGCCGACCCGGGGGTAAGGCAGAGACCATGGATGGGGTCTCGGGCGGACGGCCCGGGGGCAAGGCAGAGTCCAAAAATGGGAACTCGGGTGGACGACCCGGGGGCAAGGCAGAGTTCGAGGAGGGGTCTCGGGCGGACGGCCCGGGGCAAGGCAGAGTTCAAAAAGGGGGTCTCGGGCGGACGGCCCGGGGGCCAGGCAGAGTTCGAGGAGGGGCGAAGACCAGCTCTCAGGGGACCGGGCAGGAGCCGGTGTTGACCGACAGTAACCAGAGCCGGTGGAACAGGTGTCGGCAAGATTCCCCACGGAAGAGGACAAAGGGTTGGCAGGACCCCCGGCAGGAGAGTAGTCGGCGGGGCCTCCACGGCACAGGACATAGGATTGGCAGGATCCCCGGCAGGAGAGTAGACGGCGGGACCTCCAACGGGACAGGACACAGGGTTGGCAGGACCCCCAGCAGAAGAGTAGTCGGCAGAGCCTCCAACAGCACAGGACACAGGGTTGGCAGGACCCCCGGCAGAAGAGTAGTCGGCGGGGCCTCCAACGGAACAGGACATAGGGTTGGCAGGACCCCCGGCAGAAGAGTAGTCGGCGGGGCCTCCAACGGCACAGAACACAGGGTTGGCGGGTTCTCCAACGGCACAGGACACAGGGTTGGCGGGGCCCCCGGCAGGAGAGTAGTCGGCGGGGCCTCTAACGGCACAGGACATAGAGTTGGCAGGACCCCCAGCGGAACCTCCAACAACACTTGAGTGGGAACTCGAGAGAGGGCTTGAGAGGGAACTCGAGAGGAAACTTGAGAGGAATCTCGAGAGGGAACTTGATCGGAGACTCGAGAGGTGACTTGATCGGAGACTCGAGAGGTGACTTGAGAGGGAACTCGAGAGGTGACTTGAGAAGGAACTGGGAGGAGACTTGAGAGGGAACTCGAGAGGGGACTTGAGAGGGAACTCGAGAGGTGACTCGAGAGGAGACTCGAGAAGGAACTGGAGAGGAGACTCGAGAGGGAACTCGAGAGAAGAGTCGAGAGGAGACTTGCGAGGGAACTCGAAGGGGACTGGAGAGGGGACTCAAGAGCGGACCTGAGAGGGAACTGGAGAGGGAACTGGAGAGGGGACTGGAGAGGAGACTGGAGAGGGGACTTGAACATGGACTCGAGAGGGGACTCGAGAGGGGACTCGAGAGGGAACTTGAGAGGAACTGGAAGAGACTCGAGAAGAGACCTGAGAGGGGACTTGTGTCGGTCGGTACACCGACAGGACACCGGGAGCTGGCGTCGGCTGGAGAGCCAACAGGAGACGAGGTGCTGGAGTCGGCTAGTACGCCGACAGGACTCGGGGAGCTGGTGCTGGCTGGAGAGCCAACAGGAGACGAGGTGCTGGAGTCGGCCGGTACGCCGACAGGACACGGGGAGCTGGCGTCGGCTGGAGAGCCAGCAGGTGACGAGGAGCTGGAGTCGGGACCATGACTTCTGGGGCCGGTACTTGAGCCGGAACCATGGCTGGAACTGGGGCCGGAACCATGGCTGCTGGGCCCGGTACTTGAGCCGGAACCATGGCTGTATGGGCCATCTCTGGTGCAGGGACCACGGCTGCATGGGCCGATTCTGGAGCCGGAAACATGGCTATAAGATCCAGTTCTGGAGCCGGAAACATGGCTATAAGGTCCGGAGCTGAAGCCTGGATCATGGCTGTGTGGGCCGGTTTTGGAGCCGGAAACATGGCTGTAAGGTCTGGTTCTGGAGCAGGGACCATGGCTGCTGGGGCCGGCACTGGAGCCGGAATCATGGCTCTTGGGGCTCGGGCTGCTAGCCTGGACTTGCGACTCCTTCTCTTAGAAGCCGCCTGAAGGCTCCGTGGACCTCCAAAAGCCAGACGAGTTCCAGAAAGCAACTCCTGGACATGAGCAGGAACTGGGGAAGAAGCATGGGTTGACCCCAGACGGAACACACCGAGACGTCTGCAGTCAGCAGGCTGGAAATCACACATCCAGAGGAAGTTCAACATCCAGCCAGGTACGAATTTCACCAAGTCTGGTTTCTCCATAGCCAACCGGTGCGCCTCTACCAGAGCGGCCTCCCTCTGCCGAACACTGGACGCTCCACTCCACCAATCACAGCAGCATGCCAAATAAAAGGAAAATGTTGTAGCTCCACCTCAAAAGGATCATCTGCTGGGTCCATTTCTGGTCAGTTCGTTATGTTACGATCTCAGGCACTTAGGATGTTGGACCCAATTGCAGACAGGGAGACAGAGGTAAAGTACTGGTAAGATACTTTATTTTTCCAAAAAAACACGATGAACAAAAAAAAGGTCACTAACTAATCTCAGGATGAGATGACAAAAAATGAGACCAAAAGGAAAATCGCTCACGTAGTGAGGAACAAACTATTCTTGAGCATAGACCTGACCATGGCAAGAGACAATACGAACTAACACTGGGAGACAGGGGAATTTAAACACAGGGTAACTAGACACAGGTGGGAACAATCAGGGAATTAGACACACCAGGGAAACTAACGACAGACATGAAAACACAGGGAAAAGAGACCAGACAATATACAGGGAGAAAAACATGACAAGGAGAACGGAAAAACACCCACACCTAGACATAGAAACGTGACATGACAAAATAATCCTGACAGTGCTAATATCATACATTATTCTTATTGTCAACAAAGATCAGAAAAAAAGTCATACACCTCCATTGTTGTCCAAAAACTATTAAAAACATATAAACGGGACACGCTGGGTGACATCCAATCCAATCCAATCCAACTTTATTTATATAGCACTTTAAAAACTTCAGACCAAAGTGCTGTACAGAGAGATAAGCTCACACAACATAATATAAATACATTTAAAATACAAGATACAAACACAAAACAAACCAGAATAAACGTAATAATTAAAAAATAAATAACAGCCATATAATAAAAACAATAGACCACTGAAAGCAAATAAAAGCAACAATCTACTTGTTTCTGAATGCTAAGGAGAAGAGATGGGTTTTAAGACGGGATTTAAAAGCAGACAGTGTGGGAGCCTGTCTGATGAGCAAGGGCAGGTCGTTCCACAGTTTAGAGGCGGCAGCAGAGAAAGCACGGTCCCCTCTGCGCTTAGACTTTGTTTTTGGCACCCTCAGGAGCAACTGATCAGCTGACCTGAGAGTGCGAGTGTGTGGTGGTTGCATTCTCCAGCCACCTTCCTTGTGTGTGTGTTTTCCCTTTCCCTGTCTGTGTGGGCGTGGTGCCTGTCACTCCTGGCTCCCGTCTCAAATCTCCACCAGCTGCAAACAGTTGAGCACTCTCCTCTGCGACACACCTGATTCCCATCAGCCAGTACGGATGGTATATCAGCGGAGGCTCCACAACTAGTGATGGCGAGATGAAGCCTTATGAAGCTTTGAAGCTTTCCAGCCAATTGGTTCGCAAAAGGGTTCATCTCATGAGGCTTCATCATGGGCTTCATTTGAACACAAACCCCCTGTTGGTCAAAGTGTGTAAAACAGGCAGATTGGACATCTCAACAGTGTGCTCTATCTCATACCGAGTTCCCATTGAGTAAAGCCTTAGAATACCTCTAAACAACGAACATTAAATCATATTTTCATGTTAACAATATTGTATTTATTACAGTTTAATGATTGTGATTGAAAATCCTAAGGAGGCTGCTAAACATTTCAAAGAGGGATTTGTATTCCTTAATAATATTCGTAAACTTAACCATGTTGTAGCCTGAGAAAGGCTAAACCATATCAAAGAATACATTTATTAACTACATTATCTCATGTAGCTGTAGCTTTTATAAACAACAAAAAAGACGTATTGTTCAGTCGTTGAACCAGGGACCCTGCAGTCGTGAGTCAACTGCTTTCCAGCTGAGCCACAGCACACATGCCGAATCTCCTTGAAAACACTGTAAGATATGTATTCCTGTATTTATTGATGTTTTTATTCCTATATTTATTTATGCTTGTATCTATTTATACTTATGACATGTTCCGACCTCTATATAAGTGAGGGTCTGAGCTCTCTTGATTCCATCGTGTCACCGGGCCCGGGTACAGGAGGGGTAATATGGTTCTTATTATACATCCATGGGTATTATGAGCGTTGTGGTTCAACGGTTCAACCGATCTGAATCGCTTCCTGAAGCAGTCACGTGGTATTGACAGGCAGCGAGGCTTCGTTTGTCATCGATGACGTCACTGGCCCAAAACGATACAAGCCTCGATACATGCTTCACAAAAAGCTTCTGGGATTACTCGACACACGCTCCGAAGCCTCGGCGCAATACGTAACATCACTATCCACAACCTGTCAGCGCCAGATCGTTGTTAAACCCCAGTGGATTACGCTTCAGTGGATTACGTTCCAGTGGATTAAAACTCCGGAGGATACTCTTCAATGGATTACGCTCCAGTGGATACTCTCCAGCCGGATTATCTCCTCCAAATAAAACCTTTGTAACACGTTTGCCTTTGTCCTGCATTTGGGTTCTCTCAGATAACCGTAACAGAACGATCTGGCCAGTATGGACCCAGCGGACACCGGCTACCAGGCCAATACTACGGACGAACTCTGCCAAGCCCTGGCCAGTCAAGGCGCTCTCGTGGGGCATCATGATACAGTTCTCCGTGAGGCCTTCTTTCTCTCCGGCAGGGCTCCCGTAGTGTAGCCGAATTTTCAGTGGAGTTTAGAACAGTGGCTTCCGACTCACGCTGGAATAACGAGTCACTACAGGATGCTTTTCTTCAGGGGCTGAACAAATCAATTAAAGACGAGCTAGCGGCTAGGGATGATCCAGGTAGCTTGGATAATTTAATTGCCACAGCCATTAAGATTGATAATCGCCTCAGACAGAGACGTAGGGATAGGACTAGCCGTCATTCCAATCCCAGCGACTTCTCACTTGATCCCCAAATTGGAACTGCCACTACCCCTATTCCCCGATCTTTCCCGACTCCTTACTCAGCCTCATCCCATGGAGAGGAGCCCATGCAAGTGGGAAGGGCCTGCCTCTCACCATCTGAGCGTGCTAGAAGGATCCATGCTGGGGAATGTGTTTATTGCAGCCAAACCAGTCATCTCGTTTCCTCCTGTCCTAGTCTGCCAAAAGGTCAGGCTCGTCAGTAGCTGTGGGGATTCTGGCGAGCCCTTTCTCCTCTCTCAACCCCTGACCCAGAACACAGCTAGAAGCCATGCTTTGCTGCAACCAACAGTCCCTACCCCTGCTCGCCTTAGTGGACTCGGGGGCGGATGAGAATTTTTTGGACATTGACATTGCAGCTCAGGCAGGAATTTCCTGCGAAGTGTTAGATTCACCTCTTAATGCTAATGCTCTAAATGGAAAATTCCTGGCCCAAGTCACTCACCGCACCAAGCCAGTAAACCTCATTCTGTCTGGAAACCATCGTGAGTTTATTCAGTTTCACCTAATTTCCTCACCTCAGGCCCCCATAGTGTTGGGCCATCCCTGGTTAAGAACTCACAACCCCCAGATTGTTTGGATAACTGGCAAAATCATTAGTTGGAGTTCTTTTTGCTTATCCTCATGCCTGCAGTCTGCCCTACCGCCAGCAGAGGCCGCCTCTCCACCACTCAAGATCGAGCCGCCTGACCTGTCATCTGTTCCCACTGAATATCATAACCTAGGAGAGGTGTTCAGTAAACAGCGAGCTCTTTCTCTTCCTCCTCATCGACCCTACGACTGTCCCATTGACCTCCTTCCCGGTGCCCCTCTGCCTTCCTCACGTCTGTTCAACCTATCTCGCCCTGAGAGAAAATCCATGGAAAATTACATCCATGACTCCCTGGCTGCTGGTGTCATTCGGCCATCCTCCTCCCCGGTCGGTGCTGGGTTTTTCTTCGTCTCCAAGAAGGACCGCTCACATTACATTACATTGCATTTAGCTGACGCTTTTGTCCAAAGCGACTTACAATAAGTACATTCGACCAGGAAGACACAACCTTGAAGAAAACAGAATCATATAAGTACATCAGGTTTCATAGAGCCAAACATTTCAAGTGCTACTCAACTGGCTTTAGGTAAGCCAGTCCTTTATTAGTATAAAAGTGCTTTGTTAATAGTTATATCGCTCGAAGTGGAGTCGAAAGAGATGAGTTTTCAGTTTGCGCCGGAAGATGTGCAAGCTATCTGCCGTCCTGATGTCAATGGGGAGCTCATTCCACCATCTTGGAGCCAGGACAGCAAACCCACGTGTTTTTGCAGATGGGAACTTGGGTCCCCCTCGCAGCGAGGGCGCAGAGAGTCGTTTGGCTGATGCAGAGCGTAGTGCACGCGCTGGGGTGTACGGTTTAACCATGTCCTGCATGTAGGAAGGGCCAGATCCATTCGCAGCATGGTAAGCAAGTACCAGTGTCTTGAAGTGGATTCTAGCAGTTACCGGAAGCTAGTGAAGGGAGCGGAGGAGCGGAGTGGTGTGGGAAAATGTATGAAGGTTGAAGACCAGACGAGCCGCTGCATTCTGGATGAGCTGCAGAGGTCGGATGGCACATGCAGGTAGACCAGCCAGGAGGGAGTTGCAGTAGTCTAGGCGTGAGATGACGAGAGCCTGGACCAGAACCTGAGTCGCTTTCTGTGTCAGCTGGGGACGTATCTTCCTGATGTTGTAAAGCGTGTATCTGCAGCAACGGGTTGTAGCAGCGATGTTTGCAGTGAAGGACAGGTTGTTATCTAGGGTCACACCCAGATTCCTTGCAGTCTGAGTCGGGGAAACAACAGAGGTGCCGATGTTGATTGTTAGGTCAAGAGTGGGACAATCTTTTCCCGGGAGGTAGAGCAGCTCAGTCTTGTCAAGGTTGAGCTTGAGGTGGTGAGCAGACATCCACTGAGAGATGTCAGCTAGACAAGCAGAGATGCGTGCAACGACCTGGGTCTCTGAGCGGGGAAAGGACAGAATTAATTGGGTGTCATCAGCGTAGCAGTGGTAAGAAAAACCATGCGGGCTAATGACTGATCCGAGCGAGTTTGTGTACAGGGAGAAGAGGAGGGGACCAAGAACAGAGCCCTGAGGGACCCCTGTAGTTAATTGACAAGGGTCGGACTCAGACCCTCTCCATGTCACCCTGTAGGTACGGTCTTTCAGGTATGAGGTGAGGAGGGAAAGAGCAGAGCCTGAAACTCCATGTTTTTGGAGAGTGCGAAGGAGGATCTGCTCACTGCGGCCCTGCATTGATTACAGGGGTCTCAATGCCATTACTGTAAAAAACAAATACCCACTACCCCTCATTAACTCCGCCTTTGAACCCCTCCAGGAAGCCACCATTTTTTCCAAACTGGACCTCCGCAATGCCTACCACCTCGTCAGAATCCGAGAAGGGGACGAGTGGAAGACGGCCTTTAACACACCACTCGGTCACTTCGAGTATCTGGTGATGCCTTTTGGACTGACGAATGCCCCTGCAGTCTTTCAGTCAATGGTGAACGATGTGCTCCGTGACCTCCTCAACCGGTCAGTCTTTGTCTACCTGGATGACATCCTCATATTCTCTCGTAACAAAGAGGAGCACATTATCCATGTCAGGCAGGTGCTGCAGAGACTCCTGGAGAACAGACTCTTTGTAAAGGCGGAGAAATGCGAATTCCATGTCAACACAGTCTCATTCCTGGGCTACATCGTTGAGGAAGGAAAGCTGAGATCCGACCCTGAGAAGATCCAAGCGGTGGTGGGGTGGCCCAAACCAACCTCAGTCAAACTGCTTCAACAGTTTCTTGGTTTCGCCAATTTCTATCGGCGCTTCATCAGGGACTACAGCAGAGTGGCGGGTCCTTTAACCAGACTCACTTCCCCCACAACTGGCTTTTCCTGGACCCCAGAGTGCGATATGCAGCCTTTTCAGAGCTAAAGAGACTCTTCACCACTGCCCCTGTGCTCATCCACCCTGATTCCTCTCGCCAGTTCGTTGTGGAGGCCGATGCCTCCAACACCGGGGTAGGAGCAGTTCTTTCCCAGCGCTCGGAACGAGACCAACAATTGCATCCTTGTGCATTTTTCTCTCGCCGCCTCACCCAGCTGAGAAGAACTATGACGTGGGTAACAGAGAGCTGCTGGCTGTCAAACTTGCCCTAGAGGAGTGGAGGCACTGGCTGGAGGGAGCTGAACTCCCTTTTATTGTATGGACGGACCACAAGAACCTGGCGTACATCCAATCTGCCAAGCGCCTTAACTCCCGTCAGGCTCGATGGGCCCTGTATTTCGGTCGCTTCTCATTCACCCTCACCTACCGTCCAGGGTCACGGAACCTCAAGCCTGACGCCCTCTCTCGCCAGTTCGCTTCCGATGGACCAACTGCCAGTCCAGACACTATCCTGCCTGCCTCCTGCGTGGTGGGGGCTGTTACCTTGGAGATTGAGTCATTGGTCAGGGAGGCCCAGCGAGCGCAGCCTAGCCCAGGTAACTGCCCAGCTAATTGTCTTTTTGTGCCTACCCCTGTTCGCTCCAAGGTCCTGCAGTGGGCACACACCTCTCGTTTCTCATGTCATCCTGGTGTCCATCGCACACTGTTCATTCTCAAACAACGCTTCTGGTGGCCTTCCATGGCTCAAGACACCAGGGCCTTTGTTGCTGCCTGTACAGTGTGTGCCCGCGCCAAGTCCTCCCACCAGCCTCCCGCTGGCCTGCTTCGCCCACTGCTAGTACCTAGTCGCCCTTGGTCGCATGTGGCATTGGATTTTGTTACTGGACTTCCACTTTCACAAGGATCATCCTAACTATTGTGGACAGATTCTCAAAGATGGTACACTTTGTGGCTCTTTCCAAACTTCCCACTGCCCGAGAGACTGCAGATCTTCTGGTCAACCATGTAGTTCGACTTCATGGGATCCCCACCGACATCGTCTCTGACCGGGGCCCCCAGTTCATTTCCCACGTTTGGAAGGCCTTCTGTCAGGCTCTGGGAGCATCGGTGAGCCTGTCATCTGGCTATCATCCTCAGACGAACGGGCAAACAGAACGGGCCAACCAGGATCTGGGGTCGGCCCTTCGTTGTGTGGCTTTCAAGAACCCTTCATCATGGGTCCCACATCTGCCATGGATCGAGTATGCCCACAACTCCCTGCCAAGTGCAGCCACAGGTATTTCACCTTTTCTTTGTGCCATGGGTTTCCAACCACCTCTGTTTCCAGCCCAGGAAGAGGAAGTTGCTGTTCCCTCCGTTCAGGCCCACCTTCGTCGCTGTCGTAAGGTGTGGAGGGACACCCGAGCAGCCCTGCTCCGCTCCGCTGCCCGCAACCGCCTCATCGCAGACCGCCACAGGACCCAGGCCCCCAACTACTTACCAGGTCAGAGTGTTTGGCTTTCGTCCAAAGATCTCCAACTCAAGACAGAGTCAAAGAAACTTACCCCACGGTATGTCGGCCCCTTCATCATCGACTCCATTATTAATCCATCTGCAGTCAAACTCAAACTTCCCTCACACATGAAGGTTCATCCAACATTTCATGTATCTCTGTTGAAACCTGTTGCCAGCAGTCCTTTGTCTCCTCCAGTGAGTGTTCCCCCACCCCCCCGCATCATCAATAATCATCCAACCTACACCGTCAGGCGATTGTTGGACGTTCGTCGCCGTGGAAGGGGATTCCAATATCTGGTGGATTGGGAGGGATATGGTTTAGAGGAGAGGTGTTGGGTTCCCCTGCGAGACATCGTGGGCGCATCTCTGATACGGGACTTCCACCGGGATAACCCTGGAAGACCTGGTAGACCTGGTAGACCGCCTGGAGGCGTCCCTTAAGGGGGGGGGGTACTGTGGTGGTTGCATTCTCCAGCCACCTTCCTTGTGTGTGTGTTTTCCCTTTCCCTGTCTGTGTGGGCGTGGTGCCTGTCACTCCTGGCTCCCGGCTCAAATCTCCACCAGCTGCAAACAGTTGAGCACTCTCCTCTGCGACACACCTGATTCCCATCAGCCATTACGGATGGTATATCAGCGGAGGCTCCACAACCTGTCAGCGCCAGATCGTTGTTAAACCCCAGTGGATTACGCTTCAATGGATTACGTTCCAGTGGATTAAAACTCCGGAGGATACTCTTCAATGGATTACGCTCCAGTGGATACTCTCCAGCCGGATTATCTCCTCCAAATAAAACCTTTGTAACACACTGCCGTGTCCTGCGTTTGGGTTCTCTCAGATAACCGTAACAGAGTGGACGTGTAGCTGTGTAACAGCTCAGAGAGGTAGGGCAGGGCCAGGCCATTGAGGGTTTTAAAAGTAAATAAAAGAGTTTTAAAATGAATCCTCAAATGAACGGGCAGCCAGTGGAGCGAAGAAAAAATGGGGGAAATGTGCTCGTATTTGCGTGTGCCAGTTAGTAGCCGTGCTGCTGCATTTTGCACCATCTGCAGGCGAGCAAGGGAGGATGCACTTGTCCCCATATATAGTGCATTACAATAATCCAAGTGGGAGGTGACGAAGGCATGGATTACCGTTTCAAAGAGGTCACTATTTAAAAAAGGCTTTATTTTGGCTAGCTGCTTGAGGTGGAAGAAGCTGTTTTTAACAACTGCCTTGATCTGGCTGTCAAGCTTGAGTTCAGGGTCCATCTTTATCCCAAGATTTGTGATGGTAGGCCTGGTGGAGTATCTGAAAGTAGGCCCAGGGATCCTAGGTCTATAGGAGTGGTCCGAGGGGCACCAACAACCATCACTTCGGTTTTGTCATCATTTAATTTTAAAAAGTTGCATGACATCCAGGATTGAATGTCTTCAAGGCAGTTTAACAGCGGTTTAATTGAATATGAGTCGTTCTTTTTAAGTGGCACATATATTTGGCAATCGTCTGCATAGCAATGGAAAGCGATACCGTGCTTCCTAAGAATGGACCTAAGAGGGAGCAAATACAGGGAAAACAACAGGGGGCCTAACACTGAGCCCTGTGGAACCCCACAAAGGAGAGGAGCAGACGAGGACTCAGAGTTCCCAAGGCTGACGCAGAAAGTCCTACCAGTCAGATACGACCTAAACCATTCGAGGGCTTTGCCCCTAATGCCCACCCACTGCTCCAAACGAGCTATCAGGATCTCATGGTCCACTGTATCAAAAGCGGCCGTTAGATCAAGGAGTAAAAGGATAATGCATTCACCTGAGTCTGTTGCTAAAAGGATATCATTAAAAACTCTTAAAAGAGCTGATTCCGTGCTGTGCAAGGTTTTAAAACCAGATTGGAAGACCTCGAGTACCTTGTGCTCTTCCAGAAAAGCGAGAAGTTGACTGTATACAATCTTCTCTAGGATTTTGGACATAAAAGGCAATTTGGAAATGGGCCTAAAGTTTGCAAGAACTGTGGGATCCAGACTAGGTTTCTTAATAAGTGGTTGTACAACGGCATGTTTCCAATTTTCCGGAACAACCCCTGTGAGCAGACTGCTGTTAAATGTTAAATGACATGTTCCTTTATTATAAAGAACATGGTCACTTATTGGTCGATACTACATACACTTTAGTGCTGCTGTGATGAGATTAAAATCTCCTGCTGAAAAACATCCCTAACAAATACACCACATACTCTTGATTACTTTAATAGAGTAGCAATAACTAACTTCAGTACCCAGCTGTTTTCAGTAACCGTTTTTAGAGAAGTCTGTCTTTGAGTGGATTTGAGAGCTACAAACAGGTTGGGTTGGTTGGGAATCGTTTAGAGAGAGACCATCAAGTTGTTGGTTTTGGTCTTTTTACAGAGTTTGTTGACAATATAATTTAATATTCTCTCTTGCATCCTTTTATTCTTTCAGTTTAATTTAATTTATTCTGACCCCTCTTTATTCCATCAAAGTGTGAAGAAACTCCTTAACCCTAGTACGCCAGTCAAATATTTTGGTCTCTGTATAAGTGAAGTGTATAGTTTGAGTGTCGACACACATTTTCAACACAGAAAACATGGCAGCAACATATTTAACCCACAATATTTGAACAATGTTGCCTTGCATCCCTCAGGTTTGTGTCAGACGGAACCGTCGCCATCTTTATGTCGATGCTCTTCTTCATCATCCCCTCCCAGAGGCCTCGGTGTGGAGGCTACGGTACCGACGAAAATGGTAACACTCTAAATCCTCTACACAGTGGATATGTCACTGCTACGTATGACAGTTTGGTGTTCATCTAACAGGTCAGACAGTGAATAGCCCCCCAACTCTGCTGAGCTGGCAGGTTGTCCACGAGCGAATGCCCTGGAACATCATCCTGCTGCTGGGAGGAGGCTTCGCTCTGGCTGCTGGCAGCGAGGTAAACATTCATTCATTTCTACTTTTAAGTGGCTAGTTCTGATGTTTTTGAGTGTGGTTGTACGAGGTATATCCTTACTGACTGAAGATGGCGGTAGGGATATCTGCAGTGCAGACAGTCCTTATGGCATGGAAGTAAAGCATGTGTTTCAGTGGGCAGGGGCAGAAGGTATTTGAGCCTCCTGCAAAAAGGTCCACCTAAAAAAAATCATAATCACTTTAAGTGTAAGCTATTTTGGAACGTTTTCACCACTTGATTCAACCTTGCTGTGATTACAATTAGTCATTTTTCCTAACAAATCATGAGCTGCTGGTCTAAAGCTGTAAATATAGCGTACACATAAACTGATATTGATTTATTTTTGTGGTCATTTATTAATACAGCTAAAATATGTGTTGCTGCCCTTGTCCACAGCAGTGCATGCTTCACTTCCGTGCTGGTACTCTGTTTTTACAAACTGAGGATGTGCCCGTACTGTACATTGAATATAGACAAGTACTTCATAAAACCCGACATCAAAACCATATCTGTTCAAACTTCCCATTCTTTGATGAGCTTTAAATGTTAGTTTTGATTACTACTCTTACTATTGTTCGTTAAAAAATGATTGCGAATTTTGTAAATGTGAGGAGTTCTTGCACTTCTTTGTTTCAAGTATTTTCTGCTTAAACCATTTGTTTACACACGGCATCTATTGCACGTCTGTCCGTCCTGGGAGAGGGATCCCTCCTCGGTTGCTCTCCCCTTGTCCGATGTGAGGGTCTATGGACAGAGGGTGTCGTATTGATATTCTGTACAAAGTGTAAAGTCTACTGAGACAAATCTAACATTTGTGATATTGGGCTATATAAATAAACATTGATTGATTTACAGGAGTCGGGTCTGTCCAAGTGGCTGGGAGACTGCTTGGCCCCTCTGGAGCAAATACCACCTTTCGCCATCTCGCTGGTGCTCAGCCTGCTGGTGGCCACGTTCACAGAGTGCTCCAGCAACACGGCCACCACCACCCTGTTCCTGCCCATCCTGGCCTCCATGGTAAACAGACGTCCACATGCACACACAGGCGCTAACACACAGCTTCTACATGTATTTAACTCTGCTCTGTCTCTGATAATAGGCCGTA
Source organism: Gymnodraco acuticeps (assembly GCF_902827175.1). Taxonomy (NCBI): domain Eukaryota; kingdom Metazoa; phylum Chordata; class Actinopteri; order Perciformes; family Bathydraconidae; genus Gymnodraco; species Gymnodraco acuticeps. The sequence continues at coordinate 5,864,681 of NW_022992250.1, forward strand.
TCTATTAAGATTCACCCGCTGTACGTGATGCTGCCCTGCACCATCGCCGCCTCCCTGGCCTTCATGCTGCCGGTCGCCACCCCCCCCAACGCCATCGCCTTTGCTTTTGGAAAACTCAAAGTCATAGACATGGTGAGATGAATTTACAAAATACACAATCTTTGTTGTAAGCATTTTTAATGTAAGCGAAGTTTAGAGGATATTATTTGCAAGAAGATAGTGAAATGTTTGAGTCTTTGTTGAGGTACGAGGAGGATAGTGTTCTTCACATAGAGTAAGAAAAACATCTTGGCAGGATAGACCAGATTAAAATTTAAGAAGATAGTTTGAGTCTTTGATTTAAGTTTATAGGACTCAAAAAAGTCCTATAAAAGTCCTTGTAGCGCTAACGTCCCCAAGAAGATACATTTATTGCTGCTTTTTAGATTTTTCAGACCTGTACATATAGCACCCTGGTTTTTAAACTTCTTTATACTGATCAAATGTCACTGTCTGTTCCTTTAGGTGAAAGCCGGCTTCATGCTGAACATCATCGGGATTTTATCTGTTAATTTAGGCGTCAACACCTGGGGATATGCCATGTTTGACATGGGAAACATTCCTCATTGGGTCAACATTACAAATAGTAAACCTTGAGTAATGAACGACAGAGAGCTAGTAATGTAAAAAGAGAAAGAAACAACAACGTTTTCAAAAGTGTTTCTTTATAATAGTGTAAATGATTGATTAAACGAGAAAAAAGAGAGAAAGGAGCATAAGCTTTGATTATTACAGAAGGAAAGTACAAGAAGAGTAAATCAAAGGTTGTTTACAGTTTATGTGGTAAAGAAAAAAAGTTTAAAGATTATCTAAAGAAAAATAATATTTAGACCAAGTTTAACCTAATAGTTATGCACCACACACTTATAAAAAGGTTTACGACTATAAAACACGACCTTGGTGAAGAGCAAAACGGTGATTGATTTACAAAAAGAGAGATAACAGAGATAAGATTGAAGCTCTATCGACTCTGAGGTCTATTATTAGACAGACTCTCCCCTCTAGTACTTCCTCGTGTCAGGACAAATGAAGTGTTCATTAGGAAAAATAACTGAGGTCACTTGTATTGTACACAGTTTCCTGAATGTGACGTCATATTATTGTTCTATTTATCACTCACAAATGATGCAAAGATGAAGTACACTGTGTGTTTGATTGATTATTTAAAATGTAATTATTCTGAGTTATGTTTACAGACGATATTTAATTAGATGAATTAATTGTATCAGTAGATTTAACTTATTACTGTAGTTCTTTTGTTGGACCCTAAAGTCTTGGTTTTCTGTTGCACTTTTATTTGTTATCAGTGTTTTTGTCACACTGACTGTATGTGAACAAGCATTAACTGTACATTTCTTAATGTTCTGTGATTATTTGTATTCCTCCAAGGGAAAATAAAATTGGAGATACACTCTAGAGGAATATGGGTGAGCTATTCATCTAAAAGATTAACATTTTTAAGCCGAGCTGTCATAATGTACCTCTAAAACTTAATAATTAACATGTATACGTTGTTTAGTATCTCAGCACAAAAGTACATGTTGAAATGTACTATGCACCAGATGTGTTCCTTGTCTGGGAGCAGGAAGTATTGTACAAAACATGTTTGTGTTGGTTTTATTTGCATGACTTTAACAAAGACAACATGCCAAAGCTTTAATTGGCCTAATAATAAGATTTTAAAATAATAAAATTAATATAATCAAGGAATCAGCAAAATAGTAACATAAATTGCTGATATTTTGGTACAGATTAAACAAACGAATATAACAAATTAATGAGTGAGCATCAGAGGTGCTGAACGGAGCCTATTCCTCGAAAATGTTCAAACGTCCTCGAGCCCTAAGGAAGTTCAAGCGCGGGAAGCGCACAAATCAAACGTTTTACTTATATTGTGTACAGTGATAGAGATGAAAGGCTGGTTGAAGAATAACACGGAGATAAGAGTCTGCCAACGAGACATGATTCAGCTGAAGGTCAATATCTACTGTGTTCATAGCAGGTCAGTGCAATAAACGGAAAAGTAGAGACAAGAAGTCCCATCTAAGTAACGTGAGTTACCACATTTATTTACCAGAACCGTTTGAATTCTGTAAATTAAAAGCATGTGAACTCTATCTTATTCACTTCACACCATTATCACAATAACATCAAGACACCGTGATATTTCAAAAAAATCTCATACTCTTTTATTTATTTCACTTTTCCTCTCTCATATTGACAATTGAGTCGTCGAAAACTTTACATCCGTCCAAAATAATTGCATGAGTCACAATCAGTCATAAATAAGTCTGCTCTACACATCTGTTTTTTTTTTTACATAACATTCAACATATGACACATCCAGTCAACTCATCTAAACAAGTTTCCAATTTTTTGGCTCATTTAAAGGTGTGCAAAAAAATATGCTATGAGCAAAGACAATAAATATATACGCCGTATAATCACTAAAGGACAAAGTGAGAAGGAAACAGAAACAGGTCTGATGCACTTACTACTGATACATGTGTGGAAGATGCAGGTTTTATAAATCTATTTAACCTTTGCAAACCAGATGACCACATTATTAACATCTAGATAATAAAGTTTCACCAGACCAGTAATCATGCTTCAAACTGACAGACATACAAAAGCACAAAAACACACATTAATCCTGACCAAAAAATCCCCCAAATTGTTACTAAAGTCTTAAATACACACCTTATCAGAAGCAATATATGTTCCTAGTCCTTAAACATCAACACATGTAAAAAATAATTTCTATAAATATTTTACTTTACATTATTTGTCTAGAGAAAAGTTGCTTACTTTCTGGTTTATCATGTTACAAAAACATCTTGTCACAGCGATGCCACACACACACACACACACACACACACACACACACACACACACACACACACACACACACACACACACACACACACACACACACACACACCACACACACCACACACACACACACACACACACACACACACACACACACACACACACACACACACACACACACACACACACACACACACACACACACAAGGGCTGAACGATTAATCGATTTTAAATCGAAATCGCGATTTGAAATGATGCGATTATGAAATCGCAAAGCCTGCGATTTTTTTAACAATTTTTTTTTTTTTACAATATATTTTCTTTTTTACATTTTTTTTTTCTTGTGTGTCAGTCATCCACACCAATCAGAAGTGCTGTGCTCCACATGTACCAGACATTGTTAACCAATCAGAAGTGGCCCATGATAGACAGATTGATCCAATCACCTGCCAAGTGCTTTTGAAAGTGCCTGCCCTTTCCAAATGGCTTCCAATGGAGCTTTCCTAGATAGTTTGGTGAAACAAACCATCTGAGTCAGGTTAGTAATGCTCCATCACATGTTTCTATTACAGGGTGAATCTTAAACTGAAGCTTGACTTTAAAGCAACCCAACGGAAGTTTCATGTAAGTTTAGTTTTTTCACTCGTAGCTCGGGCTGCGGGGGTGCTAGAGACGGGAGTATGTTGATACGACCTTTCTAGCCGGAGTTATGGCCGCATTTTACAATAAACTTTCGTTGGGTCGCTTAAAAACAAATATCGCAATTTGAATCGCAATCGCAATATTTGTCAGAAAAATCGCAATTACATTTTTTTCCAAAATCGTGCACGCACACACACACAGAACACAAGTATGAACATTTTCTGGATGGTTTTCTCGCGGGAGAAAGAGATAACTAAAAGGAGATAGGACTAGTGGACTGACAGGATGTTAACCCCACCAGTGGGCTCTGATCGTCCCTCAGATCGCGTGTCTCTCGTGTCAGCGTGTCGTCTCTACGTCCCGCCGTTGTATGAGTAATCCGCCTTGTTGTGCATCACCAGTTTATTGTCCACAAAGTAGAAGCTGTCCGACTGCGTCTCGTACGGGTGAAGAACCATCTCTCTGACTGAGAGCAGACACACAAACAACACTGCTGTTAGAGCACTGGTTCCCAACACAGTATCTTCTAATGAACCTGCACGTGACAAACATGTAAGAAGGGGAGCCAAATCAGAAAGGCATGTTGAAGCCAATGTTTTTGACCAAGACAGCCCAACATTATAACTCTTATTTCACAGTTTGTGGGTAGGTAGACTCAAACATATTTGCACAAGCACTGAGAAGCACGTTTTTCATGGGTAAATTTTTGCAGGATGGAATATATTTTTAATTTTTAAAGGAAATGTCCAAACAAATTAACACTGGATTGGCATTATTGATGTTAAATACATTTATGTCCCACAGGAATTGTTGTAATCCCTTTCTGGATCTAGCAATCTTTAAATGAGCTAACCGATTCCCCAGATAGTTGATTGGGAAGAAGCATGAGAACCAGTTCCTAACCACATAGAACCAAAATATGTATAGGAGGAGCAAATCGCACAAATGTCTTCAAATTGAAATGAATGAATCTTTAATAACGAATATAGGATAACGAAAACGTTCAGGAGTAGTACTCATATCTGCTCTGATATGGTAACCTATTGGAAAAGTGTTTATTTTTTATATATTCACTGCAGCTAGGTTTCAATATAAAAAAATAACTAATCCAAAACCGTTTTGAAAAAAGGGATATTCATTCCAATCCATTTATAAATCAAAGAACAACCGAATAGACTTACTCGTGTCCTCAGACAGAGGGGGGAATTCGTAGATGTGTTCGCAGGAGTTCTTGCTGCTCGGCATGCAGAAGCCAAATTCAAAGTCAAAACTCTTGAGCAATTTGTCTCTGAAATAATGTCTCTCGATCATCCTGAAGTTTTCTATTGGCGTGTCTCCGACCATGAATTCAACGCTGGACAGACGGATAGAAAAAAGGTGAGTGAGACAGAAGACAGATCTTTCTAAATAAAGATGAACACACGTTCTCACTTACGTGGCTCCAACTTGCCGCAGTCGGAGAAAAGCGGGGGTGAACTGGTAGCGGACAAATCGGCCGGCGTTTGGGTCCATATCCCTCTTATCCCCTGCTTTGTCTGAATTGAGAGCAGTTTGTGCGGTACAGAAACAAAATTAAATGTAATTCATATTTGGACATGAGCCTTTTCCCACAAACAGGTTGCAACAAATATATCAACACACCCCAGAAAACCATAATAAGTAGAAACATATTAAAAGTGCGAAGTTGATAGATTAGTTTAGTTGATGTGTGAAAGATGCATGTGAGAGGCTGCTTTGATTATCTGTATTTTTATAGTAAATATAGATTAAGTGAAAGAAATTCATAGGTGACTCGCCTGCAGATGGAGGTTTGGTGATTTCAAACAGCACGGTGGAGGTCTCCATGTCTCTGATCTTGAACCTGGTGAAGTCGATGCTGAACACATTTTCGTCTGGGCCACACAGATAATCTGAAAGAGAGATATACATATAAAGAATGTACTTAAACTCCTATACTTGATAGTAACTTGAGCTGATAATGTAGATGATGGACAGTTGGCATTAAAAGATTAGACTTTTTCTGTATTCTTTTATGTTTTCTGATCATTTAGGACATTTTATATTATATTTAAATTGGGCAACGTTGGTAATTCTCTTGTGATGCACTGTCATATACTTTTGGTTAAAAACCGGTTTAAAACATGTTTATATTACAATGTTGTTATTGGCTCTGAATTATCAATTATGCACCAATAATGACAATGTTTCAGATACTTTCACATATGAAAGAAATAAGTGGAAAACAATAGAAAGAAGTGTATTTTATTTAATGAATGGATATATTTAGCAAAGTTATGAGATCAATGAAAATGTAAACATTATGTTGGGTTGACATGAGGAAAGTAAACTGCTGCAAACAAAACAAAAACAATTCTCTTAAATAATTCTCTGAATATACACTGTTCACACACACAATTAAACAGCTCTGCAGCAATGAACACTATATTCAAAGAATAAGGTGCATTCAATCCAGTTTACTGCAGTTTCTAATCCTCTCCATTTGACAGCCGACTCACATACTAAAAAGCTCCCTGTGATGATTTCAAGTGAATGTTTGACATGCAATTCAATTTTAAACTCATTTAGAGGATTAATTTCCCCACAAATAGGACACGGCAGACACACACACACACACACACACACACGCATGCATGCAGTCAGTAAGAAAGAGGAGCGCAAGTTATTTTTATTCCTGTAATCCTTCCTGCCCTCACCAAGCAGTGTCATTGCTTATTAGCAAACACTTCCTGTTTCTGCCTGATCCGATGATGCAGGCCTGCAGGTGTAACTGCAACATCTCCATCATCTCCACTGACACCAGCAAGCACACACACACACACACACACACACACACACACACACACACACACACACACACACACACACACACACACACACACACACACACACACACACACACACACACACACACACACACACACACACACACACACACACACACACACACACACACACACACACACACACACCACACACACACACCACTCACACGGAGGAAGGTTACAGTTAAAAATACACTTGGGATAACGTTGTTTCAGGGATTTGAAATAGTGGATCCTGCAGGTCTGAGCAGCCACGAGAGAAAGTCAGTGAATGTGTGCGATCAGATACAATGCCCATCTGCTTTGTTTCTATTGTGGTGTTACAATAAAGGCGGTTGTTATCTGGCCACTCAATCACAAACAGTATTAGCTGTGAAAAAATAGACTTATATTGGTACAGTGAGGGATCATTTAATCGCTAATGATGGCCAATCAACCCACCAGCTGTTCTTCATGATGACACATCGACTAAAAAACCAGACAACATGGTATTTTCCAGATGTTACGATCCTGTCCCATCTGCGGATCTCGAGCTGTTCTGTTTGCCATAATTTTACCTAAATAGGAAATGTCTTTGCTGAATTGATTAAGTCAGTATCTTACATTACTTACATTCCTGCCAACAATAAATAGTGTTACTGTACTTGAATTCAAAAGCTGATGCAATACACCGGGCAAACTGATGACCGATTGTGGCTAATCATAGTTACTGCATCAATAGTTTATCACCTGTAAATCATCACTTCAACAGTGTCATCACTCCACTCATCAATCGCACAAATCAGTGAAATAATGTTGAATCCTATTCAAACAATACACATGCTCCTCTCTAGCAGCCCAAAAAAGGAATATTAGTGGATATCATTTAAAAAATTGTGCACCTTTAATAGTAGATTAGTAGTAGTTCACCAGGGTTGCTAAATGTGAAAAGTAAATAAGAAAATGTCAGGACCATTCAAGATGAAAGTGTTTTTATGCATGCACTTTAGATCTGACACCTTTTAAACATCAAATGCAGCTAAGTTAAAAAAGATATCAAATTAAATTGTATTTCAAACAAAATACATTTAAGCACTATCAATGACCCATGTCCAAAATATATCCAAAAACTTTCAAAGCTTTGATTGTTTTACTAACATTTCAGAACTTTAAGGATTGGTTTCCTGACATTTTCTTTTTCATGTTTATGTATTCATGCCGGAGCACAGAAACCTAACAATGTCGACTTGAGTTAACTGTTGGAGGTGAATGTTCCTGACAGAGAGGATCTGATTCGTTGTGACGCTCTGAGGCCTTTGCTCCTCTGTCAGTCTGAACGCTGAGCTCGACTATTCTTTACTCACCAGCTCTGCGTACACCTGAAGATTCATCATCCAGACACACACAGATAACAAACAATCAGCAGCCACATCATTTTAATTACTAACACACTTCATCTGTCAGCATGGACTGGTAGCATAATAGCAATTCTGCATTATTGTGTGTACGTCTTGTCTGCATGTGTGTAAGCTATACTGAACCGGAGCTCCTTCTAATTTTGATAACAAAGAGCTAATACTTTCCTTTGAGCCTCATTATGAAGTCCCATGAGGACAAGGAATTTGTAATAGGATTATTGTTGTGATTAATTGTCCATTTTGTATGTGCGTGCTCTCACTTGGTCTCACAAAATCAGGGTGATTGCAATTGATTTCATGCAGTCTCTTACCTCAGGTCACAAGCACACACTCACACCTAAGGATTATTTGCTGCTTGAAGCTAACAAAACAACACACAGACTGGAGTTTATCAGTCAGCACTCCCGCTGGGCTGTGATAGTAAACACATCTAGTCAGAACACATTGCAAGCTTTCTCTGAATGTGTGTGTGTGTGTGTGTGTGTGTGTGTGTGTTTTTTAAGGACAGACCAAAAGACAGCCCTTGTGAATTCAAAGTGTGCAGTGAAGTGTTAGATCTACTCAAATGCTACTGGAAAAACAAATACGCCTGCAAACCAGCCTGTTTTAACTACATCCAGCAATGACTTTACGTCCTCATTGCTGGACAAAAGTATCAACCTCCACTTACAATATTCTACCTGTCACTTATTATGGCATCTTACTGTACATGTGCACATCAAGCCTGTCTGCACACACGAATGGCAGGGAAACAACACATGCTGCTTAGTAAGGTTTTGTGTGTGTTTGTAAACAAATGGTTTAAAGGTGGCCTTCAATGATTCTGATATTGGTTATTGGGCTACACCAGTCTATACAACATTAATGTGTGCTAGAAGTTTGTAAAGACCATATTGTGAAACAGTCAGGAAACACAGCAAGCTTACTGCTGACTGCAATGTTTCTAGAACCACACAATCATTTTTGCTTTTCAATATCTCCGCTTTAATCAGATGGCAGGTGTTCATGCCATAATGGAAAAAGACTGATTATTGACTCGCAGTTAAACACAGTGTATGTGACCTAGATTCAGCCAAAATAAACAGCTCGGAGCCTGTTTTAGCATTCCCCCAGATAACGCTGGGACAGCAAAGATCTCAGAAACTTTCAGGGTTTTAAAATCACTAACATATGAAACCATATTAAATGCTTAAAAGCAAACTTGCTGGCAAAAATGCATTCATAATCTAGTTTAGTCTGTCTAACTTGTGCTGCATTTTAGTGGATCCATACTCATTGGAGGTCTTAAAGTTACTAGATTTAACCTCCTGCAAGTAGGATCACACTTTTTATTTAAACCTGATTGTTGGCAATTGCAAGAGCAATGCTGTGATTTTAAAGTGATTTATGCAATTTAAAATGTTATGCTGTGGGTTTTTAGGCCTAAGTTCAGACAGTTTTCAGTCAGTTTAAATGAATATGCTCACTGTCTTATCAAAATGTGTCTCTGCTGGAATCTGATATTGGTCTAAAAATAATTTGAAGAGTCAAACAAAAAATGTGATATAAAGGGAAAAAAAGAGTTGCAATGTGAGAAAAAAACATATGAAACTTTCCAACTTAAATGGAGATGAATAGGTGTCCTGCTTATATAACTATTTAGCGTTATTGACAAAAGCCAACACAAGATTTAAAAAACAGGTAAAATTCACAAAGTTTAAACAAGTAATTTGATAAAGAGAATGATAAACAACAGTCATACAAGCAAGTAAGAGATTCATGGTAAGAAGCCTTTAATGTAGCTGAGGGTTGTTATGTGTTCACTGACCTGATTATTAGATCCACATAAGAACATAAGTTTGGATCAGAAGAGTAAACTGAGCAGAAAGCTGTTCTATCTTTGCAAATCTTACTCAATCTCAGCAGCTTGTTTTGATTAACAGATTGATGGAGCAGAAAATGATTGTTGGCTACTTTGAAAGTCACTTTGCTTTACACAAAGTGAAGTTTCTCTTCTGTGAGACTTCTGCTCTCAAAGCAGCTTCAAACAGCAGGGCTTTATTAAACTCAGGACTGTTGTCAAGCCTGGCTGTACTGAGGTTCTTCAATTGTTGTCACTTTGAGCCACATGAGAATGTGCAGCAGCAGTAACAAACTGAGACAAGCGAGTCACAAAACAACAGAGGAGCTTCAGTGTTTTCAAGCTGTTTCTTGCTCTGTTTGAGCGACACAAACGCTGTCAAGCAAGCTTGTGCATGTGTGTATTTACAGTCCATTTTAGTCTATGTAATCTACAGAGTAATGGCAAATTGAGTAGAGGAGAAGATATAAAGGAACGACAGAAGAGGGAGAGGTGTGTGGGAGATGCCCGCTTGTCTCGCTGTAACCACGGGGACATGCTTCACGTTGCTGTAGTGATTCAAGCGTGCATCCACGTTGCTGTGGTGACATGCCTCCTCTTGACAGCAGCAATGACGCCGCCAGACAGGAAAGGAAGAGTTTCTAAGACCATAATAAGATCCAGCGTGGGAGACACAGTCATTATGGTGTTACCTCTGCTGTGCAGCCAACACAAACATAGATTCTTGCACATGTGTTATGTACAGGTGTGTGTACAAATACAGCTGAAGCTAAAAAACTATTAAAAAACACTACCAGACATTACAGCTACCGTTAGAAAAAGAGGAGAGGAACAAGCTGAGCCCAAAGATGTTCCCAGCTCTTCCTCTGCTCAGTAAGCTGTGATTATGCTGAACTGGATGAGCAAAGTCTCGTTCCTCATCCCTACGTAAACCTACTGTGTTATCTTGAGCTGCGTGAAAGAGTTACACAAAATAGGAAATAGATTACATGATGTAGAAATCCGTTTGTAAGAAAATAACTCTTTCACAGAACCATGTGACAGTGTCAAAACTCTTCACATCATTTGGTTAGTCCAATTAAAATGACAGTTAATGTCAGTACAGACTCCACAAGAATCCAACAGATTGAGGACCACTCCTTTTTTTAATGGTTTTAAGGATTAGCTGACTAGATGTTTTTAAGAGGTGAATTTTAGAAGTGCATCCTGGCCACTCTGATTTAAAATTGCAAATAATAGCATATTCAATTTTAAAATCCTGTTGTGTGTGGGGAAACATTAGAAGTGCTAAAAGGATAACCCCATGTTGTTGTGCAGGGTCTTTCATATTGATTTATATCTTAAATACAGTTGAGAATTGGAAATGAAGTCTGTATAAGAAAATATATTCATATTGGCATTAAATAAACGTGCTGAATTTATGTTTGCCGGTTTAGTTAGCTGGACACTGACCTATTTATTAATTTAATTGGTATTGCTTTCATGGTGGTTGCATATAATTTACTTATTGGCATCTATATAATATAATTAAAGTTGATCTAAACTTGACTGAGTTTGGCCGTAATTGTTGATGAAGATTAGGTAAAAATATACTATTTTTGAGTAAAGAGGGACATGAACTCATAACACCTGCATGTTATCACACTAAGTATGTTTTGAATCGGTCCCTGCAACCGTGTTATGCAAGTCGGGTATTATACTGGCCTTTAAATAGTCAAATGCCCTGCTGGCCACCTATTAGCTAACGGCTGGTTTAAGACCTGAGGTGGAGATGGATGTTGGAGATGGATGTTCTTGTGCACATAACAGCTCCCCAGCCGCTATAACATCCTGTTTTTCTCTATAAGAGGCTTGTTGACATTGAGAGCTGTGACATAATTAAAAATAAAACATTAAATAATCAGCAGCTTTTACATTATGAAAGCCGGGCCGGCTAAAATGATTGGTCGTGCTTTTTACAGTACTACGGCTTCCACAGATGACATTTTTTATGGATTTTTTGTCAAAGCACTTAAGATATTCATTGCTATCGGGATGTTAAGAGCATTCTATGGAATATAAAATACAAACTTACCTACCCCAACTTTAATTAAAATATCTGTTAAAATAAAAAAATAATATTACTAATACAAATTAAAGAGGTTGTTTTTCAGCAACGAATAGTTTTACTCTGACTACACTAAGTACATGTTACTGATTTTGGATGCAAGACTTTCACCTGTAAACTAATAGGGTGTTTTGACACTGCCTAATTAAATAATGGACCTTATCACTTTTTTTTTAATTCAAGTAAATGCTTCTTCTACTACTGATACAGTACCACTTTTGCTCTCTTGTTGGTGAATGCCCATAAAACATTCCTAATAAGCTTATTTAAAATCCAAAGCTCTCGTAAATGACTACGAAATTCAACTGAAAACTTCAGCTAGAACATTTTGACAACAGTTGCGCACACAAACCTGACACCTGGATGTTTTAAATCTCCTCTCATGTGAAAACTTCTACGCTGAACTCATGCAAACTCATAGGCTGCTTTGAAGGATGACTCCTCTGTCACGACATTACCTCACTCTGCACCTTTCAACTCAAATAAAATCCTCCTGGTTAAGACTTAATGCAACTTAAAGGGACAGCGTGTTAAAGGGTTTTGCAACCAACTGATTACCCTGCATAAATGGACACCAAGTACAAAACCGTGACGCTTTGAGGCCCTTTAACTTCATCGGATGCAATCCTTACCATTATACTCATTCAGGAACAATTACAATTCAAGCAGCATAGGCATACCAGTTAACATGTGTGAAAACTAAAGTGGTCTTCAGGTAAGGTAAAAACATGAAAGGACTCCTCTAGAGCTAGATCCTGGTTGTGTTGCAACATGGCCAACTCCAAGAAAGAGGAACAACTCCCTATAGATATCAAGTAATCATTTCAAGATAACAAAAAACACAACTATTCTTAGTTTCAATTGATAAATACACTTGTGAAAACATATTGTAATCAATTTCTGCAAAGACGTACGTTGAAATACAACCAACTGGCTCTTCAAGAGATGTAAGTAAGTCATGGGTTTCTTGAAAGGCGCTATAAAATCCAAGTCATTATTATTGTTATTATTATTATGCATGCTCCACAATAACATGTCATCTGTATTTGGGTTGACTGATTCCACTTCAAACTGCACACATGGTGTTTTAAAGCCCCCCTCACCCACCTTCATGATTGTGTGCTAATCTCAACCTCGTCACAACACATAACAGGTCACAGTGCTGCTGAGATGAACCCAGAGGAGGTTTAAATTAATGAAATTACATATGCAGCAACATTGCCCAGAGGGGCTCCACAATGATTCATCACCATGTGTTTGAATGGGTCCGCTGTAGATTACATAAATAAGTGGGAAAAGTATGACGTGATACATGACTCATAAAGGAGCAGTTTTGCCCTTCTTAGTGTCACCCAAACACCGACAGTGAACTTACTCTCTGTGATCTTCTGCAAGCCCAGAACATCCTCCGGGGTGATCACCGGGCTGCCGTGCAGGTCCTCCTCGATGGTCAGCGGGATCCCAACCTCGGTGGAGTTGCAGCCTTTCTTAACCCTCATCACTTGCTTCGGGCTGCCGTTACCGCTGCTTGCTGTGCCTCTGGTGTCTCTGCCCGGATTGTTACCGACAGGCTTCTTAGCTGTTGCCGGGTCCTGGCTGTTGCCTCTGCTGGTACAAGAATAGCTCATTCTCCGCTCCTCCTCCCCCCGACTAACCCAGGGCTTCCAAGACACTAAACAGTTGCCTCCCCTCTCTCCCTCCCTCGCCGAAGGATGCACACTTGCTGTATGTTATCCGGTGCTTAATTCAAATCCGCTTCGTCTTCATGAGCCTGCAGTCTGTGTCTGAGCATGCAGAGCGGTGCAGGTTGTCTAAGCGCAGTGTTTGGTGAGGAGAGCGCGGGGACCTCTGCTGCTTTTTTGGCGCAGCTGCTCTCCAAGGCGCTGTTTCTCTTGTGTCAAGGGGAGCTAGAAGTATCAGGGAAATAATCTGCTGTTTGAAATTGAAAAAGAGGCGGCAGATGGTCGTTGCTGTCAAGGAGGGAGGGAGGGGGAATGCTGCTGCACGCAATCTGCGCTTCAACCGACAAAATGCGCGCATCAAACATGCAGATGACAAATGGGCTATTAATGAGAAAGTGTCATTTTGAATTCATCGGCCCTTTTGTCATCTGAATTTTTTAAGGCCATAAACACAGCGAAAAGTTCATTCAAACATAAGCATTAAGTCGTTAAACAAACACAGACGTAGGTTTATAAGGTAAAGTCACATTGATTACGAAACAACGCTTTCCGAGCTGAATGATAGGCCTATCAAGTGAGTCTCATTTCTAGAAAACCTCAAATAAGGGACTGGGGCAGACTGATGTGCCGACATAAAACCAACTGACAAATGTTTGAACACGGAAAAACACACATAAGGTCAACCGGGTGTAACATTTTGATTGGATAATTGGTTAAAGGATTTCAAATCAATTGGATAATGGGTCCGAGCATGCGATCCCAAAGCAATGTCAAAGTGCCACACCCCCTGGATCATAATCACACCAGAAACAAAAGAAAACATGTTGTGTGTAACAAAAAAGTAAAAGTGGAATCAGGCCTACAAAGAGTACAAGTATAGGCTTATTGCATACATCATGTGAAATAAACTTGAAAGAAAAGGTTAAACCTTAAAACTGTGAATCCAAAAGGCCACTGTGCAGAGTAAATTGAAAATATCACCACCTCTAGGAGGGAGAGGGTACTGTTTTCTAGTTACTATAGGATTGAATGCAAGACTGTTGCTTGTAATGGAGTATTTTTTACACTAATGTGTTGGCAGCACTGATTGTAATACAACTAGCCCCCTAAAAGTCTACCTGCAGCCTCATCAACCAAATATTATAAAATACTTTGATACATTCAGCTCTGCATTTCCTCTAGATTTATAGATATGTTCACTGCGGTGTAAATAAAATACGTCAGACCGTTGTAACCCATTGGTAGGAGCTGAAGAGAGAACAGAATGGAAACAACTGGGGAGGTTTCAATTATCCGATTTATGTCTCTCTCTCCGTCTTTACTGATGCATGTAAAGTCTCTGCATGACTCACGGGAGATCTCAGTCACACATGACTATCCATCACAGCCCTGCAGTGGCCCTGTGTGTGAGGATAACAATAACCAAGCAACTGTAGCTGCAACAGCAGCCACACCAGCTAAGCCCCTGTTACAGTAAGACAAAGAGTGGCCTATATATTAAGATTATAAGGAGATTTCAGGTCTGTGAGTAAGTCCAGGAAGTCCTTTTCCAGCTGCATTAATGCTTCATATGGCTCTGCACTGTAGGCTATATATGTAATGATGTTTTATAGTATAATACTGTAAATTAGGCCTATATATAAACAATATATATATTGTAAAAAAAAAAGGCAAGTATGCAGTTTAACTAGTTTGGAGTGATAACATGAGTGAATTACATGACATTGTTAAGGCCCTAACCTTTACGGTGTTGTGTGGATGTACTGTGGGTATTAGACGGTTATTGACCGCTAACTGGTATTTATCTCTTGCAAACCGCAGATGTTTACCATGATATTGTAGGCTGTACCCTGATTGGCCAATAGGAGAAATGCACAAAGCTGCTCTCAATCGAGCCAGTCCCCACTGATCTGAATTAACCTCAATCCAATCCAAGAAAAAACAATTACAATGACTAAAGATGAGGTTGCTGCAGCAGGTTGGTCTGTGAACGTATAAGAAAGGGAGGTGTTGTTATGTTCATTGAGAGTCACTGTCACTGTGGGCTCTTCACATCGGCCTGCTGAGTTTGCTAGTCCCTTTGTCACGTCTGAGCTGCTGCTGCTATCATCAGCAGAAACACACACACACACACACACACACACACACACACACACACACACACACACACACACACACACACACACACACACACACACATAATCTGAGCTGAATACATATATTGATAAGAAACATATTATATTCAAAATATTCATCTTATTATTTCTATACATTCTACTCTCTAGTACACAGAGAATTACATGGATACACACTCACACACATAGACATACACACACCCACACACACACACACACACACACACACACACACACACACACACACACACACACACACACACACACACACACACACACACACACACACACACACACACACACACACACACACACACATGCACAGACAGAGAGTCTGGCTAATGTGCTGACCTATGTAAGCCATTCCTAAATGTGTATTGTGCAGTGCTTTCTGTTTGTTCGCTCTTTGCTTTCTTACTTTACCCAATTAATTATTGCTGTGTTTTTGCCGTGACCAATTAAAGAGTTGGATTCAATATCCAACTCAGCCACTGTCCTTCTGTTTTAAATCCAATGTAAATGTCATTGATCCTGTTTTTTGAGCCATCAAGAAACTTGGTATTATGTTTCAGGAAATCAGATTACGGTTGAAAGGCATTTTTTAAATGAGTCAACACACAGTGTAGACAAACAATTGATCTGAATCCTTTCACAAACATTAATAATAAAAAATCACGCACAGCCAAGCAGACTTGATGTGTTTTAGCTATGATGGACATCCTTTAAATATGTTCGAAAAACACATACTACAGACTTAAACAAAGATAAGGTATGTGAAGAAATAAATTAAAAGGGATAGAATACAAATACATTTTCAAATGGTCTACTAGACAGATCAATACACATGTTTGTAGTGATGTACTGTTAGTTCAGCACTCTCATCAGTCTGCGTACAAATGACACGACTTTGCAAAGGCGTGCAATAGATACGCAGAAGTCCGATTTTGCGTGCATATGATACGCTGATATTGCATCTCAAACATTAAAACAAAGAGCTGTGTGGCTTCAGGCTTGATCGCCGTTCCAATGACAGTTTTAATGTTTGCGGTGCAATAAACGACACAGCAGCTTATTGGGTTATGGTTAGGGATAGGGTTAAATAAATGGCAAAGATATGTAGAAAATAAACGCATTTAATAACAAACGTAACGTGGGAGAAAATTGTAGAAAAAAAAGTATTTGACATAGGTTCATAACAAACGTAACGTGGGAGTATCATATGCACGCAAAATCGGACTTCTGCGTATTGCACTTTGCAAAGTCGTGTCATTTGTACGCAGACTGAAGAGAGTGGGCTGGTTTGTTAGACACACCTTTCTTTTGATCTACATGTTTACATGG
Organism: Gymnodraco acuticeps; assembly: GCF_902827175.1. Classification (NCBI taxonomy): domain Eukaryota; kingdom Metazoa; phylum Chordata; class Actinopteri; order Perciformes; family Bathydraconidae; genus Gymnodraco; species Gymnodraco acuticeps. The sequence goes on from NW_022992250.1 coordinate 5,881,539, forward strand.
GTATGAGTTGGAAGATTTACATTTTTGTAATTGTTACAGAGTAAAAAATGTATCGTAAAGGATTTGGGAGCACTGAGAAAAACACACTCCACACTATTACGTCATACAACACAAATTGATTACAGAAACACACGTGAAGGAAAGCTAATATTTAAGTTATAATATTTTAAGCAAAGATTTTTTTAAATTTATAATTCCTTATTATAAACATGAGCAAGTGTAAAACATGTGATTGGTTCAATTCATGTATTAACTCAAATATATGAATCAAGCGCTTTGAGCATCAGGAAAAGCGCCATATAAATAACATGTATTGTTATTATTACTAATATCACAACTAGGGTTATCTCATTTTATAAATCTGAATATCCCAATAAAACATGAATCCTAAAAAAAAAAGATTGGATGAACCAAAAAATCATAAAGAAACACAAACAGTATCTCTACTTTCAAACTGGTGGAGAAAGCTACCTGTTTTTTTGCCAGCATATAGATTTACCACCATGCAGTATAGACGTGTGTCCTCTTTGTGTTTGCTTGAATCACGGTGTGTCTGTGCGTTAACCCCTCTGTGGCTCAAACAACAAAACAATGGAGTCCAAAGCAAAGTGCTGACATGAGTCCAGCGTGCATCGCCCCCCGGCCCCTGTCACCCATGGGTGTATATAAACTCCCACACACACCTTCTCGGCAGATCGTTCAGTGGAACTCTACGAAACACAGTTCACCAGTTTGGGTAGGTCAAACTAGTTAACAATACAGCACAGTTTCCCAATCTATGGAAGTGATATAAGGCTCTCTAATGCAATATATCAGCAGCTAGTCTTAAATAGCTACAGTGAAGACAGAGTGGCTTGTTTTTAATCTTTACTGCAAATAATGGAGTCATATTTTAAAACAAATCAAAGATAGAAAATAGGAGCTTTATGCTGTCGTTTTATGTGAGAAACAAGCCTTAGAGAAAGCTAAAGTGCCGCCCAGAGCAGCATACAGGATGAAAAAAAAGTTGTTATTCGTTATTCAGGTTGGTTTTTTACTTCTGTCCGAGGGTCTTACTTACTTTGAATTTCTCCACAGATACTCCTGAAAAACTAGACAAAATGGCTCAGATTAACCCCATGCCCATGGGCCCTTGGAAGGTAAGCACACGCCCAACACTACATTACCCATCAGCATTATGCACAGTTTGAATTGTTATGCCATATTTGGGCAACTGTAGACTAACTTGGGCATTTTGTCGTGTTTTTTAGATCACCGTGTACGATCAGGAGTACTTCCAGGGAAGGCGTATGGAGTTCACTGCCTGCTGCCAGAACATCATGGAGTGCGGTATGGAGAACATCCGCTCCCTGAAGGTCGAGTGTGGCGCGTAAGTTCTCAGATAACCTCACTTTTTGAAATCCTCAACAACAAAAATGGAGCAACTTTATTTCTGAAAGTGTGCTGATTTTTTTATGGTTTCCTGACTTTTTTTCATTCTCTGCTTGCAGCTGGGTGGGCTACGAGCACTCCAGCTTCTGCGGCCAGCAGTTCGTCCTGGAGAAGGGAGACTACCCTCGCTTCGAGGCCTACAGTGGCAGCAACTCCTACCGCATTGAGAGGATGATCTCCTTCAGGCCCATCTGCTGTGCTGTATGTTTAACACTCAACCGAGTTACAACCCTTTAAGCTTATTTTAGGCTGAGCTACATCTCAAATTGTGCTGAACCTCTTTTCTTCTCCTTTGTACAGAACCACAAGGAGTCCCGTATGACCATCTTCGAGAAGGAGAACATGAGCGGTCGTCAGTTCGAGCTGTGCGATGACTACCCCTCTCTGCAGGCCATGGGATGGATGAACAACGAGGTTCAATCCATGCAAATCCAGGGTGGAGCGTAAGTCCATCTTCCTGATCCTTGATCTGAAGCTTTACACACCTTCAGTTAGTCCTGAGCAACAAAACGCACTCTGACTGGAAATACTGTACACACATTAGCTATAGGAACTTGTACCTACTTACATAACTTTATGTTGCATTTAATAAGCATGTTCTTGTTTTTTCCTGCAGTTTTGTGTGCTACCAGTTCCCTGGCTACCGTGGCTACCAGTACATCATGGAGTGTGACTGCCGCGGAGGAGAGTACAAGTGTTACCGTGAGTTTGGCTCCCACTCCCAGACTCCCCAGATTCAGTCCATCAGGAGGATCCAGCACTGAGAAGGGAACATTTCCATCAGACTTCCTCATCTTCTCCTACTCTTCCTCTTCTCCTTCCTCCTGCACTTCCATCCTCCCTTCTCTTACTTTTCTCCCCCAACCTCCATCTCCCCGGCCCCGTCGGTCCGGCTAGTCAAAGCAGGATCCCTGGCTGGACTTCAGGTGCTTACTGGTGTCAGTTGTTCACAGCACTTTTGCATTTTTTAAAGAAACATCAACAAAAAGAGGAAAGATGTAAGAAAGACAGAAAACAGGAATGACAGAATTGATTGAATAGGCTGAATCAGTTTGAAAGAGATGCAACATCTGCCGAGGTTGGCTGCAGAACGGTGAAAACACCTCAAAGTTTTTGCTTTTTTTCATCTCCACCATTGATGGCATCATCATCATCATCTTCATCGTCATTGTTTTCTACGGCAACATGATCACCAGTCTTGCTGTTACTATGATTTCCATGACTGCCTGTGTTCAAGACGATGAATAAAGAGAATGAGAAAAGAAACAGAGAGATTCACAATACGACTGATGTACTTTAATCATCTGTGTCTTGTCTTTATATAGTGTCACTTTGACACCACTGGTGAGCAGCAAAACTCAAATTACAACCGTCGAAACTTAAACTTAATAAGTAAATCCCATTTACAAATTGTTGAAATATGGAATTCATTTCTTTAGACCTCACTGATCTGTCAGAAGGTTGTTTAAATGCAAGAAACTTAAATACAATTGGTCTTGGTGTCAAATATCCAAAATGACCAAATATGTCAGACAACATTTTGGGGAAATGTCCATAAAATGACACTTCTTAAATACAAATCATTTTGCTTCAACAAAGAGCTGGGATAAGTTAACACAGAATATATAAAATGTCAACTAAAATGAACAACTTACAATGACATTTTAAAATAAAATACATGAAAAGGTTACATTTTCACAAACGACATACATTAAACAAAAATAACAAAATAATACATTATTACAGTTTAAATTGGGAGCTCAATGGTCAGAAGCATCGCCCCAGAACTATAGGCGAATAAACTAAGATTGACAGAAACCAAGACTAAGGATATAATAATAATGAATTATTAAACAAATAATTCATTAGTTTATTTATTTTTATAATCTGTCACATAAATGTAGTGGAATTAACTGCACAATCTTTTCCTCTGAGATTTAGTGGAGTAGAACAAGTTTACAATACAATAAAGTGGTAAGTAATTCAAAATGAAGCTACTTAAATAGCCTGGATATATAAAGCTTAAAGACTGCACAAAAGCCATGTTGAGTATAGCTGCATAAGCAATTTAATTAAATCATCAGCCGTTCTGCCATTTCAGTTTTGCTGACTGTAATTGATATAAGTGAATTTCACTGATAATATTGAAGTTCTGTTATGACTTTGAAATCTGAATCCATTACTTATAATGGGAGGTTTTATTTTGGTAGCCTACTTGTACTATAGCCCACTTTAGTAGATGAACAGTCATCGATATGGAGCTACATCAAGGAAAACAACCGTTTTGTTGTCCAGAGACGAGTGTATTTCAATTATTAAGCAATGAGGCTATTAGGCCTCTCTGGTGTTGTGTTTCACATTTTGACCCTCGGGATGATATAATGATGAGAGATATTGATTTGGTTCAGTAAATGGTTCACTTGCAGCCGGAATCCAGCAGAGGACGCTGTGGCTCAAATTATAATTTGCGACAGTTGGTTCATCTTGGCGGCTGATGGTGACATGTCAACAAACATGGCGACCAGCAGCAACTACTGGGAAGGTACATTGTGTTTCAGCATCTAATTTATAAAAACTGTGCAAATGTACATCTGTTATTGTTTTACCGAATAAGGTCAGACACATTTAACATGTTCCGTGAGACGTTAAGATAATAAACGTTGCCGAAAAGGAATATCTTCAGCTGTTTTAGGCTAACGTCAACCTGTTAGCTTGTTGCGTCGAACTTTAACAGTTTACGTTATTAAGCTCTGTAAGTTGCTTTTTTACTCGATACGTTTAATGCAATAATTGCATTGTTAGCTTTGTTGATACTGTCTAGTGATGGCGAAATGAAGCCTTATGAAGCTTTGAAGCTTTCCAGCCAATTGGTTGCAAAAGGGTTCATCTCATGAGGCTTCATCATGGGCTTCATTTGAACACAAACCCCCTGTTGGTCAAAGTGTGTAAAACAGGCAGATTGGACATCTCAACAGTGTGCTCTATCTCATACCGAGTTCCCAATGAGTAAAGCTTTAGAATAACTCTAAACAACGAACATTAAATCATATTTTCATGTTAACAATATTGTTTTTATTCCAGTTGAATGATTGTGATTGAAAAGCCTAAGGAGGCTGGTAAACATTGCAAAGAGGGATTTGTATTCCTTAATAATATTCGTATACGTAACCATGTAGCCTGAGAAAGGCTAAACCATATCAAAGAATACATTTATTAACTACATTATCTGATTTAGCTGTAGCTTTTATAAACAACAAAAAAGACGTATTGTTCAGTCGTTGAACCAGGGACCCTGCGGTCGTGAGTCAACTGCTTTCCAGCTGAGCCACAGCACGCACGCTGAATTCCACCGAAAACACTGCACTATATTTATTCCTGTATTTATTCATTTATTTATTCATGTTTTTTTTCCTACATTTATTTATGCTTGTATCCATTTATACTTGAGACATGTTCCGACCTCTATATAAGTGAGGGTCTGAGCTCTTTTAATTCCATCGTGTCACCGGGCCCGGGTACAGGAGGGGTAATATGGTTCTTATTATACATCCATGGGTAATATCAGCGTTGTGGTTAAATGGTTCAACCGATCTGAATCGCTTCCTGAAGCAGTCACGTGGTATCGACAGGCAGCGAGGCTTCGTTTGTCATCGGTGACGTCACTGGTCCAAAACGATACAAGCCTCGATACAAGCTTCATAAAAAGCTTCGGGGATTACTCGACACACGCTTCGAAGCCTCGGCGCAATACGTAACATCACAAATACTGTCCCCTTTTTGGTTTGTAGTATTAAAGAGCTTGATTACAAATTCATTTATAGTGATAAAAACATCTCTTCAAGTTTTTAACAGTAAAGTGCTGTTTTAAATGTAGCTACTCCTTTCAGGTGCTTACATTTTACACAGGTTTGTTTAACTCACCTTGGCTCATTGACCCTTTGCTACCACTTTGCAGACAAAAAGAAACAAGTAGCTAGAATTTTTAACAACAACTTAATTCAATGTTTTCTCAAGTATCGTCAGCAGTAAAAACAAAGAGTTTGAATTATGCATTGTTTTCTTTGTACTTCTTAATCCCGTTTAAAGTAAAGACTATACAACCATGAAGACAAACACCACATCATTTGTTCTGATGGGTCTAAAGTTTTGAAATCTGTTACAGACATACTTTGTGTCTTACAGTACAACTTAAAACTATTAAGAAAAACGCAACCATTAAGTGTTTTCTTTTTAAAATGTCTTTGTTGCAAATGTTATATTTGTATTGTAGTGTATTGTATAATGCCTCTTATCTTGTCCACTTCCTATTGCCAATTTTCTCTATTTTTAAATAGAAACTTTTGGTCAGTTATGAAATGTCTTATTCCATCAAAAGATGTTTTTCTTGAGTGTTTTTTCTGTTTTTTCACCCAGATTTGCGTAAACAGGCCAGACAGCTGGAGAATGAGCTGGATCTCAAGCTGGTGTCCTTCAGTAAACTCTGCACCAGCTACAGCAGTAGCAGCAGCAAGGACCAGAGCACGAGAGACAGCAGGTCGACTGATAAAACTCATTTTACGTTAGCAATGTGAATGTACTCTTTACTAAGCTTGGATATAGAAATTAACTGAGTTTTTTGTAATAGTTTGTATGACAGAATGTTTTTATTTTACTTGAACTAGTACTTTATTATCCTTTCTTTTTTTCCCTTGAATCAGGACTGGTTCTGTCGGCTCATCTCAAGACAATATGCTCGTGGCCATGACAACTGAGCTGGAGCAGCAATTGGCCAATGTAAGTCAAATATCACACATATATGATGGGATATAGGGTCCTCTCCAGAAGCAGCCATACAGGCTCAAGCCCAGGGGACAGAGTCGATGTGATGCTGAAAATATTTAAGGGAATTTCATTATTAACAATATTTGTTTACATAAAAAATCAGCCAAATCTGATTGTGTCATCCTGTGATTGTATGTCCTGCAAGCACTACAGTTTATATTTCAATTACAAACTAGATCAGAATTGAGGTTTATGCATATTATTATACATTCGTGTTTACTTTGAAATTTAATTTCACTTTCGTATTCTCTATTTTGAATTTTTCCAAGGAATTCAAATACTACTGAGACGTTTAAGATCGCTTACTACCAAAAGTGTATGTTTTAATGTCTCCTTGCATTTATTGTTATCCTTTTTGTTTTGCAGCTTTCAGCAGTCAATGACAAAATGGCCGAGTACACAAATACTCCGGGAGTTGTATCGCATAACGCAGCCCTGATGCACACCTTACAGAGACACAGAGACATCCTACAGGTAAATGCCATTACTTCACTTATTTGTATTTGGTATTTTCTGTGGTTGAAAAGTGTTTCAGCTGCACATGTAAATATTTTTTAAATGTATCTTTGTTTTTATTTTTTATTTTTGTTTTATCCCACAGGACTATACTCATGAATTCCACAAAACCAAAAGCAACTTCTTCAGTTTGCGAGAGCGAGAGGACCTACTAGGCTCTGTTCACAGAGACATTGAGTAAGAACCTTTTGACAATAAAAATACAATGTGTATGTTTATATTTTGATATATGCTATAACCTGTATTAGTTTCAGTGGCTGTCATTGACTCATTTCTTTCTTAAGAAGTAGTCTACTCTGCTCTGTTGAAAATATGAGCTTTTCTTTCATTCCATAACCCTAATCCTGTTGTGATATCAGCACTAGTATATGTAAGTATTACCCTGAACCTTCTCAGAGTGAAAGTGATGTATTTAAATAGCTTTAAAGTCCAAACATTTACAATTGTAGGAGACAAAGAAAACCAGTGAATATTTGACCATTTTTGGAAAACAACTTTACCATCAATTGATTTAAAAATGTTTACAGATACATTAAACTGATCATTACAGCTCTTAATCCATATGTTGTTTTTAATGATTTAATCAAACCAAACAAAAAAAGATATTCAAACGTATGGTATCTGTATCTTTTAAATGTAATTTCATTAATGTATTTCTTTTTGTATCTGGCTCTCCTAAATATCCCAAATCTCTTCTTTTCCTTCTTTCCCTTTCCCCCCTGCTCTGTAGACGTTTGTCCCTCAACCAGAAGGAGGCAGAAATGTCCAGTTTGTTGTTGATCTCCCCACCCTTGGATAATTTCCATCCTTTCTATCACGTTTCATCCTCTAATGAGAGGCACCTCCTCTCATTGTCTCCTTCATTCTCTCCATCTCTCTCTGTGTATCTTGTATCCCTCTCTCTTTCTCTGGGGATATATTTCCTAAGTGCCTTCTACAGTAAATCAAACCACAAGGCTTTCATTCAGCCCAAACGGAGGGAGAGTGGTTACATTTGGCCAGCCTGAGAAATGCTTTATCAGGAGAGGAGAGTGAGAGCAGCACAGAGAGGAAAGGGGGGGAGACACTTCCCTGATCTGATGCTGACTGATTACAGCCATGATAAGAGTCTATTGTAATTATTCTCATGGAGGTGAGCTGTATGGAGGAACAGTGAAGAGAGGGGGGGGCAGCAGAAAAGGAAAGGGATGATTAATTGATGATCTAAATAGTTATCATGAATTCAGTCCAAATAGGGAGGGGACAATGTAAATAAGAGATGGATGAGTTGTGGGTTAAGCAGAGCTAATCACTTAAAAGCCTTGACGCAGGAAGTACGTAATCAGCATCAAGTCATCAGTTAATAGGAGTGAGTGAAATAATTCTGCATGCTGAAGTAAAGATGGAGGAGAAACTTGTTTCTTACTTCTTCTGTAAGCCAACTGTCAAGCTGCTTAATGGGTCAAATAAATAAAACCCTTCACATCTGAGTAATATGATATAAAGACTCTTGCCTGCTTTGTGGCAACTGGATTTATATTGATCAACTTGTTGATGTCGTTCTGTTTTCAGACCAACGTTTCAAGCAATGTTTCTTAACATCCTTTGGATAGATTGCCATGAAATGATCTACACTCCCTCATTGACCCCCTCAGGATGAATTATCATAATTTTGGTGTCGCCTTAACTTTAAAAAAATCATTTAATCATCATTCAACGTCTCTCAATTTCTCAGGTCCTACAAGAGCAGCACAGGAGTGAATAACAGGAGGACTGAGCTCTTCCTGAAGGAACATGAACATCTCCGAAAGTAAGAGATTTCTATAAAAAACATTTTAACTTAGAAACACATTCGAACATGGAGCCGAGGGCTACAGCCAAGATCGTATATAAGCGACTTTGTGTCCCAGAAAATCCCTATAAAAATCGGATTTATTATTATTATAAATGTATTGTCCCTCCTTCATTATTACAGTAGCCGCCATTTTATTTAAGTGTTTGAATTTGGAGTATGATTACCCAAAACTGGACATGTGGGGCATTTTATTGTGTGATAAAACTGCATATTTTAGAGTGGGCTTATATTGTCATAAGCCCGGGGCACACCTGTGTATTAATCATGCTGTTTACTAAGCATGTTGGTATCCCACATGTCAGGTGGATGGAGTAAGTTGCCAAATACGTTGATTTTACCCAATGTGTGCTCATTATTTGAGAGAAATTGAGATTTTGTGCACAAAAAAAAGTTTAAAATGGAAGCTCAAACAAAAGTATCTTTGCTCAAAGTGTCCTTCCCAGCCCTCATCTTAAAACAAAGAGAAAGGGTGACACTTTCTTTAATATCAAATTCATAAAAAGCCTACATTTTAGCTGTGTGGTTCATGATCTGTTAAAGAGTAGTTCCATAAGAGAAAAAAGGAATTGAAAAAGGAAGGAGAGAAAGATAGAATAGCAGAAAAAACAACAACATTGATCATAAACAGCCGAGGCATTAACAGTAAATATCAGCAGACTCACAGGACACATTAAAACGGAGTCCTGTGTGACCAGTAAGTCTGTGCTCTTACCTCGGCTAATGTTAACGCTGTTCCCTGAACCCAGTGATCCTGAGTTGGTACCAACAGTAACATTACTGACAGTGCCAAACTGCATTTGGCTGTGATTGGTCCTGTTGAAATGACAGGATTTCAAGAGATTGAAACCAGTAAATCAAGCTCAGATATGTGCTGTAATAACCTCTGAAACATGAGTAATGATTTCAAAATAAACCACCCACTGGCCACAGCCTGAGAGAAAGATAACCCTGCTGTCACCGTGCAGTCGTTCCTTTCTCCAATGTGCTCAGTTTATTCCAGAAACACACATTTTCCACCCAGAGAGATATTTTCTCAGATATCACCTGGAGAGGAAAGACATCAGAGAAGAGGACGTTATGAAACCCTTCAGAAACATAACTTTATATGCTCAGATTAATGTGCAGTGAAAAGACTTGTGTGCAGAAATTGAACCAAGGTTTGTGCAGTATATCAATAATATATCGATGTTGTGATATGAGACTTGATGTTGTCTTTAGATTTTGGATATCAGAGTATCCCTTGTGTTTTGTTTCCCGGTTTTAAAGGCAGCATTTCAGTGAAGTGGTGTCTTTTTCTGTAATCACCGGACTGGCTGTCTATCATTTCCCTTTATCCACTTTGTCATTAAATCCACATTTTGATTACTTTTCAAAATTCTTATTGTGAAAATATTCCTGGAAAGCATTAATGGTCAACTACCTGATATGGATATTCTGGCATTTGGTAAAAAATGTGAATTTAATCGTATTGCCCTGTCCTAATTAAACGTTGCTTCAACATCGTACTCAGTCTCAACACCTGTCTTTCCCTGATTGCCAACAACAGAAATATATGTTTTGTTGTGCTGGTGTGTTTTCAGTTAAATCATTATAATAGTCTTGACTAAATATCAAAAACTAAAAGTTTAAACCCTCAGGACAGGACAGAATGGTTTCCCACCTAAATGTAATTGTTGTCAGAGCAACCATGTTTAAACCTTTACACATCCCTATGCTTTTAACCAGGCGATCAAGAACAATCAATTTCAATAATAGATTATTTTATTTAAGATAATTTGTTGATGTACAGTTATTAAGATAAATGTTTTATGACGTACAGGTTTTGTTTTGTCGATATAATGTAAATTCATTTAGTAGTTTATTTTGTTTGTAAATCTGCTGCCTTGCTGTCATGAACAGAACAACAAAGGCAAGCCTCCAGCCTACTGTCACACTCGGACAGGTAGACGTCTGAAGCACATGATGTTGAAAATGTTTTTTTTCTCAACTGAGTTTTGAAGCTGTAAACCTCGAAGCGTTGCAAAAGTGTCACCGTCAAACAAGGCAGGTGCGTTCAAAGCAGGTTTTACAAACCGGTGATCAGACCACTTTGTGAAGTAGTTTCTTGTAGATCAGTAGTCGCTTGTAAAGAGAGAGAAGATAAAGGAGCCCAAAGAAGGCAATCTGCAGAGAATAGAAAGCGTAGGAGAGCATCAGACAGATAGTGGGAGAGATGGACGGATAGATGAGGAGGAAGTATGAAGCGCAGTATTGATTTTCGGTCTCCAGTGGAGTCGGCCAGGATGCACGCCGCTGACCTCGGCTCGGCTCTGACTGAACACTTCATTTTTCTCCCCGTCACTTATCCCAGCAGCTAATGGCCGCTGATGTAAACCTCCTGTGTGAGTTCAGTGTCCGCTCCGCTGTGTGCACCTAAAACAAATAACACCAGATCAGGTTACCGTCTATGTGTTCATTGCATTTTAATATGTCATCATTCAGTTTATTTCTCTGATGGCTTGAAGGTCCTTCAGAGAGGGTTTGTGGATATACAGTCATCATTCAGAGTCAGCCTGTGGTGTGGGCTCTTATCCCTTTTATTATTCTCATTTAGTCAAGTTTACTTACATGTCAAGTTTTGTAGTTTACTTCACAGAAATCTAAATTCTTCTCCAAATGTGTTAACTGTGAGACACAATGCTAATGAATGCAAGCGTTGTTATATAATTGAGATGAATTGGCTTCAGCTTGGATGGAAGCTTGTATTTTACCAATCACATTCTGACTTTCCAAAAAAGCCTCCATTAACCAGCACTTTTCTCCCAGTCTCGCAGGATTTGCAGGAAGTGCTCCTTTTATGATAATAGACTCTAAGAGCTGTGTGGTTTCATACTGTAGCACGGGCTTTCCCTGCATCCTGTTTCCTGACTCTAAAACCAGGAGATATGCCGTTTATATAATATATAAAGAACGTTTTGTTTTAAAGTGATGGACGGCAAAGGATTCATGCAATTGTGGAAGTATTTATATGGTTTTAGGTATGGTTCTCGTGTCTACTGTATATAACTAAAAAATAACCTTTTTTGAGTCGATTTGATCTGACTTTACTCTTTTTGATCTCTTCTTTTTTCCTGTTTTTCTGTTTACAGCTCAGATAGTCTTATTGACAATGCAATAAGGTAAGATGTATTGTTCCTCCCTTCTCTTTCTTCATTCACTCACTCAATTTACACACACACACACACACACACACACACACACACACACACACACACGCACATTCAGGTCTATTAGAGCAGACCAATCCTGCCTGCCTTCTTTTTAGCTGAGCTGAAACATTACTCGGTGATGCTGTGAAGACGGATGTGTGCATCTTTTCCCATCAACTAATCCCTCGTGTTTTCTTCTCCTTCCTACCAGTATCGCCATGGCTACCAAAGAGAACATCACATTTCAGCGTGGGATGTTTAAGTCCATTCAAACCAGGGTCACAACTTTGGCCAGTATCCTTTAATCATTTCGATCATGTGTCTTAGTTTTCTTTCACCTGACGTTCTTTACTTAGTTTTCTATCTTAAGCTGATATGACTCACACCATTAAGCTCCATTTACTCCTATTTGTGTTGGGATCAGCGCTGTTGTTTTTCCCTGCTGCTTTACTGTCTCTAACTTACTGCGAGAAAGGACAGGCTGAGTTTGAACTGAATTATTTTCCTTCACCATACTTCCCCGCCCCTCAGATCGCTTCCCCACCATCAACAGTCTCATCCAGAAAATAAATTTGCGCAAGAGGCGGGACTCTTTAATTCTAGGCGGGGTGATCGGCGTCTGCACCATCCTCCTGTTGCTCTACACTTTCCACTGATTCGCTGATCTGCTGACGGACCATCGCTTTCTTAAAGAAAAAAAAGATTCATTGCATTTTGAGGCATTTTAAATGTTTTCATATTGCTATTTCCTACGCTTAAGCATCAGTTTAACAAGTCTTAATTGAAATTGTTCAACTCTCAGTTCAGAGTTTATTTATTTTTGAAATGATGTAAAAAATGCCATCTTGGAAGATATATATTGCTGCTTATATCCTGTTGTAATTGTAACTCTTTATAAATGTATGAAGTCCTGTTTTACCTTGTGTACTGTTAACGTCATACTTATTTGTAAAGTATTGGCGGCACTTGTAAAATAAAGGTGATGAGCTCACTTTCAAGTTTGTCATGCTCATTCAAGTTTATTTCCGACATGCACAGTTAACCAGTCATACAGTATAAATGTATAAACATCAGAGTGCCAATAACAGTGCATACAGGGAGAGCAGCCCCATTCATATCTTGCAGTATATTGTAAACGTAACGAAGCATCAGTTTATCATAGTAGCACGCAAAGCAAGGTATCACACTATGGCTGCAGCAGGGCGTTAACCTACATTAGTTGCATGTAAACAGTGTATGAAATCAGTATATACATCCTGCCACAGTTGGTCCGTACTTTGTTGCAAATGTTAAGAGAAACAAGGCAGGCAGTTACAAACTAGAGGTGCACTGATGCCTTTTGTTTTGACCTCGAGGGTGTGTTTCTTTATCTTTACATTGCATACAACTCTTATGTGTTACTTTTGTTAATGATGATGGTATCTTCTTCTTTAGTCTTATTTAACAATTCCTTTTTTTAATAAGCAAATGCAGTTATAAAGTACTTCAGTGCACCAGTAGTTTGGACCAGGAGCAGTTACACTTTCTCCACAGCATGTGCAGTCTGATGATCCGACAACACTAACTGTGTGCAGCGCTCGTTTTCCTCACTTTGTTCCTGAGTTTGTGGGTTACTTTCGAGACATGAGTGAAACAGCCTGCGACTTCTTTCCTTCTTCTTTCTCTCGTCCATAGCAGAAAAAGCAATATGTTTTACATAAGAGTCTCTTCAGCTTGTTTTCAACAGATTTTGTGCTTTTTCAATTTTTTCAAAACGTTCTTCCTCCTCCACTCTTCTGTGCAAATGTGAGATCAGATGAAGTTAAATGTGACTCCGTCCATCCCACAGTTTAATTCTGGTGCTCTGAGAATCAGAGAAAAGTAGAAATGAATACATTTACATTTTACATTCATTTACAGCCTTTTGAAGAATGTATTTCTTCCATACCTATTGTATACGCTATGAGGATGATGACAGCCACACCCAGCAGTATCGCCAGACAGCTGAGCAGCATAGACAGGCGCCCATACTTCCTTGCTCCTTCTAAATCTCCTGTATGGAGAACAGACTGCGACTAATGGAAAAGGAAAGGAAGAGAGTAATGAATTATTTAAACTCAACAGAAGGAAAAATCACTTGTAGTGTTGGAAATTGTATAAGGAATAACACAGACATATATTCCTCTACATTGTGATATTTTGAAGTAAATTGTAAATGTCACTCACCACATGTGCATACCACAAGGCACATATGTTGAGCGGCGGGGCGGGGCAGAAACAGGACAGCACGGCGAGCCAAAAGTAGGTCGGGGGTGCGGACCCGGGCGGCACCGGGGAGGGCAGCGGGCCCAGGCTGAGCCGGGACAGGGACTTGGGAGGGGGCACCAGATGCCCGATGGAGCCCGACTTCAGCAGGGATCTGTGCCCGTTCTGGTCCGCATCCAGGGACCGGACGCTGCCTCTGATGTTGAGGGAGAAGGAGTCGGACGGGTTGATGTTGCTCTGCCCGGAGGGCTTGGTGTTCCCGGTGCTCAGGAGCTTCTCCGTGTCCTGGAAGTTGGTGGGATTGGAATCTTCCCTCTCGCCAAGGGCGCTTTTCCCAAAGGCTGCGTCCGTGTTGATAGCCATCACTGAAAGATAATAAGTCTCCAAGTCTTTGTCTGACCGAGGCGCTGTCCTGTGGCTGGAGATGCTGAGGAGTCGTCCTTCAAATATTCTCCATTGGGGCTCATTAGATTAAATATTACAACATGATAAAGTCTAATATATTTAAGGCAACCTACTGAATGAAGCAGTCTAACTCCATCAATAATTCTTATTGCAGAGCGAGATGTTATAGTTGTCTGAGTCCCTCTCACGTTTAGTTGGCGGTGAGCGTCCGGAGGCGCGCCTTGCTTTTTTACCCCCCCTCCCCCCTCCCCTCCTCTTTTAGATTATGTAGTGAGGTATTACCGCATCCCTTACATCTCCACAGCGCACCCCGAGTGTCTGAGGCCTACTTATGCTCCAGGCGAGGCTTGTGACAATGCAAAAACATCAATTAAACATCGTTTGAAGAGAACACGCGCGGTGCGTAAAAGCTTTCCATTTACGCGCGAAGCGAGCTTGAGCTGGATCAGCATCAGCATGCAGGACGCGGCGCAGAGGCAGAGCGAGATTAACAGAGAGTGAGGTGGATCCTGTGAAACACAAGCACGCCCTGCTGACTCAGGTCTTCATTTTAAGGTATATTCTGCCAATTGACTTCGTTTAACTTGTCTCGGGTATTTCAAATAGGACCCTCCTTTCTGTTGATGTTAACGACCCCCACACATGACCACAATGTATTGGTTAACCTACTCTTACTTTATGTGTAATCCTTCTTTCTTACCTACTGTTTCTTCACTAAATGTATCTCTCAGCTCTTTTTTAGATACATATTTCAATATCAGTGGAGGAGAAGCAGCACTGAGAGAACATTTCAAGTCCTGCATTTCCAAAGGATTATACTAACCAAATATACTTCGTGTATCAAAGTCAGGGCCGTTTCTTCCTATATGCGGGCTATGCGGGGGCATAGGGCCCCCGCGGCCACTAGGGGGCCCCCAAGCTGAAAGTTTTTTTTTTTTATTCATCCGAAAAACAAAAAAAGTTTAATTCATACACACAAAGATGAACACAATTAGTAGAAGCGGGAGGGCTGAAGCATAGCTTGTGGAAAGTAGCCCTCCCGTGCATCATCCTAATACAGCGGCATTATTGCGTCAAAAATGTATAGAAATGAAGGAGTACAAAAAAATTAAGAAAACAAGAGAAAAAATTAAATAAAAGTTAGGGCAGGAAAACAATAAATGCATATATATATATATATATATATATATATATATATATATATAAATGCATATATATATATATATATATATATATATATGCATTTATTGTTTTCCTGCCCTAACTTTTATTTAATTGTTTCTCTTGTTTTCTTAATTTTGTTGTACTCCTTCATTTCTATATATATATATATATATACGAAAACTAGATATAGGGTCATTTTCTGCACATGTCAATAGCAGTTTCAACTATCTTTTTTTGGAAATTAAAATACTATGTATAAATATATACATAGGTACACATGCACTTGGCAAATGAATAATAATAATAATATATACATAATTGCATATAAACATTGTGAACACTTATTTTCAAGTGACCTTTTTTACATTCATATGTTCACGCTGTGGTTTGGAACTGCTTTTGAATGTTATTAGGCATTTTGTTTTGGAAAATGTTGTGCATAATCAGTACTGTTTTAAGCTGTACTATCTCAACACATTTTAATAGATTGAGTTTTTTTAAATATGGGAGTTGTCTGTTCATATTTACCAACACCACAGACTATTCGTAATACTTTTTTTTGGGATGTTATTATTTTTTGTAGATTTGTTGAGTACGTGTTTCCCCATATTTCGGAGCAGTAGTAAAGGTAAGGGAGAAATAGACTGTTATAAAGAGTATATTTTCTTCAAGAATGTTCTTAGTATGATACAAAATACCTATTGTTTTTGACAGTTTAGTCTGTACATAATTTATATAGTGCTTCCAATTGAGTTTTTCTTCAACAAGCAGTCCTAAAAATGTACATGCACCAACTTTCAATCTCTGTATTGCAAATCCGTATAATGCAGTCATTTCTACTCTCAGACTTTGTATTGAATAACATGTCATTTGTTTTGGCCACATCAAGGGATAATTTATTAACTGCAAACCAGTTACATAGTATTTTTAATTCTGCATTCACAATTTTAACAAGATCGCCAAGATTATGATGGGAGCAGAGAATTCAAAGTTCAGGTTCAGCCTCAATATATTTGGGGAGAATTAAAATGAGCCATCTTTATTTGCAGACAGCCTGTTTTGTTACTTCCCATTGTAAAGCGTCCTTGGGTTTCGTGAAAGGCGCTATATAAATTGAAATTATTATTATTATTATTAAATCATCGTTGGGCTGACAGCTGAGAAAATGCTGCATCTCTTGCATTTATTGACGTAGAGGAGCCTTATTGTTTACTTTTTAATATCATTTTTTGTAATTTTCAATTGCTTGGTTTTCGTGAAATTAGCCTGTTTTCCTATTAAAGTGTAACAGATTGATGCATCTCCACAGATCATCTTAAAGGTCCCATTTCATGCTTTTCCGGTTATTACCCGTACCCTTGTGTGTTATGAAGGTTTTTATGCATGTAAACGGTCGGCAGAGTCAAAACCCTCAAAGTACACCCTGTAGCGAGAAAACAACACAGAAATTATCTCCCGAAAACGCCTCGTTGGAGATACGTCACTGTCCATTGATTCTTCTGGGTAACTCATGATGTCATGCGTTACCCGAAACCAAATGGACCAATCCGTGGAGCCGTTACGTTAAGCCCCCGCTGATTGGTTCAAATTGACCAATCCACGGACTTCCTCACACACACACTCAGTGCCAGCTCTGCTGATCTCTCCTCCTTGGCTGCAGGCTGATAACAGACAGTTGGGATCGCGGCGAAATTCTCTCTGCAGACCCATTCTCACAGCGTTTATCAACCTTTTTCTTACTCAATATCAAGCCACACTTATTGTTTTTACTTCGGCTGTGACTTTGTGTGTGCTCAGGGTGAGTTTGGCTGTGTTTCGCTGTGTATCGCTAAACAAGGAAACCACACCTCCACGGAGCTCAGCTCGACATCTACTTCCGGTCCATGGGACCCCGGAAGCGAAAAATTATACATTGAATTCAATGGAGAGAGAAAACGTATCTTTTGATCCCGTTTGAATTGTGCCACGAACTACACATATGATGTTTGTCAATCTTAAACAATCATTTCCATGTCAAAAAAGTCACATTTTGTCGTAAAACTGTTGAAATATAAGACTATGAAAAATACGCGACTACAAAGACTACAAATCCCAAATCCCATTCTGGGTCGCGTAAGTGATGTCACCGGCGATAATGCTCCAAGTGGTTGGTTCACTTTTACAAGATGCCTGTGTGCTTTGTACCAGGTTGTAATCACAAAAGTGATCATACCACTTGCTCTTTCTATCGCTTCCCGTCTGATGAAAGGACCAGGAGTCGCTGGATCAGACATATCAGGTAATATCATAGGTAATATACATGTTGTGCATGGAACATCGTCAAGTTAGCTACCTAGCTAGTAGCGACGAGTAGCGAGCACGTTAGTTAGCATTACATTACTTAGCCGTGTCATTTTTAGTAGCCTTACCATGAAGTTATTATTTTATTACATGAAGTAAACCAAAATGTTAAACAGTAAGAGTAGTCATGATGGTAAGTATTTCGTGAAACATTTGAAGAGTAGCCTACTGCGCCCTCCACCGGGTGCTAAGGAAGCAGTTCAGGGAGAGTCGAAGGCAGGCAGGGAGCTTTGCATGACATTCTTCTGGACGTGTTTCATTGTGATGACAGAGTGAGTCAATCTGTTTGTTGGAAAGACAGTCGTTGTGTGCTTACTGAGAGAAAATTGTTAGAAGAGATAATTATTCAAAGTATTGTTACTTTAAACTAAGTGTTGTTACTTTAAACTAAGTGTTGTTACTGACCTTTTTCTCTTTTATTTTCTTTACCTCACCTGTAACTGCTGAGACGTTGAGGAACATGCACACTGACCTGCTCTGGCAACCTGATTTCCACTGTATGTAATAGTATTTGGTTATGGTATATTATTTATATACATCAAAGGCACAATGCACCCCCCAGAGACACACATGTATTGAGTGTGATATTTTGCATAGGTCATGTGAAATCATCTTTACATACTAGAAAACTGTAGGAGCGGCAACTTGTTTTGAAATTGAATTTTTAATATCTGATAATAAAGTTGATCTGTTTTCTTTATTCTTCTCTCTTCCCAGCTCCATACATCACCATTCTCTGTTCCTGCAGGTCCTGCTTGCTAATCAATGCTCATATTGTTTTACACAATTACAAATAAAGTCAATGTATTGTATGACATGAAGTTGTGCTTCATTCGGAGTCAATAATAAATTAATTCTGCCTTCAACTGCACAATAATTGTGGACTGCACCGACATCCATGTAGCTGCCCCCCAGTAAGATGAACCAAGCAAAGAGGGTCACCATCATGCCCAAGGACATCCAGCTGGCCCGCCGCATCCGCGGAGAGAGGGCTTAGGGGTGCCCACACTTTTTGGGCTGGTGAGCTACTTTTGAAATGACCAGCTCACCGAGGTCTACCAACCAAAAATAAAATCCCAAATTGCAAGGGTTGCTGAATAACACGTTTTATTTATACATGGGATAATAGGGCTGCAACAAACGACTAATTTGATAATCGATTAATCTATCGATTAATGAAACGACTAATCGACTATTCAGACTATTACTGTATGCCTTGCACAATTTCTCAAACCCTCTTGTTTAGCCATCAACTTTTAGATTTAGCTTGAGGTTGTTTTAGGCATGTGGAAACTAGCAATGAAGACAATAAAGATGAATACTTGATTCAAAAATACATATATTATTAAATTAACAAATTGTGAACAAAACTAACATTGCTTTTTATTTAAATTAAATAAATAATATTTCACATCAAAAGAAACAACAATGTTTTAACAAATCGTATTAAATAATCTGATGACAGAACTGTGAACAGAATAGCTGAAACTTTAACAAAATAAAGAGTAACTCAGTTTCCTATAATCATTAACCCATGTTTGAATCATTGAGTTAACTGCGTGTGTTGCTGCTAGCATACATAACACCTGACGTGGAAACGTTACTCGTGGATGGGGCTGCAGAGCTGCTAGAAAGACAGTCGAACCCGGTGCATTCCTCCGTCTGAATGTGGAGCACTTTTGCTAAATGTTTAGACACATTGCTCGTGTTACCGCCCTCACATGCTGAACTCTCTTGGCAAGGAGCATTGTCCACCTCAAGACGGGTAACATTTAACCACACCTTGGAGCGCTTCTCTCCGCCATCTCCTCCGTGTGTTGCTGCTCGTAGCAGCCGCGTGTGTGTAAACTGCCCCGCCCCCTCGCACACAGACGGGGGAGAGAGATCTCGTCTCGATTGGAAAGATCGAAAATACACCGACATTTGTTTGTCTTTTTGCATGTTAGAAACGAGTTGGCGACACTAAGATTGCGAGATAATATTTGTGTAGCAATAATACATGACCTTTCTCTTTCTCAACTCGCTACTCGGAGGGAAGTCGCTGTCATATGCCTTGTGAACACTCCGATAATGCCTCTCCACGTTACCTTTCTTTGGCAGAGCGACGCTTGCTTTACAAATAAGGCAAATAACCTTTGAATGTGACATCACAAACAAATATTCTTCCTCCCATTCTGGGTGGAAGTGGTATGTCTTTAGCTTCTTGCTCGGTCCCGCACTCATTTTGTTGTTTGTCTCTTTAACTTAATTTGAGTTTTCCCGGCACTTGACTGGGTTAACAGACTGGAAAGCGATAGGTCGCTTTTTCTGTCAATCAAGTAAACTCCTGAATTAAGTGGCAGGGAGGCCAAGGGAGGAGGGATCAAAACCTGTTTTGTCTATTTTAACGGAACAGGATTTTTTTTTTTATGAATGACTCGCGATCTACCAGCATTGCCCCCGCGGTCGACCGGTCGCCCGCGGTCGACGTACTGGGCACCTCTGGCTTAGACTGACCTGAGACCAGCACACCCAACACAACGGCTCTTTTAAGAGCCACCTACAGTTTCAAAGAGTTGCAATCCTGCGTTATTATAATGATTAAACTGGTTCATGTATCACTTAGTTTACTGAACCGTGATGAATGAAATAAATTAGTGAGGTAGTGGTTTACTGAAGTTACAAAGACATTAATATATGAGTAACAGGTCAGTGTAAACACAAGCTTCTGTCAATTATGGATCATTCAAACTATATCAAAATATGTAATAAAGTTCTAAAACAAGTATTCGGTATATTCCTTGATAGCTTTTGGAGAAGGTTGTTTTTAAGTTTACTAAAATCTATCGGTTCAACTGTTTCACTTTATAAAAAGGGAACGGGTGAGTAGAACCCTAAACAAATTGATTGTACCTTTTAATAATGACCTTACATGGTCGCCAAAGTTAAATTAACTTCAGAAAATCAAATCTGTTCTGAGAAAAAACTAATAAATGTTTAAAGATAGGAACTTGCCATCCCACTGAAAAACAGTCCGTAGAGATTTTAAGGTGTAGTTGTAGTTCAGTCCAACGTTTCATTTGGATTCATTTGACAACAGTCAATTATTTTCATAAAGAATATATTTATTTTTCAAAGTCAACTTTATTGTCAATCTTACTCAGAGAGATCAAAAAGACGTTTAAATAAAATTATACAATTTACAGATATGTATACAAATATATATATCCTATATACACCATCATGTATAATGATGGTGTATGATGTAGAAGGAAGTGTGGTAGATAACAAGTAAATATAGAGTTACATACAGATCCATGTTACAGCAAAAGATGGAATAACTAAGAAGCACGCAGTATAATAATAATTACATGCAACAATTAAATAACTGCTCAGCATCTCCACCACAATCCCAATCTGCTGTGTCCTGTTTTCCTCCCCCTGCATAACACCCCATCACACATACGAAACACAACGCAGAGTCCGAGGGTGTTAAGAGTATGTTTATTTAAATGTCCTCTCTACTGGCCAACACAGGGAGCATATGCTGGGTGTAGAATTGTTCCAGGAGGAGGAGATTTCCATGCCATGCAGGGTCTTTGGGGATGGGGATGATGATCGCCTCCTTCGTGGTCCACACAACAAAGTAGCAGAGACTCCGGTCTGTGATATGCAGCTGCCCTTGGACTGGTGCCAGTATGGGTGATTCTCCTTGAGGATATATGACCCACCCTCCTCACGGAGACAGAAGGATGGTAACTGGACTGCCTCCGCGATGGTCATGTTCCTCTGGCTGTGTGGACACTTCACCTCCAGCAGGGCAGATGGCTGCACAAGTCCATCGGGTGATGCTCCCAAAACACCCGACTCACTCACAAAGAGACCAGACTTGAACACTGTCACCCGATAGGCCTGCCCAAAAGCCTTCACCCCTTCGGCCTCGTTTACAACCCCCCAGTTGACAGTTGGCGATGTATCGATGTATCTCTGCATCGCGCCATTGTCTCCCATGCAGATCTGTAAAAATAAAGTAAGTACCATTTGTTAGCATGCTATAATAGATTGAATGAGCAATAATACAAGGATGGTCCGGATCTGGGGGTGGGAGGGTTTATTTTTCCATAGTTTTGTCCTCTTGTCTGATTGTTGTTATTGTTTGTTTTTTCTGTATTTTTTGTAATTTGTGTTGTATTGGTTGTGATTGTACATTGTATTTTTCTAAATGTGTATGAATACATTTTTTTTAAACATTTGATCAACAATAAAAAAGGATTTGGTCAGGATCTAGACTCAGTGTGTAGTTTATTAATTAATCAATGCTCTCTACATTAGGAAAACACATACCAGTGTACCAGAGGGAGTCACACACAGCTGTGCCAAGATAACCAAAATCCTTGAATCTACACACAGCAAATAAAGTCAAATGACACAACGAGAAAAAGGAGATCACACATACAGTATAGTCCAGGGGTGGCCAACCAGTCAGAGGTTAAGAGCCACATTTTTTTCTATGTTACTGCAAAGAGCCACATCAAACACACAGGCACTGATACCGCTTGTTTCCGTTTTTTTGTTTTCTGGAGACAAGATTTCAACCACGTCACTGATGCATTTTTGTGGCATTGGGATATATTTTTTTAAAATCCTCTGGAGCAGAGAGAGGAGCTGTGGATTATTGTTATTGATTAATGCATCAGTGTTTCTTAGGGTCAAAAACACTAAATTCACAACTTAAAATGAAAGCGTTTAGTTTATTTAATAAAAGAGCACATGTTCAATGTGAAAAGTGACAGTAGTTATAGATTATTTGCAATTTGGTGCTATATATATATTTTTTTTAAAATTATATATATTTTTTAAACACCTTGAATTTCAGGGGGGGGCGCGGGGCTCCGTTGGCGGGGCGCAGCGCCCCTCCAAAACAATGGTAGGGGAAACACTGGATAGTGTTTAATCAACGATAGGTTTCCCCCCCTCAAAGGTGATTGGTTCACTGCATCGCAGGTATTATTGTGATTGGCTCTTGGGCCACATCAAAATTAGACTTGCTGTCATCCTCTCATACTGACACCTGACACCACACATACACACCGGGAGCCGGGAAGAAAGTAACACGGGACGAAAGTAACACGGGACGAAAGTAACGAAGCGATTTTATCCGAGCCCAAACAACTTTGACCGGCCAAATTACGTTAATACTTAACAGACCTACTAAATATCAGGTTTAACTGTCAGGAGTAGCTAGTGTTGTCACGATACCAACATTTTGGTTTCGATACCAAGTCAAGAATTGCGATTCCGATTATTTTTCGATACTTTTCTTAAAAAACAGTCTTAAATGTAATTATTGTGCTTTATTTCACACCAGAACCATAACCATAACACAAACTTTTAAACAATGAGAACAATAAATTAAATAAATGACAAGATTTCCTATTAAATAAAATTAATACATTTCTTACAGACAGGCCTCGTGGTGTCCGTAGGCTTGCCCTCACTGTCAGAGATATAGCTCAAATACTTCCAAATTTCGCTTCTGGCGTCTTTTTTGTCAACAAGCCGAGGCGCAGCGGCAGTTGCACTCCCACTTGCAGCCATGCTTCTCGTTTTCTCACATGCTCTGGCAGCTAGCGCGTGCACGAGAGAGGGGAGGGACTTAGAGCGTGCTTGAGAGGGGCGGGACTGCAGGCACGGCTGCAGTGCAGGGAGTGGAAGCAGAGCGCTGAACACACACGGCTCTTATTAAAACGGCGCTTTCTCACCGGAGTACTTTCCCCCGTCATTCTTAAAGTACCGATACTAATGAAACGGAGGAATCGTAACATTTTTAAGGGCAGGGTATCGCGGTACCTTTCAAGTATCGGTACACCGTGCAACACTAGTCAGGAGTCAGTGTCTCTCCCCCAAACTCACACATATACAATTCGATATGAACTGAAGAGCCGCATGAAACTAGGCAAAGAGCCGCATGCGGCTCGAGAGCCGCGGGTTGGCCACCCCACAGTTTTATATCGACTATACTATAGTCGATATAAGTTTATATCGACTATACTATAGTCGATATAAAACTGTCCGCTTCAATCTGAAGAGCAACTAAAACAAAACACGGGAGTGTACCTTGTTCTTGTGAACACTAATGTTATCCACAGCATACACAGAGACCACGAAGTTCTTAAGGAGAAAACTAGTTACTAAAACAAAACACGTTAGTGTACCTTGTTAGCTAATGTTAGCTAGCTGACATTAACGTTACACATTGCACTCATATTACTCACCGGTCCCGCATGCTGGCTCTTACAGAACCGACTAACTCCCCTTTCGTGTATGTACAGCTCTCAACATGCCCAGACTTGTAGTGATGTTCACCTCGTTTTATACTTTTCGCCTCATTCTGAAAGAAACAGGTGAAATTTGCTAACGTGACGGCCGTCTTTGTGATGGTGACGCGTATTGTGCGAGACCAGAGACCTGTAGTTCACTGAGCGGTTTCACACAAACAAATGTGTAACTTCACAGTTTTACGACACATTTTTATTTTTTTGACTTGCAAAATGTTCTTTTAAATTGACAAACATCATATGTGTCATTCGTGGCACAATTCAAACGGGATCAAAAGATAACCTTTCTCTCTCCATTGACTTCAATGTATAATTTTCCGCTTCCGGGGTCCCATGGAGGCTCCCAGAAGGGGAGGGACTTCGCCTCTCTATTCACAACGTCCCAACCAATCAGAGCACACTGTGCTCACAGGGAGAGTGGGGGCTGGAGCTATTGGAGCTACAACGAGCCGTTAAAGGCAGAGAGTGAAATTCAGTGAATACACGTAGTTTACAGAGATGCTGTATGAGAAACCAAAGTGATTTTGGAAAATTGCACAATATAAATCTATTCTAGTAGACCTCAACAATGGAATTATGATCAGTGGAAATGGCCATGACATGGGACCTTTAAAGGCTTCGGAATCCCCCCCATTGTAGTCAAAACTAGGGCCCCCAAACAGCATCTTGCATAGGGCCCCCAAAAAGCTAGAAACGGCCCTGATCAAAGTGAATGTATTATATCTGTAAAGGAATTAGTAACTTAATGTAGTAAAAAATATAATAATATATTTACCTCTCACATTTTGTGAAGTATGAATTAAAAAGTATTTGTAATTAACTAAACATGTGTACATTTGAGTTAAGTCAATACATTTAGTTATTCCAACATTATAAATCGATTAAACTTTGCAGGTTATGTAATTACTCAACATAATTGAAGCTACAGATTAATGTATCAGTTTCAATACTTATATATCAAGTGATGTTTTGCCAGCTAATAGCAATCAGTATATTCTTAATAATGAACACTCTTTTATACTGATAATAGTTAAGTACCTTATTAACACACAATCTGAACACATGTTCCAAAACGTATTCAAATATTTTTACATGACAGTTTTATTTGTCCATCATGTAGTGTTTATCTCTACACCATAACTGTACCTATCATGTTTTATCTTCAGTTTTGCGAATTATCATGCCATCTAGTGGTGATGTAGGGAAACTCCACCAAGACACTAGTTTAAATGTGCCTCAACACTCCAATTTCAGATAATCTTTCCTAATGAACATCTGTCATTGTAATTTCCTAATAATTCGTCTACATTTAATATTTATACTTCTGACTGATTAGTGTTGAAATGTATTTAGATTTGTATTAGTGCAAACCAACAAAGCTCCATCAAATCTGTCGAGAACCTTTCTGGATTCTCTGTGCACTTTTGAAAATTACAAGCACTACATTTAACATAAAGGATGGTGTTTAGTAGACAGGACAGAGAATTTAAACAAAAACAATATTTTAATTAAACCAATTTAGTTTACTATATTAACCTGGTGCTGATGTGAAATACATTTACTAGATTTAATAGAATCTTTGCAGTTCTGAATATTATTTTTTAAAGTACTCTCCTTACCTCCTGTCCGTCAAAGATTGTAGTTTAAGAAGGAATCCCTTGAAGCAAAGGGTGATGGAGGACAGCCGTTATATAATAATTATTCTCTCTGATCTCACATTTAATATGTAAAAACAATCTAAATGAATTCATTAAGTCCTAAATCTCAGCTTGTTGACATGAGAAACTAATGTGTAAAGTGAGGATCAACACCACTTTCAGAAGTTATAGAAAATCTGACAACGGTTTTTACATTTAAAGAGCAATTCAATTTACTCTTGACTTTTCTTGCTCTGCTTTAATGGGATCACCAGGGACTGCAAGTTCTAAGGAATAGTGTGACACATTAATTGGTTCCATTTGAGTGGGTGTGGGTTATTCATGACAGGAGAGCCTTGAGTGCTGGTATGCGTTGTTCATAGTGTGCAGTAGTAGACAACAATCAAACTTAAGTCTGAGAAAATATTCCTTTATTTAAAAACACGTACATCATACACAATATGGGCAGGTTTTTGAAAAAAAAGACTAAAAGTGAATAATTCTGTATTGTCTTATGTAAAATACAGACAATACAGAATTAAATGTAAAAATATAACAGACTATAAACACTGTTGGTTAGGAAAAATATGGAAAATAAACATTCTATATTACGTAAATTTAAATAAAACATATGTGATAAACACAGGATTATAAACATGTTGGATAAAATCTCTATAGTTATTACGTCCAGTCTGCCTGCTGAGCGTGTGAAACAGAAACACCGCCTTCCTCTGTCCTCTTCCCAGCAACCCCCGTCCGCTTCCTCTTCTTGATTCATCCGGGGCAGGGCAGACCAGAGCAGTTCTTCAGCTGGCAGCTTTAGCATGTGTACAGGAACATAAAGCTTGCCAGTGAAGAACTGCTGTGTGTCAGCCATTAGGGGCCAGGGGTGAGGGGGAGCTGGGAGCTGGGAGTCAGCCAGAGAGCGTGAGAGTTGTTGGGTTGAAGGACAGCCTCGATTTAAAAACAAAAAAGGCACAGATAGCGACTCCTTCTCCTTCCCTCGTCTGTTTGAGGTGCACATATTCCTGCAGAGAAAAAGAAGAGAACATGTTAGCTTCTCCTCTGAACTGCTCCAGTAGCGTGGGTATGCGGTGGCCTGCAGCCAGTCGCACTCGTACAGTGGAGCCGTGTGCGATCAGCTGTGAGTAAGTGGGTGAAATGAGCGGAGATGAACGAAGGACGAGGAAGATGCACATGATATCATGCTTCAGATTACCAGGAGGGATACACGCATCAGCTGCTTGGCTCTGCAAACGAGCGATGCCACAATCAATTCTTAAATATTCTTCGTTATGATGCTCAAAAGCACAGGCTGGCCTCTTTTTTCAGTTTCCGTGGTTACACAAAATAAGAGAGGTGATGAAGAGGAGTACACAGCCTCTACATGAAAGCAGAGATCCATTTGTCGCTTTAATTTAAGTTAATGTTCGGGTGTCTGAAGCTACACCTAATCTTTGTTCTCTACATGTTGCCACACTTTGTAGTGTCGTTTTACTTAATTGCAAGCTCACATGTGAAAAGGTAGACTAAGTACAGTATGTTTACTTTAAAAACGGTTTAATCTGAAGTTTGTGATGTGTTCTGCAGTTCTGTTTTAGGCCGTGAATCCTTCTGAAATTAAAATGGACCTGATCACAAAGATACAATTAAATATATGCAAGATTAATAGTTTCAAAATTAAAGCCACTTTATGTTTACTAGCATTTAGCTTAAAGCACCACTGTCTATTACAGCCTCGCAGACTGTAAACTTAATATTCGTTGTTTTTTGTCTTTTTTTTTTAGTCGTGACCAGCAGCTTGGCATGGAGGTAGAGCTTTTAGGACGCGTGTGAATGCATGAATGTTTCACAGCTATTGCAAATGTGTCCTTTTCATACCCTTTGAGTGTTTATCTAACTGTCTTCGATCATATTGTTTTCGCTGAATCACAACAGTAATGAAGCCTATGGCCCACTGATACAGGCTGTTGCGTATGTAGTTTTACAAAGTCAGCGTCTATAGCAACATATAGGAAAAATCCCAATAAGCTAAAGCAGACTGTGCTTTTCTTCAGAGAATATATTGTGGGGGTCTTGAGGAGTTGCTCCACTTTTTTGGTTGACGATGAGTAACATATGCTGTACATTCCTGCAGTAAGGAGAACCAGAATAATCTATAATCTCAGGTATTTCAGTGGCCCGCGGCCTTTAGACTGTGCACAGCAGGGGGGGGGAAATCAACCAGACTTATGAACATTTTACAGACCTCGCTGCAGGGACAAATTCCTTTTATCTCGCTTTTTGTTTAGATTTAAACGTTAGAAACATCCAAAGAGGGCCAGGGAGTCATCTTTCTTCAGACATAACTGATCAATATGGCTTCTGCATAGTTACATGGGAAAACACTAATAAGATCTTCCTTCCCCTTCTGGGAAATGTATCTACGTGACAAATGTCAGTGTGAGTCAGCAAGCAGAGGCCTGTCGTAACTTGTGACTTATGAACACTTAAGAAAGTTTACCACTCTTTTATGTCTTAAAACCACTTTAAGAAATCTGCAAATGCTGTGGCAGATTTGTTTCCCCATCAAAGATCTTAGACATCTTTTTCAAATCAGCTGTTCTAATTATGGCTCAAGTACCGGTAACTGATTACTGGACTACAAAATGGCGCCCATTTGTCTCAGAGAAGGTTGCGGTTATGTTCCTTCCTATATCTTCTTTCAGGCGTCTTGTTAGCAGAATGTGCTTTTAACTCTTATAGGGTCTTTTTTAAACCAGCCTATTAACTTGTAAAGGCTCCACTTCTTCAGGGCCTCTGTGGCATGTTTGCTGCTTTACTGATGTAACACACCTTTTTTCATAAGTTAGGTTTTTATGTAAGATTAAATCATACTTAAACTGGCACTTAAACTTGGCTGTTGGCATGCACTTTGAGCCGCTTTCTGATAGTTGGTCGCCCAGTGAGCACAGCCTCAAATTTCTGTCGCAGTGCACATGTATAATCAATCAAATGTATAGGCCTACATATCAATTAATTACCTTGAATTATAAAATTGTTTACAAATATTTAAATGCATAATATAAAGAGTATTACATGTCTTTCTGTGCCTCTAAAAGAGTCCAGTCATGAGTTTTAAAAAGGTACATTTACAAATGGATTTCGCCTGCTGAGAGCACCATGTTTATGTTTCATGTGGAACCTACTTGAGCAGGTCTCCCTTGAAAAAGAGATCAATGATCTCAATGGGATACATCTGGATAAATAAAGGTTTGAAATGAAATGAAAATGGATGGCGCATGGTTTGCACCTGCTATCTCCCTGTCTCAAGGTCCAATTCACAAAAGATAGATACATGGCTATAAGCCCTGATCTTTGTGCTTGTACTGTTTTGCAATGAGGCTCATTTGCATAGAAAAGGGCCAATTATGCACCAACTCTCTGAATATTACTTAATATGTCTGAATAGCATAGGAGCACCAAGATGCTGTTGGTGGCAGCACATGAGAATATTTCACTCTTTGTGGTTGCTTTGATAGTTCGTTTTTTTGTTGTTGTGTATTTGTGTTTATCCGCCACAAAAGGACACAATTCATTTTCTGAATTCACTCGAGAGTCATGCTGGCATCTCTGTGGGGCTGTCTTAGACACAGCTATAAGCTAAATGCTAAAGTAAAGAATGAGAATGTTAGCATGCTAGATCCCACTAAACACAAAATAGAGCTGAGGTAAAAGGTTAGTAAAAGTTTGGTTGTTATTTGGTCATAAGCCAAATTATTGGACAACAATTTGTCAGGCCATGGTCATGACATATACAATTAACTGATTAAACAAATGATTTTCAGCTTACATTGCAGAATAAGGCTATCATTCGTCAGTATCATACAAAAAGGGACTCACCACCCTCCTCCCCCACACAGGCTGCACACACGCTCCTCAGCAGGGTTGGTCTGAATGAAGTCAGGGAGGAGGACGTTCAGTACAAGTCCTCGGGCCACACACACATAACTCAACTATGGCTGCCACAACCTCTAACTGAATAAAGTTATTTGTTCCATAGCGTGCCACTCCTTCCACAAACAGTGACTCTGTATCTTTACACTCACAAAGACGTGCAGTGTTGACCCCTGACTCTTTAGCTGTGCCACTTTTTCTCATTTCTCTTCTTTTTGTGTCTCTCCTGACTTGTCTTTCCTCTCCACCCTCTTCTCTCTCTCGGATCAGACTGTCCTGCATTCCTCACATTCCAGCTGCGTATGTTAGAAATTCCATCCGGCTGCTGTGGCCTCGCACACTCCTCCTTTTCCATCCCTCTCTCGATCTACATCTGGTCTGCACCGGACGAGGCAGACGTGGCTTCACCGTCAGGTTCACCCTCACCTCCGCCTTTTTCTCCTACTCTCCCACTCCTTCTCTCTTTGGCTTTATCCGAGCGAGGGAGTCAGACTGAGCCACATGACGGCCAGTGTGTAAGGCCTTGAGACAGGCTTTCATACACGGTGCAACGGTGTAAAAGAGATAACAGTCTAATACACAAAAGACTGAGCTTATCTGGGACTTGCATTCCCTGCCACAACTGGGAGGACAGGGGGAAGACACACTGGAGGTTGTGTGTAAATAGGAGGCTGTGAGGGAACCATTTTCCAGGAGGAACTACTGTTAAAATGAGGATTTATTAAGATTAGAGAGCATGACTAATATGGAAAAAGATAAATAATAAAACGCTAACAGGAAGAAGCCTTCTTTCAAAGTAAGAAGAATGGCGGTATGGTAAAGAGTGGGTCAGCCGTCCTTCCATAATGCAAGCCCATTCATTTGACCTATTCATATTGGGGTCGTGATCATACTGTGCGAGAGTCCTACGTTGGGTGATGATATAAGCCATCGTGGGCTGACCGTCAACGATAAATCTGCACGAGAAAATATGTATAGACCTTTAAAATGAAATAAAAAGAGTTGCATAAAGAAATGTTTTATTACATATATCACTCCAGGTGCATTCCTCTGCTGTGGGTGTGGCCCGGTTGGCGAGAGTTCACTGCAGTATAGACTGATCATTTTGGGGCTGGGAATTGGGACAAAGACAGGGAAAGGGCGGTGGCTTTGGCAACACACTGGTCATAGTGCAGAGCCTCTTCTTGTGCTCTGCTGCTGGCTGTTTGCAGGACTTTAAAGGCTATCTGACTTTAACCCTGAGATCAGTACAAATAAAGGGTGCGGGTTGCTTTACTTGCTTAGAGGAAAAACTGAATGCCATTCGGAATTCATGATGCCCTGGGAGATGGCTATGTGCGGTATGAGGCCTGTAAGCCTGTCCTCAGGCAGTCTGTGCCATTTTGTTTGAAAGAACTGGATTGCTTTTTCTTCTAAATGAACCTACATAAACACATCCCTTCTTGCCCCATCCTCCATTGACAAGGCACACGATAGGAATGAAGGGTGTAGCCCAAGTTGAGCAAGATGGCTTCACTTCTGCAAATGTAGGCAAAAAAAAAAGAGACGGTTGCTTTTTCCCTGCGAACAACCCATGTTGCTCCATGAGTTGCTGTTTAACTGACACCCTGTAATCACCTTGTGAATGTGATCCTCATTGACAGGGTGGCTTATGTCACACTCCGGGTTGCAATGGCACAAATGCAGCTCGTGACACAGCCTATTGCGCATTCCTACCGGCACACTGAACTATGGCTGCACAATTATGTAAGACAGGCTCCATCGATGTAGGCTACACTACAGTAAGCTTCCCCCTCCCATAAAAAGACTGCTCATACACTAATGCACTTTGCTTTTAAAACGTTTTATAGAAGTGTAAACCACCATAAAGAATAGTATATAAATGTAGGTGAGAGTTGGAGGCCTAAATAGTTTGTCATGTTACGTCATCAGCTTTAAAGTGTTTTACTGATCCTTAAAATCTACAGAAATACACTTTATGTCTTTCACTTGAAGACAGATCTTCCAGATGACTGCTGGTGCATTTCCGAGAAATGACTCGGCAGTAGTTATCTTCCAGATTTTTAACTATCCTATACTTAGGCTTTTTCCTTGGCCTGCACATTTGAATTGGCTTTCTTTTGACACGTTTAGATGACATAAATGCAGACATCCCAGCCTGTTATAGCCTATACATCCTACATTTGACAGTTAAATGCTTACAAATGACAAAATGAATACTCTTGAGGCTTGAGTACAAGTTGACACATATTAGGCTTAAACATCATATAAAGTCACATTTGTAAACCCTTAGCACTGATAACATGATGTCTATGTACTTTAGTTGGCTTTTCTGTTCAATCTTTAGTTAATTTTGACATCATTCTGACTTCTTTTTTTCTGCTGATGCAGATTTAATATATGCAACACTTTAATGAGACCTAAAAAAGTGGATTAAGCTACTGTGCAGGAGCTTGGAGGTTGTGTTCACATTTTTAGGGTGCCAATTCTCTGTGTCAGTGGGCCTGGACGATATGATCCACATGACACACATACAGGCCTTCAGCCAGAACTCCTATAACATCAAACCTATATCCTCGACGATCCTACGACGGAAAATGTGTGCAGAAAGCTGCCGCTGGGAATCAGAAATCAGACCTAGAGAGCTGAATCTTACTTTAAAAAGGTTAAGGAATGGTTTCCCAGTTCTCTTTTAAACGCAAAGTGGGTCATGAAGTCGCCACACGCTAAATCTGACTGACAGGAAGAAGCATTTAGGTAGCAGAAACACGGACAGACTCACAGTCAGAAACACGCCCCACCTTGACCACCGGCCCTGGCTCTGCTGCCTGGACAAACCCTCCGCACGGTCGGGTGGAGTTCAGCCGGTCTCGCCCTCTGCTCCGGCGGAGTCCCGGAGCTCCAGGAGGGTGTGTCGCTGTCTCTCTGCCTGTTTTACCTCCACGATATAAAACGGGTTGGCAGCGTTTATATATCTGCTGGTGTTGAGCCTACTTTTCCATGCAGCGCAGTGGAGGACGAGGCGCAGGACTTCAGCCCCTTTTACAACAACCTCTCTCTCTCTCTCTCTCTCTCTCTCTCTCTCGCTCTCTCTCCTCTCTCTCTCTCTCTCTAGCTCTCTCTCTCTCTCTCTCTCTCTCTCTCTCTCTCTCTCTCTCTCTCTCTCTCTCTCTCTCTCTCACACACACCCGGCTTCCCAGCTCTGATCAGCTGGCAGCGTAATGACGTAGCAGCCAGGAGAAACGGACGTCAGAATGTGCACGAATCTGACGTGTACACGCCCATGAAGCAGCAGATTGACCTGTTAGTAATACATCACGCACATAAAGCGAGTTGTATTGTCATTTAAATGCAGGTAGACCTGTAATACTACAATACACTAATTACACATACGTAATCGAATTGAATGTACAGTTGCAGCTGGTCATACGTCTGTATAAAAATAAATAGCAGTTAAATGTTTCCTAGTGGCAGAAAAACATGTCAAAACTAGTTTTAAGGCTTTCATTGGTGGTGTGCTAAATGCTTAATAAATGTATGTGTTTTATTCATTTCTGCCGTTTATGGGTGCATTGGTCCTCAAAGTAGATACATCTAGCCGTGTTGGAAATAATTAAATCATGTTATGTCAAAGTAAAAAAGATTCAGGATGAGTTTTTTGTCAGAGAAGCTGTAACGGTTTCAGTTAAACCTGGCAGCAGAAATTATCTACGTGGCCTCCACAGACATCAGCAAGTCAAGATTAACGTGTTACCCTCTCTCTCAGACACTCTCACAATGAGGACGGTGGGGTCAGTTTCCTTTCTAATGTCTGCCTCTCTCCTGTGAACCTGTGCTCCTGCAGCTTTAAGGTTGCTGCACTTTGAGAAGCTGCTTCCTTACTGTCACCGGACACACTGAGCACACACCGTTCTTATTATACATTCATGGCACACACAGCAAATCCTCACAAGACCAAACCCACTGGCTCATTCTCCTTCCTCAGTCTGTTTTATAACACCTTTGTGTAGTTACTTTACACTAAATTCATTAGATTCTGAATATGTTATGCGGAAAAACCACCAGACAGACCGTTGTTTCTGTGAAAATGGCAACAACTCAGTTTTCACTCCACTGCTGGTAACCTTTATTTCTGATTCAGCCACGACTTCCCTTTTTAGGCCTGTGTGGAGGTGGAAGACATTATGAATCAGTGATTCTCATTATAACACTCATTTGATGTTGGATCGGTATTGAAAATGAAGGAAAGACAACTCACAATGACACTCAGTGTTGTTTGGTATGCTGATCTTATTTCCTGTAAAAAAGTACCATTTAATATGTTTTGACATTGTCTGTGGTATACATACTTGATAATGGCTGCTGACAAGCAGCCAAATATAGCTGGTTAGGGAGTACATGGTTTAAATCTTTGTTTCTAATTAGGGGCACTGGCTGTATACCCTATGCCTTTGTTATGTAACTTCAAAAGTACAAATGTTTGCCCTTTTTAGGTGGCAGGAGTGAAACATAGTCATCCTTGTTTTGTTCTGTTCTGTTATGGTTCCAGTATCATGATGACAGTTGGAGAACATTCAAATACAAAATAGGACCCCCCAGGTTTGGGCTGGATTCATGGAACTTATTCAGCAATAGAATAAGCTACTACATTAGTTGCACAATAACCTGCTTCAACATGTAATATGATCTAAGTGCACTTTGAAAACGTTATGTCACAACTGCTATGCATATCTAGAGTGCCTGAGAAATACCAGTAAGGTTAATCTCCCTTCTGTAAAACATTCACCCTAATTCGATTGAGATTGAGAAGGCTTTAATTGCTAATTCACACGCAAACTTGCGTGTTTATAAAAGCTGTTGTTGAGAACTGTTTAAGCAGGTGCCAATGCACTTTCTGCAGCTTAAGACCTGTTTGTATAATGATGATGAGGTGCGTGTGAGTCACATCTCCCCCCCCCCCCCCCCAACATCTGTGGCATGCAAAAGGCCACAACACATACAAACTGTGGATCAAAGGTTGTGTACAAAATGTAAGTAGATGTCCTTTTTGTTGGCCAGAGAAATATACATGTGCCTGTACAAACATGCATTTCCTATAGCTTTTTTACATCCTGACAGCAAGCTCTGTCCCTTTTAAGAGGGTCTTTAAAAACCCACATGTGATGTGTCTGCATCTCACTGTGAACTTTGGCACCAATGCACCGATAAATATGACGTGTCCTCCCTGACTCAGCACCATGATTTATCTTCTTTCTTCCTCCTGTGGGTCTTACTGGAACAGCTCAGATATGTGGGTAGGAAATGCAGAAGCAGGACAGACTTGCTTGAGGTCAGAGATTCAGACTATTCGTGGCACTGGTGGTTGTTTGTTTTAATTGGAGACAGAACATAGCAGTCAAGTATAGTCCTCATATCATTAGAAACATTATTTTGTGCGCAGAAAGGGTTTGTGTGTACAAGGGTCACATTCTTCAACGTAATACATCTAGCATGTTGTTTCTGTGTGAACATGCATGTGACTGAGTACTGAGGAAGCAGTGGGGGACTAGCTTCTATAGGACAGGAATAGGATGGAAACTCCCTGTGAAATACCAGACTGCGTGCTGTGGATGTTGTCAGAGGCACATATGAAATCCCCATGCAGCGATTCAAAAGGAAATGGTCACACAAACAGTTATAAGTGCTTTGATCATTAGATACACACTTTTCTTTCACTTAGACAAACAATAGTGTTGTTTTCCCTTTTGAGACTACAATACAATTATTATAGTAATTTATAAAACTTTAACGAGGTTAAACAGTCCATCAGTAAAAGATTTAGCAACACCGTCTATGGTGGTGTATTTGCCTTCAAATGTACTTTAATAAGACAAGATAAGAGATAAGATAGAACTTTATTGATCCCAATTTGGGAAATGTTTGTGTTGCAGCAGCATAAAAAGACATGGCATTGTACAATACAAATTAAAAGACAAGAAATAAACAAGAAAGTAGAAAATATACATGTTGAATTTACAAATGAACAATAACAAGATATAAAGCAAGGTATTATATTTACATAAGTATGTGACGGATGGAATATTAAATATTAGACTGAATGACTACAGTTGTCTTCAGCAGGAGACTTATGGTGAGCTTCAATCTGTTTTGGTTTTCCCAAAACTTTTCTAATACAGCTCTAGACTACCTGCTGAGCAGCTAAATCAAACTCTAGTGAGCAGCTGGCTGGTCATCATAGTGGAGCATTTAGCAGCTAAAGGGATAGATATTTTCATTGGGAGTTGGTGAGCCAAAATAAAGCAAAAGGAAAGTGAGTATTTGATTTAGATAAATTAGGTTACTAGAAAGACTATGACAAATAAATTATAATATTGCTCCTGACATCTGCTGGATGTGTTAATTGGAAACTCTTGATATAAAAGCTTGTTTTTGCTGCATCCAAGTGGCCAAATCATTAGTTATTGTATGTTTAGATGCAGGGGGGGATAATTGCACTCATTTGTGTATTTGGTGTTGGTGAGCGAGACACAACAATAATGTTAAGAAAGGGAAATGATGGTCTCAATTGAGACCTTTGCAGATTCATATACATATATTTCATGACAACCATGAAATGTAATGTTACATCATCTGAAAGTATTCATCTCTTGCATCTGGTCTAAAAAGTATCTCCTCCTTGTTCTTTAATATTGTGGCTTCCGCTCAAGGCCAGCTACTTCTGTCCTGCTAACTCAAAGAACTCATTCAGTATATTTATCCAAGTGCTTAAAATAGTTTAGACCAACACGTCTCACACTGCACTGGTTTTCATCTAAAGATCCATTGTTGTGCAGTGCTTGAGGGGGGAATACTCCTATTTGAAGACTACTTAAAGTCTTACATAGACACATAAATGCTAACAAAGTTACACAGTATCATGAGTAATGCACCAGACGATTAGAGTGCGGTATCCTGGACCAGTGTGTGTGACTTCGTGGCGCAACGGTAGCGCGTCTGACTCCAGATCAGAAGGTTGCGTGTTCAAATCACGTCGGGGTCAATTCTTTAGTTTTCCTCTTGTCACTCACTGAACATAACTGAATAGGACATGTAAACGTTTTCATGACGACTTTATAATAATAAAAGCGAGAATTACCCGGACTCTTTTAATCCTCTCTGAGAAGGTGTGTCCTGTTGCCACGGATACGTGTCACTGGGCAACACGGTGGTGAAGTGTGATTGTGGAAATGCTGCGTGTTCCGGAACAAACACTACGAAACATCAAAGATAGTTAGCAATGTACCAGCCATTTTTTTTACACTTTCTTCTGCCTTTTTTTTGCAACAGACAAAAGTGTTTTTAAACCACAGGAGATAAAGCAGCGTTTTCTCGGGACTACCCCTGTTTCTTGTGATTAAACGAAGAGTAGGGCTCAGCGTCAGCTCAGTTTTTTTGCAGTCTTTTAAATGTAATGGCCTTAAAGGAAAGAGTGTTTATCGAAGAAGAATTCTGCAGAACAGTCTCCAGACTCACATAGATCTATTTATTAGCACTGTGTGCCGACTACATCATGCCAGAAGACAAACACTGTAAATTGCTGCAGCCGTCCAGGAGCTGCGACACTAAAAAAAAGACCAAGAGGAATAAGAAAAAGAGGAAACAAGTCACCACTTCCTCCACTCCTCCAGGAAACACAGGTAAATACCAGTCTATGGTAAATACACTGTTTAGTGTTGTAGGAAGCTTTCAGGTCCATATGTCTACAAATAAAGACAAAAGTAACAACCCTGCATTTAAAAGCATTCAACACTATAAAGGATTAGCACCTCAAAATGTGCTTGAAGTGAGAAGGCTAAAGAAATAACTAAATATTCGTCATGCATAGTGGTCTGATTCAGAATAATATATAATAGCAGTTTTAATCTGCAACAAAGTATCACATTTTATAAAGGATGTTTAATTAACCCACAGCCACCCCCCAAAAAACTTTATTTAAAAAAAGCCTGATTTATATTATAAATGTATTGAGGGTACAATTTTGAGATTCTGAACCAAATCTGCATCAATTTGATAATCAAAAATGTTGACTGTTGAAACTGAACTTGTGGTTTCCATTTTGAATTGTTTTCTTACATTTTACAAACTGATTGGTTCATTTATTGATGAATACATGGCACTTTTTCATATTCCTAAACTATACTTTCAGAGACATGTTGTCATGTATATCTGTAGGAACCTAGGCAGTGTTACAATTCAGATATGAATGTACAACTCATGATTAATATGATCTTTGAATACGTTTAAAATACCAAACAACATGGCTCTCTCGGGGAATATCAAGTACCACCTGGACTTTTGGAGGCTCTGATACTGTATAAGAGCATTTTAAATTAAAGTACTGATCTAATTATCTTTATAAGAAGATCATCTAGAAGCAGACAATTGAAAACCTAATAATACACAAAATAAAAAGCTTTAAAATATTTCTCACGGCGTGCATTTAGTCACAAAAGTTAGGACTGAACCAGAGTTGGATCATTTGAACTGACCTTATTACTGTATGTCATCATGGCTTTGCCAATTCAAACTAAGGTCACTATAATTGTTCACAATGTAATAAGTATACAGATCATGTGGTGATGGTAGAGGATTCCCTACAGGGTTGCTTAGGTCAACAGAGAGTAGGCCTCCAGTGTAGCCTGTTACAGCTCATTACTGTAAACCATTAGCCCTCCAACTCAAGAGGGAGTCATTAGTAATATAAAACCTCAGCTTTGTTCTGCAGTCTGCATGAGCCTCCATGTTTATTCTACCTCCCTGCAGAGACCCCTCATGCTGCATCGTTGCCCCCTGAGACCTCGCCTGTGTCCCAGCCCCCCCCACAGAGTCCGGGTCAGCCGCGAGCCCAGCTGCCCATGCTTAAAACAACCAGCCACAAGCACGGAGAGCGGCTCCCTGGCAGCGGCAGGAAGAGCAAAAAACACCCTAAAGACTCCCTGACTCTGCTGACAGTGGCAGAAAAGATCAGTGTCAGTGGAGAGCTCAGCGCCCAGGCCAAGGAGAGCCTGAGGTGGGAGGGCGAGCTGGAAGACCCCCAGGACGAGGAGAAGAGGCTGCAGCTGTACAGGGCCAACAGGCGGCAGCGTTACATCACACACAGAGACGCTCTGATAAAACAAACTGCCTTGAGAAAGACTTTTCCTCAATAGAGCAGACGAAAACAGGCTTTGACTGAACTTGGTCGACAGGAGTATTCTCTTAATTTGAGCACTGACTGAAATAAAGAAGCAAGTGAGAGCCTCATGCCTTTTATCTCAGGCTTTATTTTTGACGGTTTAAAACAGATTTAGGCAAATTGAGCAAAAGAATGAAGATCTTTTGGTGCTGTTTAAGATAGATAAATTAAGCATGTGGCAAATGTAATACCCTATAACGCACCTGACTGACATGTGTTCTCTGTCAGGTACAAAACAAACAGTATCACGACTGCCGTGGACGAGGACAGGCCCTGTTTAAAACTTAATAGAGGATTTGTACCATTTATCTTCTAGCTTCTAAATAATGTAATACTTCCTGAAAAGACCAAAAGTGGATCTTTCAGGGCTGAAACCCACTCAGGATAATACCACTGAGCGCCCCTCACAAATGTTTACCACAGGTAGATTTAATTGGATGGGGGTCACAGGAAATGTTCAACCCCTAATGTAAGAACTTTAATACAGGTTAGCAGTTTTCTTTTGCGTAATTCACCTAGAGGATGAGGTGTTAAATGTAATTGTTACTTCTATAACTATGTGTCAGATATGTGTTACTAAAAACTGTGGTATCTAATTATCTAATGTCCAATCTGTTTAATCCAGCCATGGATAAACCACTCTCTCTTAACAATTATTTAAAATTAAAAAGCAATCCAAGGATGGTACTTCAAATAACATAAAAACACAAAAGTAAATCTTAAAGTTAAAAATGTCGCTGCTGGATGCAAAATGGCAGGACATTCGTGTTTTCCCTGAGCAAATGACAAGGTCCAACGCTGATAAGTGATGCAAGAAGAGACAATACTGTTGTGCCTGAGATTTCTTTTTATGCATAAACAAAATCAAACACAAGACAAAATAGTTCAAATGAAAAGTAAATTCCTGTTATGTTCACTGAGGCGTCAGGGTTTACTTTGCATTGATGACAAAGACTGGGGTTGCGGTCGAATAGTCCAAAAATCAGCTCGTATCGTCTATCCCTATCGTCTATTCCTTGACCTCTGTGTGAAACGTCACGGAGTTAAGGGATAGTGGATAGGAGAATGCAAAAGGATTTAGGAGAAGAGACTGCGGTGCTTTGAGAATCCGACTGCACTTTCACTATCCGACGTATTTATGATGCACCAGCGGACGTCATGAATGTGTGTCTGCTGCTGTGGGGAAACTACAGTTTTCTATACAGCGGACTACAACATGGATGTTTAATAAGAACGAGGGACTACTGTAAACTCATCTAGAGACTCTGCACCGTGCTCTGATGCTGTTGCTTTATGCTTTATGAACGTGGACAACAGAGAAACATATTCTTCATGACCAAAGTTGGAATTGAAATAAAAAAGGAAAGTGAAACTTATGCTCGTCACCCTCTCCCTCCGGTCCACATTAATACAAATGATCCCAATACGTATGATTGTATGAACTATGAAAAGATCTTAAAATAAATACAAATGTATTTATTATAAACGTTATTCCTTAACATCTATCACTGTGTACATCACCATTCAAACATCTTTTAAAAGTTGAACAAACTACACACAGCTCAGTAAAGACTGTGAGATGTTGACTTTATTTGATCATTTCAGTAAAAAGTAACGTTCATGTTTCTCTTTTTGATTATAATACTGATGAACGTTCAGAAAAAAGCACTTTGGCAACTTACCACATAGGCTACGTTTTAAAATGCTTAATAAGGACCGTAACTTTCATGATATAATTTATCGGTCATAATCGGTTGTTGTGTGACGGCAAATGCTACGGCCGCAAGGCATTGTGGGGCAGCATTTTCTCCTTTTCTTTCGTAAAGGAAGGTCCAGTGGTTCCTAAACTAAAGGAGGTTATAAAGGAAGTTTGAAACCTCCTTTCCTATCATCTAGAGAATTCGAACGGCTCTTATCATGGCTGCCACTGAGGGACTTCCGGGTCATTTCACTCTGTTAGGAAGGTTCCTAAGCTAAATTGACTATTCGACTGCAACCTGGAAGGCTTCTCAATTCTCTAATTTCCCCTCCTCGACTCCTCGACTCCCTGGTCCTCCGGTAGTGACCCGGAAATGGATTTCAGTGCGCCATGTTGAAGGACATCTCATTTCTCTAAATGCACATCGAGGACCGAGCATCGAGCATCGAGGAGGCTCTCTGGAGGAGCTATAATCGAGGATACACTGATGGTTCCTCCACGGCTCCTCCACGGATGTATTTCTGGCTACAGTGATGTTTCAAAGAGTCGTGACGCACGGCCGGACTTATCTCAGCCAATGACAGCTCTGCGTGCATCGCCTGGATATTATTTGATTAACTGCTTTCATCGCCACGCGATGTTTACAGTGAGAACAGCTGTGAGGTCCGTGCAGAAAGCAGAGCAGTGTGTATAATATATATCACTCAGTATAACAGGCCTTACTCTCTTTATTTGTATGCTTTAGTTTAGTAGATATCTATAAACAAAGAGTCGATATTTTTCTAAAACCATTTAGTGCTTCACATAATAACAGTGCGTAGATGCGGCGGACAGACAGGTCTCGGTTGGTTTGGTGTCGCTTACTTTTAATACTTGTAAATACAACTTTTGGCCCGTAATGTCAATTTCCCATTTCAGCGACCAGAGAGAGGGGGGAGGGAGATATATCCAGTCTCTGCTTGTGTTACGTTATTATGAGAGTGCTTCACACTTGTTTGATTCTGAAATTGTATATATTTATAAATATGTGTGTGTGTGTGTGTGTGTGTGTGTGTGTGTGTGTGTGTGTGTGTGTGTGTGTGTCCGCATCTGTAGCCTGTTATTGTCTCATTATACCACACTGTGAATGAATTAAAAGTAAATATATAAGTCATCATGAACACATCTGTCCATCAGACAGAGGGCTGCTGTGCCTCCCGTCATCAGAGGAGAGGAGTTCTCATTTCTCTAAACGCCTGCTGCTTCCACTCCTCTCTCCTCGGTTCCCCTCCTCGACTCCTCCGCTCGCATCTCCTGTGGGCGGGACTAAGACACGAGGATAGGAGTCGGGGAGGTGATTCGAGGAGGGGAAATTTGAGAATTGAGATGCCTTCCTGGTATTCAGCAGGAAGAGGTCGTTTACTTAAGAGAACAAAGCAGATATGTTTCTTAATATGCTACATTACTTATTTAAAATGTGTTTGGATGCTAAATAAGGCTTAAATATTTTGCTGGTAAATGAATTAACATTTGAGTTGCTACTCATACAGTATAATTGTTACTTATATAACTCTGTAAATGCATTATGTTAGGGTTACCTTAAAGTTTCAAATGTTTTACATGAAACATAAGTACACAATATGACCTGTTGTCTGCACCTGTTGGTTGAACCCTGTAGACAGTTAGCTGATGCACGCTGTAAACAGGAAGTGAAAGGTAATGTAAAAGTAAATGTGGAGGTTTGAAGTAAAGGCAGTGATAAACCAGCAGAGAGACAGAGACTGAGACAGAGAGGGAAAGAGGGAAAAACGCAGCATTTCTTTTGTGAAGGTTTTGTCACACTGCATTTGTGTTCTGTCTGTCGAAGGCCTTTTGTTCTCTGTCGGTGTGTTTTGTTACCGTTGCTTATTTCAGCATCTCTGCTTCAAAGAGACGGGCACTCACCCTCTGTTCTCATAATCCCCCCCTCAGACTCACTGACCGGACCACGTACACTGCTCTGTTAAGGCCACTTGTGTTTATCCAGCAGCCAAGTAAATGGCCTTTTATCAATAATAAATTTTATCGATTTATATGACAAGTGAACACTTAGTAAGGCATCTTGAATATGATGTCTCAGGACTGTCACTGAAATCCCCTCGAAGACCATGAAATAAAATAAAAACTAAAGAAATAATAATACAAAATGAAAATAAAAAAATGAATATTATAAAATAAGTCCTAAAAGCTGCATCAATCTGAGGTATCTGTTGTTTTCATGGTGGAGTCCCCCTCACCTGACATATACAGTTTAAATCAAATACTTTAACACTGTAAATATAAAGTTCACTGTGGGTTGTTGGATTGTATTTCTCTTCTGGTACAAACACTTGACTCCAGCTCTTCTTACTCTCTGTCCTTTGGGAGAGTGGCGGTGACGAAGAGACAGATGAATGACGTTCTGACTGCATATCAACATTCTAAAGATGACGTGTTGAGAGGGGCGGACCGTGTGGATCGAGGCACCTGCAGCCAGCTCAGGTCATCTGATCTGTCAGAGAAAGGAACAAAAGATTGTCTTTCTTACTTTTTACTACCCTGTTCCTGTTTACAGTGTTTTGTATCTGCTTACTTGTCATTTCAGTCTGATACCGCCACTCATTTGAGATATCAATTAAGGCACATAAAAGAAAGTCAGGCTTGTTGGTTGGTTTTTGGATTGATTTGATTTGTTTGTTGCTGTTCTGCCAATTGGTTGGGATGGATCAGCTGCTCAAGCAAGGAAAGTGAAAACAAGTTGTGCCTAATTCTGTCTTCTCTGCAGGCAGCAGCAGGGCACTGTTAATATGTAGGAAAGTGGGTGAGATAGTTCTGCAGTCAATAACATTCTCTTATATTTTGTTGGTTATAGGTTGAGATGTCAGGAGGAATTTATAGATATTTTATTATTTGTATGTTCACTATTTAGTGGGATTTGGATGCTTGCTTAATTGACCTCCCCCTGTATTTACCTGGGCAGGTGGTATGTTCCACTTAGGTGAGGACGAGAAGGTAACATGTTTGACCGAAGTAAGAGAAGAGAGATTTGAATTCTATATAAAGCATGACTACGTACAGACATCATTTTCCATCTCATTTATGGTTATCTAAGTTGTGTCCCGAAGCTAAGTATCTGATTTTATGCTTAAAATAAGTGTCACCCTGTCCCCACTCAAACAAATAATCTTATTCAAGAAACTCTCGTGGCCCAATTAAGAATCAAGATGGCTGTTAAGACAATAACATTTTTTTTCTTTGATCATGTTGTGCCTAACTTTTTTAGGTGAACATAACATATAATGTATGGAATTAATTTGCAGGTGCACTGGTTTAAAATTAGGACAAACTCTGCTATGGATGTCAGTTTTGAGCTACAACAAAGGCCAAAATGTGGCCTGCAACAGACTCAGTGGCTTGTTTTTAACTAACATTGCTGGAAAAGTCTATTGCTACTAAAGCATTTGTTGATGCACCGAGCCTCCGTTAGCTCGTGAGCTTGTCAGCAATCAATGACGGTATAAAAGAAGCAATAAAAATAGGCTTTACACACAAGCAAACACATTACGCCAATTTAGGATATTTTTTTGCCATTTTGGGGCAGTGGAAACAATTTGAGGTCCTTGAACATTATAATATGCTTTTTGGATGGTATTATTCAAAGATGGACAACATGAGAAACATTGCACTTACTCAGCCTCTTCCCTCGTGATGACTTTTCCTGCTGTGAACCTCTCGGCTACTGCAGACACCGCGGGGTCGTAGTTTAGGCTCACTGCTGCTATGACCTCATCATTCCTACAGGTTACATTTTGTTTCTTCATTAAACATATATTTGAACATTAATTCATTAAAGGAGTTCTATGTTTCCAGTTACAGATGTTTTTTGTAAACATCAGCAGCTTAACTTACTTCATGTACAATCCCAGGAACTTCTTGTCCTCAAACTTTCCTTTTATTACAATGTCAGTGTATCCCTCCCCATAGCCTGCACACAACCAGAAAAAAAGGAGTGACATTTAACATTGTTAAGCAGATACATCAGAAATGTATCACGGTTGGATTCATTGAATGCAACTCTTTATCCAAAGCAACTTATAAAGCATTTGTCACGGTTTATTTTAAAGTCAAGTTAGTGAGGAAGAAGTAAATATAAAACAAAGAAAATATCTATACATGATAATACTTGCCCA
This sequence comes from Gymnodraco acuticeps, assembly GCF_902827175.1. Lineage (NCBI taxonomy): Eukaryota > Metazoa > Chordata > Actinopteri > Perciformes > Bathydraconidae > Gymnodraco > Gymnodraco acuticeps. Next base: position 5,926,472 of record NW_022992250.1, read on the forward strand.
CCTGCATATCGGATGGTTTTACCCAGTAGGACGGTCCAGTAAAAAGGAACTGAGTTGAGTTCAGTCTGTTTATCCAGCATGTTCAAAGCTGCTATCCTCCCTGCACAACAAGTATTTTTGGCATTAATGAGGGACACTGCAGCTGGCTTGATATCATTATTAACTGTTGGTCACATATATTAATACAATACTTTTTTGTATAAGTTATCTGAAATTGTTTGTTTAGGTTAGAAAATAAGGTATTATCTTATTCAAATGTTCTGTGAATTGATGAGAAATCTTCCAATGCACATAGAACAATTATTTAAAAAAAACACTTTGATGTGTGTTTTGGATAGTTATTTCCCAAAAATATGAAAAGGTGTTATGAAAAGCAAAAGCTCAAACTCCAATTTAAAAAAACAATGCTAATGCCAGTATTGTCTCGCCTTACCTGGAATTACAACTAGACAAGATACTATCTGTCTGGCTGTAGGTTAGATCTACTCACAGTTAAAGTCAGTCTTCTACGACTTGGCATCAACATTTACATTGTTTCCATATTACCGTGTGCTTGTGCCATCTGCCAGTGTCCGATGTTGACCATGCGGTTTTTGGCCATCGCCAGAGGGAAGGTGGCCAGGTCGCCTCCACAGTACACACTGGGGATGTTGGTGTGCATGTGCTGCAGGAGGGAGATGCAGACAGAGATAGTTAATGGTGCACAATATACTGATTTATGTGAGGAAATACATTTTAAATAACACTTCTGTTATGTTTGAGATCCTGCGACCGTAAGAGCGTTAAGGCTAGACATAAGGGAAACAAATTAGATGAGGAAAAACTTTTGATATAAGAAGAAGATTTTTTTATTTTGCAGGATGATAATGAAGAAGAAATGTCAAGGATTAGACTAACAGTCCAGTCCAGTATATGAGCTTGTAGTTTGACTATTGTAAATAATGTAAAAAAACAATAAATCTTACTTTTCTGAATTATTTTGTCCAATGCCTGGCACTAATACTAAACATTCAACTTTATTCTCGACATTTTAAGCATATACTTGAAAGGCAAAATTAAAAAAGATCTTCGGCTCATCCCTTTAGCCTGGCCCCAAAAACTCATAGTTAAGTCTAACATTGAGAAAGTAAATCTCTCTCAACAAAATACCAGAGTTATGAAAAAATAACAGGTAATAATAGGTTATGTGTTTGGAAACAGATTGAGATAATCATGTGAAAATGAGGTTATCAGCTGACCTTGTCGACTGTTACAAAGTTGTTTGGGTCCAGATGTATTTTGCTGCTCCGCAGAAACTCAGAGTTTGCTTTGATGCCTTGTGAAAGAAGAAAGAAAAAAGACAAGGGTTTTTTAGGAATACTGTTAGTGTTGTTGAGCAGTTTATTGCTCTGACAAATTAAATATATCACTGCTGTTTGTGTGCTATAAATGCATAACATAACGTTTTTATTTGAATCAGGAAAGCTGATTTTTGGTAGATGTTTAAAAGAAAAGACAGATATCACTCATCTGTCCTGTTAATATGAAGCTACACCAGCTAGCTTAGCTTAGCAACTTGAATGTTTAAGATGTTATAAGGTACGTTTATAAAGGTAAAATCACATAAATGTCTGCATTGCACTTACCAATACAAACAATCAAAACATCTGCTGGAATAACTTTTCCACTTTTAAGCACAACCTCCTTCACCTTGAGGAAGAAAGGACAATGAAAAAGAGGAGAGAAATAACCAACATTGTTTACATTTTCATAATAAACTTGATGTTTCTTATTGTCCTGATGTTGGAGTGATAAAATAAATGTGTGCTATTCAACTTTACCTTGCCATCCACACCTTTGATCTCCGTCACATTGTCATTCATGTAAAACTTCACATTTTTCTCTGACAGCATCTGCAAGAACAACACGAGTTACAATTAAAGTAGCTTAAAATAGATGTAATGTGAGGATACAATATCTCTTCCTCTTTGTTACAGTATTCTTACCGTCATGGTAACTTTGCCAACTTCCCGTCCCAGTGTGTTCTGGTACGGCAGCTCACTGCTGCCGATCACTGTGATACTGGAGGCTTTGTTTATTAAATAAGATGCAACTTCCATACCTGGAAAAATGTGAGAATATTTAAATGAAAACCCCCCAATAAACACAAATCATGTATTTGTTGTTGTAATAATATGTAAAACATATTTGTCACACTTCCAACACAGTACCGACAAAAGAAGTTCCCACAAGGGCGACGTTGTGACCCAGACAGGCTGCGTGGATTTGCCGAGCGTCCTCTGGTGTCTCTAACATCTTGATGTTGTCCAACTTCGTGCCAGGCACATCCAGAGCCTTCGCTCTAAAGGAAAAGGCCATACATCTGATTATAAGCAGCACAGTGCAGGGTAGAAGTGCTGCAGCAATGACTAATTCATACACTGTATACAGGCAGCAAACCGCTGTTGGTCATCAACAAGTAATTTCAATATTTTATATTTAAGATGATTGTGTGTGTGTGTGTGTGTGTGTGTGTGTGTGTGTGTGTGTGTGTGTGTGTGTGTGTGTGTGTGTGTGTGTGTGTGTGTGTGTGTGTGTGTGTGTGTGTGTGTGTGTGTGTACCTGCAGCCTGTTGAGATGAGGAGCTGGTCATAGCTCTGGACTAAACCTTCATCAAATGTGACTGTCTTCTTGTCTGTGTCCAGTGACACTGCCTGTAATATATGGACAGATCAAAAATACCACCAGTACTGAGGGTAGACTGTATTAGGTCGATTTAACAAACAACTGAACCAATTCATATTTAGATAGACAGGACACAGAAAGTGAACTCACTTCTTTCCGGAGCCACACCTCGATGTCGTACTGATGGTAGAACTCCATCCTCCTCAGCAGAATACTGTCGCTCTGTACATTCATTACCTGTAACAAGATGGTAGTTAATACACACCAATTCATCACTTCAATGTTGGTGTTTGTATTGTGTCATTCACTCTGCATCACCTTGCTGAGTCGTGTTTTGTCGTAAGGTAAAAGTTCGTCTCTGGTGACCATGATGATTCTGCCTCCAAAGTGTTCCTGCCGCAGAGTCTCAGCGCAGATCAGTGACGCAGCTCCTGCTCTTACAGTTAAAACACCATCACACACTGAGATCCGTTTGTTTTATTCTGTTAACTACTCACAACATTCCAAATACCACGATTTTTATTCAGAGATTTATATATTTTATATTTTAAATTAGTGTTTTAGAATTTAGTTTGAATAGTTTAAAATAAAAGTTTGTATTCATTTTTAAAACAACAATACTAATGACACCCTCTGAACTCTTAATGGGTTAAAACATCAGTATTGTTTTTGTTTTTTTATGAATATAAACTTGTTTATTTGCATTTTTCGGTTTATTAGAAAACGCTTTTTTTCACGAGTTTTAATTTTCTGCTAGATTAATTCTCTAAATGACAAAATGATTGTCAAACAAGTACATTTTACTCAAAGACATACCAAACAAATGAGTAAAACCAGATAAGTGCAGTAGTGTATTAATTATTTTCCAGAGCTGTATAATCAATTGGAGCCGGCCACACTCACCTCCTCCCAGCAGCAGCACAGTCTGATTAACTCCTGGTACCAAAGCCCCCATACTCTTTACTCTTTTTTCTTGCCTGAGGGTCTGAAACATGTAGAAAACACAACTTAAAGTCATCAATGACAATACCTATTATTATCATTGCAAATAAAAAGGGTGACTTTTAGACTAAATGTCTTCTTCTATTATTTACTACATCAGACAATTCAAAGAAAAAGGTACACCATTTATAAAAACGATTCCTAAAGTTAAACTCAGACGATTGTTCATGCCATGTTTGCTGATTACATGTTGACTATTTTCTGGGAGTTTAACTTTAACACACTATCCAAATAGCCACGTTACAAATAACCCTTAACCTCCCTAAACATTGAAAAGTTAGCCTAATAAACACAATGAATATAATATATATATTTTTAATATATGATTGTAGAGCTTCATACGAAACAAGAAGATAATGCAAGGCCCAGTTCTTAATGAGATATCTAAAAATGTGTGTGAGCAAAATAAAATGATGTAATGCATTCATAAAGCCCAGTGTTTCCCCTACCATTGTCTTGGCGCCCCGCCAACGGAGCCCCGCGCCCCCCCAAGAAATTCAAGGTGTTTTTTTAAAATATATATATAAAGCACCAAATTGCAACTAAAGTAATCTATCTACGGTCACTTTCCATTAAAGTTATTTATTTTAAAAGTTTAAGAAACCCCACACAGCTCAGTAAAGACTGTGAAATGTTGACTTTATTTGATCATTTCAGTAAAACAGTAACGTTCATATTTCTCCTTTTGATTATTAGATTATTATAGTGATGAACGTTCAAAACAAAGCACTTTGGCAAGTTACCACATCAGTTTTAAAATGCTTAATAAGCACCGTAACTTTCATGATACTAATTTATTGGTCATAATCGGTTGTTTTCGTGAACAGCCGAATGTTGTGTGACGGCAAATGCTGCCGCCGCAAAGCATTGTGGGGCAGTATTTTCTCCTTTCATAAAGGAAGGTCCAGGGGCCCATTCCAATAGTCCATTTAGCTTAGGAACCTTCCTAACCAAGTGAAATGACCCGGAAGTACGTCACTGGCAGCCATGATAAGTGCCGTTCAAATTCTCCAAATGAAAGGAAAGGAAGTTTCAAACTTCCTTTATAACCTCCTTTAGTTTAGGAACCACTGGACCTCCCTAACCGAAAGGAGAGGAGAAAATGCTGCCCCACAATGCATTGCAGCCGCAGCATTTGCCGTCACTCAACAGTCGGCCGTTCACGGACACAAACGATAATGGGAGAAATGATATCATGAAAGTTACGGTGCTTATTACGCATTTTAAAACGTATGTGGTAAGTTGCCAAAGTGCTTTGTTTTGAACGTTCATCAGTATTATAATCAAAAAGAGAAATATGAATGTTAGTTTTTACTGAAATGATCAAATAAAGTCAACATTTCACTGAGCTGTGTGGGGTTGTTCAACTTTTAAAAGATGTTTGAATGGTGATATACACAGTGATAGATGTTAAGGACTAACGTTTATAATAAATACATTTGTATTTATTTTAAGATCTTTTAATAGTTCATACAATCATACGTATTGGGATCATTTGTATTGATGTGGACCGGAGGGAGAGGGTGACGAGCATAAGTTTCACTTTCCTTTTTTATTTCAATTCCAACTTTGGTCATGAAGAATATGTTTCTCTGTTGTCCACGTTCATAAAGCATAAAGCAACAGCATCAGAGCACGGTGCAGAGTCTCTAGATGAGTTTACAGTAGTCCCTCATTCTTATTATACATCCATGTTGTAGTCCGCTGTATAGAAAACTGTAGTTTCCCCACAGCAGCAGACGCACATTCATGACGTCCGCTGGCGCATCATAAACACGTCGGATAGTGAAAGTGCATTCAGATTCTCTAAGCACCGCAGTGACGTTTCACTCAGAGGTCAAGGAATAGGAGATAGGGTTAGAATTTAGGAGCTAATTTTTGGATTATCGGAACGCAACCCACTGTTTCCTGAGCTAAAGGAGGTTATAAAGGAAGTTTCAAACCTCCTTTCCTATCATCTAGAGCAGGGGTGTCAAACTCAATTTCATCGCGGGCCACGTTAGCATTATGGTTGCACTCAAAGGGGCCGGTTGTAACTTTAAGACTATATAAATATACATATATAAATATATATTAAATAATGTATTATATTATATTATTTGCTCTGCATTGGATTATTATCAGTTCTGGTAATAACTTCATAAATAACTACGTCTGAAAGCAGAAGTCTAGGGCACATCATTGAAAGCAAATATTCAACAATTATATCAAAACTTTTGAAAGAACATCCATCACATTCATCTGTTTGCAACTTATCAATATTCCAATTACTTTTACATAGACTATTCTGCACTATTTTTATTATATTATATTTTATTTCATTTACTTGCACTATTATTATTTTTGATTGTGTTGCACTGTTTGAGGAGCCTGTGGCCTAAGATGTTCATTGTCATAACTACACATGTAGCTATGTACATATGACAATAAAAGCCTTGAATTGTATTGTCTATTATATTCTTTGCAAGCACTTGCAAAGAATGAAGTCGCAGTCCGGATTTGGCCCCCGGGCCTTGAGTTTGACACCCCTGATTCTAGAGAATTTTAACGGCTCTTATCATGGCTACCACTGAGGTACTTCCGGGTCATTTCACTCCGTTAGGAAGGTTCCTAAAGTCAAACTGACAATTCGACTGCAGCCTGGCCCTCATCTAATGTGACTACTGTAGAACCGTAAGTAGCCAAACTCTGCTTGTTTAGGTTTGTTTTGGTGAAATACTTTTTCAAAAACATAGATTTGTGTCAGTGTGACTGTAAAAGGTGAAGTTTGACGTCTTCTTGTCCTTGTTTATCGCGTTCCCTGAAATCATGGTGCATTTAGGGTGCTTTGGAAAGCTCTGAATTTCAAGCAACATTATTATATTTATCGTTATTGTAAACTCACAAGACATCGCAAACTCACAATAGCCTACTACGTTTTTGTTTTTACGAAGGTAACATTTGTAGTCTACGTCTTAACAATAATTTGTAATTCGACATCGTTTTGACAACTTTGGCTACAGTGGGTTTCAAACTCTCAGCCCATGTTTTTTAGTTAGCAACTAACTAGGCCTAATTGAGGTGTGTTGAACTTGTTTTATTCCCAGCATATGTACAATTAGCTTAACTTGAGAATAGAGTGGGTTATTTTGCAAAATCAACTGGAAAAGTAAAGAAGGAGAATACTTAAATAGCTTTTGTTGGTCGCAGAATCATTACAAGAGTTTTCTTTCCCCCTGTTAGATAGTTTCTAACCCACATATTAATTCCTCTTGTTCTGATTTGAGAGGGAGTTTGTATAGCAGCTGATGGTTTAAAATGTTTTTAATTTGCACCATTGTTACATTGTAATTCAGGATAACACACAATTATTAGCCATCACAACACCTTATCATGATGTGCTCCCTCCTTTCCATTAGGGATGCCAGCGATTATTCGATTTTTCGAATATTCGTTACAGTCTCCATAATCGAAAATTATTTTTTTGAATTCGATTTTATTTATAGATTTTTGTGTTATTACTTATGTTTTTCTTTTTTTCCCTGGCTTAGTTTCAACCAAAATATAGACTAATGCTGGCGACGAATAATCGATTAATATTCGCCAGGGCTGTCCGATTTTCGAATTTGATCATGGTCAGTTTCTGGCATCCCTACTTTCCATATTGGAAAAAGTCAAGTTGCAATTGTGAGGACCACTATGACACCAACTGAAAAAGAAAAGTAAATCTACTTACCTTTTTGTTAATAGACACATACACTTTTTTGTTTTGAATTTTGACCTTAAAAAGAGGAACAAAAATACATGTTTATTTACATTAAAATGACAGCAGTCCCCTAATAGATGCTATATGTCTGTGTGGTTTGTACCTTGTGGCACGGTAAACAGTCCATGCCAGGGTATTCCTCCAGGTCCCCTGTATGGATGTTAAAACAGGCTCCATGCCACGGGCAGCGCACTGTGTTGCCTGAAATAAATCCTGACCGCACAATGACAGTGTTAGGAAAGAAAGCAATTATTTAAGAAGAATAAATATACAACATGTGTGAAAAGGCTGTATTTTAAAATGTACACTAGGGCTTTACATATAACTGTTGTGTCTGTCTAAATGGCAACATACAGCTTCCACAGATGAAAGCATCCCATCCTCAAAGAGTCATGTGTGAATCAAGGGACAATAGTGAAATACTAAATCTATGTGGATGTGCCTCTTTACCTTTGCTGAGTGGAGCTCCATAGTGTGTACACTGGTGACCAATGGCGCTGTATCTGCCTTCATTGCGTGTCAACAGCACACTGTGGTTTCCCACTTCCACCTCCATCATCCTGAGGTAACACACACACACACACACACACACACACACACACACTTAGGGGACCTTTTCCTGCTGAAACGTCTTTCTAATGAATTTTAATGCAGGAATGCTTTTACACTGTGGTATTTGCACTCATGCTTAAGTTAAAGGTGTGATACATTTTATTTCCTCTGAAAGACATATATATATATATATATATATATATATATATATTATAAAAAACGGTTTTCTCCTCCTTACTGTCCATCCTTCAGGTCCGACTCTAGACACACCACCTCCGTCAGCTCCTCTGATGAGTCCTCTGGATCAGAGTCCGGAAGCTCTTCACGGGCTGCTAACACACACATGCATGAATAGACACACACATGCACACACATTTCAAATAAGTTATAACCGACTACAGTTTTAAATGTAGTTTTCCCTTGATAAAGATCATTACTTTCATTTCAGACACCCAGTGATTAGACTGCTGTTAAATTAAGTGAAAGATGGATAAAAACACCTGACTGTTATTGAAATAAATAGATATTGAGACAGTTTACTCACATGTTTTGTTCCCAGACATATCTCTGATTCAGCGTTAACCCCACGAAGAAACACAAACCTCCAGAGAAATTCACAGTGACGCGGATGCTCTGTTCAGAGATGGTTTTTGTTTTGCAACAGTCCAATTCATTTCCTGCACATCAGCTCAATGATGGGATAGTAGAAGTCAGTTTCCACGGCAACCGGTCCATCCCCAACCCTCATCCCTTGATCCTGGGAAACAAAGTGTAAAAAGTGGACGTTTCTAGGGGGTTTGAAAGCCTAAGACGAGAAAAAATCAAGCAAAAAGTAACTTTTGGGACTCCGGTGAATGAACAGTTGGTGTGATGTCAGTGGTCATGTTCAGCCCTGTTGTTGTTGTTGCAGAGAAAGGCATCGCTGGTGCTTTGTGTTTCACAGCGGAAGCAAACAGAAAGGCTGACGAGGCAGCCGACACTGAATGGACCGGCAACAAAGCATAACTTACAAAACTAGAGGTAGCCGACTGTCATTCACACATCGTTTCAAGTTTCAAGATTCATCACTGCAAAGCTCAAGATTTTAAAATGATTTACTTTTGTGCGTTACTGTGAAATGGTGGAAAAAAATATAATTTCTAACTTTAGTACCAGAATTGAAATATTCATTACATGTTCTAAAGTTAAAAGTAATGCATTTAAAAGTAATATCGTCAAAGTATAAAGTACCAAAAGTAATAGCACACATTTTGCCCATCGACCCATTTTGGAAAAATGCACCATTTATTATTATTCAATAACAATAATAATAATAATATATACAAGTAATAGAATACAAAGTACAATATTTGCCTGTGACGAATAAATTAACCGGTAATACTCAAAAATAAAAATAAAATCCCAAAATAAGAAGAAGGCGAACAGTACTTAAGTTACGCTTTATGTCACAGGTCCCTTAGTTCATTTTCTCATTGCATTAATGAGTAAGTTATGTATAGCTTTTACAGTTATTGCAGTGTCTTTGTTTAATGGTTTGATATGATAATTGATGGTCTATTAGATAACTGTTAAATTAGATGGCATGGTTGCCTGGGGTTGCAGAAATGGCCTTTTACGCATGGAGACCTGTTTCTTATTTTAGTCGTTTTGAGGCATCTATGTATGTTTGTTTTAGATTAGTGGAGCAAATAAATAGTTGGTAGGTTTTGTATGTGTTGGGACAGGGAGCGAATTGTGCCTTGATGTCATGTCGTTGTGTGACCGCGACCTGTGATCAGATTGTCACTTCAAGTGAGGGCAGTGTGTTAAAGGGCAGTGTGTGTTTGTGTGTGTTTGTGTGAAAGACTTCAGCAGCGTGTTTCTCTCCCTCTCCAAAGTGTGTTGCAGCTGAAATATGTCCTGAACACATGAGGACCTGGGATTTAAAGTGAACTATAGACTCCAGGTTCTCGATTATGGATTTAAAGTCAACACTTCTGGTAGTCGCAGGATCTGTTTGTTCTTTCAAACTGCTGAACACGATCCTAAGATTCCTGCCAACACCGGAGCAGGCGCTGAACAAGTCGTGGAGGTGGAGGAACATCAGCACCTCTCTAGCTCACAGCTCGCTGAGTGGAGCATGGGCTGTTTTATGGTGCGTACAGACAGTTATAAGTGTTGGAGCTATAAATATTTTGTATTTCATGTGTTTTCTCTCTCTCACTATGCAGCTTCTACCTTCAACCTCAGTTGTTGGAGGACCTAATCTCCCGTCACTCCTTGCTCTCTCACAGTCTTGTAGCTGTGTCTACAGGTGACAAAACACAAATATCCACACATTCACACTTTAGAAGACAATAAGTAATTTCACCCAATGAGAATTATACAGGAAATTAAATCCACAATGTATTTTCAATGTGTCATGCTGTTGTCTGTATGTTGCCTAAGTATATTTAATTATTGCTGTTTTATTACAATATTCTTTATCATTGTCATTTATTTTTTAGATTCTCTGTACACACGTCTCAAATACAAATGAGAACTCCAAATGAATATGACTTTCTGAATAAACAAAGTATAAATAGGCTTTATATTTAAGTGTTTTACAACAAGGACATCTAGATCATGCTACAATCTGTTACTGGATTGTATCGAGTCAAAGATATTTTTCCTCACTACAAATCATATGCTGACCATACCAGGTCCCAACTGTAAAAAAGTAACAAAATATAAGTGTGGAAATTATAAATATTTGAACAATTTCACCCACCTAAACCTAATTTCTGTAAGATGTATTAATACAGTTCGAACAATGCTCAAACTAAACAGTGAATGTTTTTGACATTTCATGGTGTTTTGTGAATGAATATAAAGATGATGCTTTTGCTTCCTCCTCTCTTAGGTTATTTTATCCATGACCTCTTGGACGTGGCCTTGAATCGGCCATGTAAACAGTCCTGGGAGGTGCTCCTCCACCACTCAGCGGTAATACTGTGTGTGTGTGTGTGTGTGTGTGTGTGTGTGTGTGTGTGTGTGTGTGTGTGTGTGTGTGTGTGTGTGTGTGTGTGTGTGTGTGTGTGTGTGTGTGTGTGTGTGTGTGTGTGTGTGTGTGTGTGTGTGTGTGTGTGTGTGTGTGTGTGTGTGTGTGTGTGTGTGTGTACATTTGTCGCAGAGAGTTCATATTGCAAATGAAAAAATCCCAAAGCAAAGATTTCCCAATGCACACTCCTACAGAAACATGCTGCTAATACAGAAAACACAACCAAATACAAAAATGCTGCAAGAATGACTCAAAACCTGAATATAAACCAACGATTTCAGTTCGACTGCATAATTCAGGTAATTTGGAGATACTGCATTCGGCCAAAGAAACTTGTGTGTTTTGTCGTACTTGACTTGCATTGGACATCATTATGCTGTTTATGAAGTGTAAAAGTAATTAATTCATTCTTTTTTCATGTGATTATTTATTTATTTAGTTAAACTTGGAGTACTTTACATGTAATGGAGTCACTTTACATTGTGGTTTACTTCTTCTTAATGTCTCCAGCCCTTTCATATCTGTGTTGTGATAACGCTGAGGTCAGTGAACGAAATCGCACACTCATCCTTCACCTCTGTTTGAAGCTGCAGGTGTTCAGCCTTGATCCGTGTGACAGTTTAATCTCCGAGGCGGCAGAGGTCAAGTCCTCATTCACCTGCAGCAGTAAAACCGCTCGCTGCTTTATTGTGTGTGTGACTTCAGTGTCTCAACATTGTTCAACATAAGACCGGTGTGTGTGTTTGCTGATGTGTCTTCCTTTGCAGTGCATCTCTTTTCATTAGCTATATTTATGAGGAGAGGTAGTAAAAGCATTTATCTCTACATCCTGATCACCACTCATTCTTTACAGTTTAATGTCTGCGAGTGTTGAGTGGGGGGGGTTTCTGATAAGTCATAGGACTTTATGGTTGCCAAAAATCAAATCTAAAAAGTCTTGGCTACACAACAAAAGTCACAACAAAAATGTTCAACGTCAGAGGACTTTCTGCTGAATTATAGAGATGGAATATGAAGCCAGCCAAGTGTAATTTGTGTAACTTGGCAACCTGTAACCTGTACTTCTAAATTATTATTACAATGTATAATGATGAATTAATAAGCGATTTACTTTCATTTCAACATTATTACATAATATAAACCATTTAAATACATTTCAACACACTGTTAAACTAAGAACAAACTCTGCAGAACTATGAGTCACTAAAACTGATCTTAAGAAACCTTTATTTGTCTTACTTAAATAAAAAAATGTTGCTGCATGTCTCTTAATGTGTGTCTTTGTTTAAAACTCTCCTCTCAGGTGCTGTCCTGTTTCGGTTTGGCCCTGACGTCCCGCCTCTACGTGGGTTACTGTGTGGTGTCGTTGCTGATTGAGATCAACTCGGTCTTCCTTCACATCCGACAGCTCCTCCTCCTGTCAGGACGGAGGAACAGGACGGACACCACCACCCCTCGCCCGTCTGTGACCTACAGCGTGACCAGCTGGCTCACCCTGGCAACGTAAGTGCTGCATCTCCTCTGCTGGTTTCACACAAGTAGAAATGAAACATCTTTGTGGATAATGGTTCATATGTGAATAATTGAAAGTTCCTTCAAAATCCTTTCAAATTTCAACCTTTACATTTAAATATGTAACATGCGAACATCTGCTCACATGAGAATCAGATTAGCGTGTGTTGTAATTTTCATTAGAAAAGGAATGGCCTGTCATATGCTAAATGTACTAAATGAATATCCTATTGCAGCTGCTCTTTTATATAAATAACATGTAAAGAGGACATAGTATGCTAACTTTCAGGTTCATATTTGTATTTGCCTGTTCTGTGACATGTTTCCTTTTTGCATCCAAAAAGCAGACATTTGCTTCTGGTTTGCGTGTCTAAAATCTACTATTAAAAATAATATATGAAATCACATTTTCATAAAAACCCAGGCTCTGTCCAACGTAACATATCAGGAGCTGCCTTTCATTGCACATTTCACGAGTAATGTCGTTTATTAAAAGCATTTGTTAAAAAGGTCTTCACAGCTTCTTTGTCTCACTGCAGGATGTTTGTGTTTCGTGTCTGCACGGTGGGCTGGATGACCCGCTGGCTGGTAGCTCACAGTGAACACATGCCTCGCTTCGTCCTGACGATGGGAGCAACGGGCCTGAGCCTCATCTCCATCATGAACGTGGTGCTGCTGTACAGACTGATCAGGGCCGACTTCATCAGCAACACACACAACACCAGCGGGGACCTTTAGAGGGAGACAGTTCTCTGATCCAAAATGACTCCAGTCCAGTTTTCTACCTCGTGACGGGCCTGACCACAGACTTATTATGTTCTTACTTATAATGTTCATCATTATAGTAAAAAGTGAAGCATAGCATATCACGTCTTTTGTGGAATTAGACATACAAAATAATCACACAAGAGCTGCTTTAAGCTCTAATGTAGACTCAAAAACAATTATGCCTAAAATGTTGACTTTTCATCTAATTTTATTACATAACTTCAGCATTTCATGTGATGTTTTTCTTTGAGTGTGGATTCAATAAACCACTAAATAACTTGAATAACTTAAATTGTATTTACATTCTCTTTTTTGTTTACATTTGGTTAACTAAGGATATTTATTTTCTATTTAATTGTCTCTTGACTTTAGTTACCGCGTACTTCAAAATATTGCTTAATTTTTGTATTTTGTATTTACTCATGTTGTGTCATTCCAAAGCAATACATTTAATGTCTACAAAGACATTTTAAATGTTACATGTGCCTTATTTTCTATAAAGTAATTGAATCACAAAAATGTTAATAATTGTTTTCTTATTTTTATTGGCATTTTCAAACTTCATTTTTAATGAAAGTGAAAAGCAGCAATATGGTGCATAGGCGGGAGAGAAATTAACAGAAAAAGAATGGCCCTGTTTTAAACAAATACATAAAAATGGCACTACATCATCATCGTCTTTTGGAGTAAGGTAATGAGAGAGGGACCTTTGCAGCCTGTCTTGGTTTGGACTTCTTCTTTGACGCGCGGCAGGTGGATCTTCTCTGTCCGTGACTCTCTCTCATAGCAGGGGCAAACCTTCAGGTGTTCGGACATGGGCGGCACGTTTTGGAAGCACCAGGAGTCGACGGGACTGAACAAAGTGCTGAACTGCCAGACCTGAAGTCACAGAGGAGAGACGGGTAAGAGAGACGGATCTGAATATTCAGTCTTTGGCCAATGATGTAACTCCATCGGAGATGGGGGGACATTGTCACTTGTTAAAAACCTATTTATTATGTGTAGCTTGATTTGTATACCTTAAGTGGTGTCCTTTGACTGTATACAGCCAAACACCAAATGAGGTAAAGATGATAAACATGTTGAATTAGTCATCGAAGTCATCTTTAGTTATTAACATGTGTTCTCAGCAGAAGGTAGAGATTTTTTTGGACTCCAGGTGGTTTAATCTTTATTTGTTTACATTCAATATTCTCCTAAAGAAATATGCTTGAAGGGAATATAATCAAATATTAAATGTGAGATAAGACGGAACTGTTTTATGAATATGCACATGCAATAATTAGCTCTCATTTTATCTTTACACTCACCTTCATTTTGACCTTTTTTATAAATAGGCTAACAAAGACGACTTTCTGTTTAATGCACATGACATACTTTTAACTACCTAGATGTTGGTGATAACAAGCCACGCATGTATATGTATGTAATTACTCACCGTCTCCGTCACCCTCCACTTGGCTCCTCCATGTGAGTATGTCTTCTTCTCCCAGCGGAGGGTGACCATGCCTCTCTCCTGCAGCAGAGAGGAGCTCACCTGCCTCATCAGCTGGGACACCAGAGCCAGCTGGGACAGAGACAGACTGTCCAGGAAACTGGCCATGTGGCACAACACCTCGTAGGGCAGCGAGCTCAGAGAGTCTTCCCCTCCTCTTCCTCCTCTCCGACCTCCTCTCTTCCTCTGAGTGGTGGAGGAGTCCTCTGAGCTCCTGGACGGCTGAGAGGTGTCACCCAGAGAGGAGGGGGAGGTGGGATTCAGGCTATAGCAGCCGATGTCCTCGCTGAAAGCAGAGTGGAAACTGTTAAAAGCACTGGATTTGACCGGGTTGAGTGTAATTTATCTGCAAGTAATTGTAGAAAAGGAAACAAAGAAAAAGGGTGCGCCAGTATACTACACTATATTAAAACGTTGTATCTCACTTGTAGGAGACGGTGGCTTCATGTGTGGAGGGCTGAAATCTCTTCTGGCTGTAGGTGCATCCCAGGTATGATAGGGGGCATCTCTGCTCGAACCATCCATTCACACACATCTGAATGTCACTGTGGACGTTCCTGCATGAGAGAGCATATTGATAATTGCTACAATCATTTAATATATAAATAACAGACATATTAATTGATTTGAAGTTTTAATCTCTAGGGATTCTTCTCGTCTCACCGTGACAGAGAGATGGTGTTTTTAGTGCATTATGAAAAATCTGATTATGTCACTGACTTTCTACAGAATAGAATAAATTGTGGGTTTCAAGGTTTGCACTTATGGACCCCCTTTGAACAAAGCTTGGAAAAAGGTGCCCTGTCATCCCCACTTAGCTTACTTGGTAGTTCACTAAGTTTCTGGATTCCTATGGTATCCTGATTATGTTTTTAGTTTTATCTAAACCAGAAGACAATCAACAATTGGGCCAAGAAAGCCTTATATTGTCTTTACTAAGGCTTTGTTTATTTTCAGGCTCTGGGAAAGTAAGAGAAACCGTAAAATACTCAAATGTCCGCATCTATTTTACAAAATGACACGCATGTTTTTTTATGTGTATGTATGTATTGACTTCATCTAATGCTTCCCCTCTTCTACTCACTGTGCTTCTCCTAAAACCTCTTACTCTTAAAACCTCTGAAAGAAGGTTATAGGGTTGGTAATATAAGTCTCTAATACACAATACATTTCATTTTTTCTTATTTAAATTAATTAAACTAATGCAGGCAAGAATATAAAAAAATATGAATTCCAAAGATAATTGGATACCCAGAATCAAAACCCACTTATAATGTTTGCCATATTCTCTGCGTTTGAAGGTGTGTCCGCAGAGGAAGGTGAAGGCGGAGCTGGCCTTGTGGTGCCGGCTGGTGACGCTCTCCACCTGCAGCTGGAGATGCAGCTCCAGAGGTTTAGCAGCAGTGAGATCTGCCAGCGATGTGTTTCTCAGGAACGGGGAAGACAGGAAGTTGTAAGTCTGCGTTCCCTCGTCCTGTAACAGGCCGTCCATGCACCTGCTCTCTGCGATGAGGTGACCCCTCTGCTCCTTCTCCAGGGAGCACAGCAGAGAGGCCTGAGGAGCAAATCCAACGCAACACAGTGATACATCAGTTATTCTTTTGATAAATAGATAAATCATGTGGGAGGGGTTTCAGTGAACAAGATGCTCTGTGTGTCTAGTTCTTTTTGCATAGAAGAAAGATAGATAATAGTATTTTTGTCATCTTGAATGCTTTCGGAACAGCTTATAGAACATTAAAAATGTATTTCACAATGCACCAGAGCCCAAAATGAAACTATACATTACTTTTCCAATCTAAAGCCTCAAACCCAAATATATGTAGGCATTTTAGATAATTGACTAAAAGGATAATGGATAATGTTGAATTTCTTTTATATTCGATCACATATTTTTAAAGGATTGTGAATTTGTCATGGTAATGCTTTTATACAAAAAGGTAAGATGTGAAAAGTTCTCTCTGTCTTAGAGATAATACTGTTAAGTCCACAGGTAATTATCACTCCACTGCAGTTCCCCTCAGCTCTACTGGAATTGTTAGCCATTTTAGCCATACAGCAAGTCTTCACCAGGAAAAGTAATGATAGACTACTATGATCCAGGGGCGGTTCTAGGGGGGCCAGGGGGGCCAGTGCCCCCTAACACTGACCTCTGACCCCCCCTAAAAATGAAAAGTGAAAACAATTTATGATTTATTATACAATTTATTGAATGACGGAATAGGCGGAACTAATGTTATTCGTCATTCTAGTCGGACCCATTAGAGCGGTGCACTCAGGACCCATTAGAGTGGTGCACTCACTTTCACTGT
The DNA here is from genome assembly GCF_902827175.1 of Gymnodraco acuticeps. NCBI lineage: Eukaryota > Metazoa > Chordata > Actinopteri > Perciformes > Bathydraconidae > Gymnodraco > Gymnodraco acuticeps. The sequence goes on from NW_022992250.1 coordinate 5,943,541, forward strand.
CCGGCTGAAGCGCGCGAAAAACAAACACTTTTCATCTTGGATCATCAGAGGCTGTTGCATCCAAGAAAGACTGATTGAAACCTACGTTTCGAGAGACTACCACGATAATTGAAGGTGATTTAAACTATTGTATCCGTGTAATTGTAGATGTAAAGTAGAGATGTAACTGTTCATTGCCTTTATTTTTATATAAATATGATATGGTGTTAGTGCAAAAATTGTACTATAACTTAAGCTGAAGCTAACAGTAATAACTATAAGATATATCTGTAATAAATAAGTGTACTGAAACAAATACCAATAACTGGATTGCATTGTTTTCGTATGCGCAATTACTTCCTACTGTCTAGTTCTCTTTTTCGTCCTGCATTTATTGTGCCCCCCTCAGAAAATAACTGGCCCCCCAGTGGCCCCCCCAGTCAAATTGGTCTAGAACCGCCACTGCTATGATCACAGGTAAGCAATCAAACCATGCTATTGTTTTCACCTAGTGGTATTTCATATTGTGTGTTTAAAAGTGGTATGAATTTGTCTCTGACCTGAACTTCCTCCCACACTGGCATCTCCTGCAGGGACACCCCCAGGTCGCTGGTGTCCACAGCTTTTTTCTCCCTCTTGTAGAAGCCAGGGTTGCGGATGCGGGAATGCTTTGCAGAGAAGCTGGTTGGGGTTTTAAAGGTCCGCACAGTGATAATCTTCATGGGCTCTACATATCCGTAAACAAATTCCTTTTGCTTCAGTTTGCCAGCGAGACTAGAAGAGGAGTTGGAAGCAATGCATGCACTGCTCCCCTGTGTGCACGTGTTCGAGGCTGCTGCACCCCCACAGTTATCCTCTGTGTCTTCCTCTGTTAGAGTCCCTAGACCTGTTCCTCTCCCTGCAGAACGACTCTGGTCTTTGGCTGTCTTTCCTGCTTCCCTGCAGCCACCCATGTCCTTACTGAACATACGCTCCCAGGCGTTGTAGTTTTCTAAGAGATCAGCATCAACTGTTGAGTCCATAGTCCAGAGTCTCTCCTCCTGAGTAAGCTCAACCTCATCTTCATTCTCATATTTCATTTCAACGTTGTTGTTCATGACAAGCGTGTGAAAAGGCGCCAAGGATTGAGAACTTGCCTCCATTGAGGCCTTTTCTGTTGCCCAATTCTTCTGCTTCTGCTTCCTCTTCCTCTTCTCTTCCTCTTTCTCCACCTCATCCACACTCTGGGTCAGCTCTGGGAACAAATTCTTCATCTTCATGGAGTGAAATAGCAGGTCCTGGTCTTTCAGGGCCATTGCCAGGTCCAGACATCCGCCCTGCTCCCTTTCCCTGATTAGGTTTTCATGCAGCTCCGTGTTCGGATAAGAGTGGGCGTCATTGGCCGGCCAGCGGTTCCACTCCATGGAGCAACACACCAGGCTGGCAGCACACACCTGGAGGTGAGATGCCTGTGAGGAGCGAGGCATGTGGAGCGGGCAGCCGAACCCAGCGTTGAGGCAGGGCCCCCTCACATTGGGGCAGAGCAGCAGGTGGTCCTCCTCTTTGCACAGGTGGAAGACAGCTCCACAGAGCAGGCGGCAGGGGATGACAGCGCAGCAAACAGAGACCTCCACCCGAGCCCTGCAGCGCCGACTGTAGCAGGAATCACAGTGGACATGCTGTCTCACCCTGGAGGCTCGAGTACGATCACTCTGATTGGGTTCACAGAGGAAGGAATTAAAGAAAAGGACAAAATATAAATGATGTTTATGAGATAGGACCTCCCGACCCTTAGGAACACTGACCAAAACTCACACATACACTTCAAGCTGGTTTTTTTTAATAGCCCATGATGGAAAGATGCAGGGAGAAGAAAGTCTTATTTTACCTGCAGCTTAATCAAATTAGATGATGTATCAATCACAGCTGCTTACAAGCACAATTTACAGTCACTTGAAACCCCAAAAAACTAAATCAAAAGTCACCACAACAATCAGCGAAACGGGTTACCTGACATCTCCATGCTGTCTAATTATTATTTATTTATACATTTTCTTAATCCTAAAGATGTCGATAAAGCCCTTTAAATCATTCCACAGTTTAACGCCAGCTACAGATAAAAAAAGCCATCATGAAGCATGCCAGTGAGTTGGATCGGTTGGTTGGGACTTTGTAATCACACCATTCATGTTTTCCAGTGAGTGTAAACCCAGATTTGCTGTCTGACAATAACTCATAGCTTTCTGTCTGTTTAAAAAGCATGCCGAGGACAGACCTGCAAATACAGGCAACACACTTCCTGTGGGTCATAAGTGATAATTGAGAAGGATTATTTTTGTACGAGTCTAAAATTCTTGATTAGGAAAATCCTACTCATTGTTTCTTTAACCTCTATTTACTCCAGTGAGCCCAACAAGTGGTGTGAGGGTCAAACTCGTGCTCTGCAGCCAAACATCGTTCAAATCAACAGAACTGTGTTTTAAGTTAATTTCCCTTTTTGTAAAAACAGAATATGGTCTACTATTTTAACCCCCTTAATGCTATAAAGGGATATAAACTCATTAAGATTCAGAATTCCTTTATTTCTCCCACAAAAGGGGAATTTACAACAGTAAAAAATATCTTAGTTACAAAATCCAACCATACCATGCTTCAGATCTTCTGGCACCAGTTTTGTATCTGAAGCTGTTGGTCAATCCTGCAAACAAAGAAGAAACGTACAATCTCAAAGTCTTGCATGTGAACACACACTGGCAGCAGAGTCCTGTGGCATTCAATGGGCAGCAGTGAAGTACAGTCTTTAGCATATCCGCTGTAAGAGAATACAAATGACAGAACATGCTCCGTCTTGAACTTTAAAGACCAAGTGTCTCTGTGAGTGTGTGTGTTTCTGCTATGTGTGTGTTATTAATAGAGCTTAGAGGACGGACCGAGAAATGTTTCACAGGTGGTCAGAAACATGGTTTGAGTTACCAGCAGCCTCAGACGCTTACATCAGGAAAACTCTCTAACCCTCTCCCCTCTGTTTGTTATTGTGGTGTGCTTATAATTGAGTTCCACATGCAGGGAAAAAAGGCTAATATCCAAACAGTGTCCTCTAGGAGAAATGTATTCAGTGTGTCAAATCCATATACTTTACTCTGGATGTGCACCTGGAAACAGGTTCACATTCTTTCAGCCCTCAGATAGGAAGTATTTATCAAAATGAGCTGGCTGTGGTTTGAATCCATTGCATAAACTAAACGGAGGGTAGGGAGGCGTTATTCCTCCTGCTGAACCTGCTTGGTGCTGCTCATCTAATTTTAACCCGCCAGTTCAAAGCGCACACGCACTGAAAGCAACGTTACAAATCGAGAAGGACGCAACGTGTCTGCAGTGGGACCTTGGTGAGACCTTTGATAAGATAAGATTTGTTCTCGTTGTGAATGGGTTGAACTATTTGATTGCGTTTATGTGTGTTGATCCTAATTACAAACGTCATACTACTCAGACATGTAATACAACTGTAGAGTTTAAGTACTTCAGCTGCTTATGTCTATCTTGTTTTCACAGTGCCACAGGAAATATAGATTACTGCTTTCTTAGAGTATCAGGTGAGAAAGAAGAAGGAATACATTTGAATGTTTTTCTAGAGTTTAATGCAAGTGAAACAGGTTTCCCATGACTGTTTTAACTGTGCTGCTGATTTGTTGTACAGCGAGCAGTATGTTGGACTAGAAGGGTCAGCGTTTACATCTGAGGGGTCATGAGATAACATTATATGAAAACAATAAAACACCAAAATGAATACTTGCTCAAACTCTTGTCAGGCCTCTAAATAACATTCAATCAAAACAGGGAGGAGAGATTCACTCGCAAGAGAAAAATGTCTTAAGCCAAATGACTCGCCATGTGATTTCCCTCTTTAAGGTTAACATTACAGATTTAGGTATCTGTTCTTATTGTCAGTGGCTTTGATTAAAAGCATCAGCTAATAGTAATGTAATGTATTTTTGTTGCAGGATTACAAGGTTCAACGACCTAAAGATGGTGAGTCTTCACTTTCTTGTTGTAATTCTTATTGAATTTAAATATGTTAAAGCCTTGATGTTTCATAAACAGTATTTATATGTTTGTCCTTTTCTTTAATTCCTTCCTCTGTGAACCCAATCAGAGTGATCGTACTCGAGCCTCCAGCGTGAGACAGCATGTCCACTGTGATTCCTGCTACAGTCGGCGCTGCAGGGCTCGGGTGGAGGTCTCTGTTTGCTGCGCTGTCATCCCCTGCCGCCTGCTCTGTGGAGCTGTCTTCCACCTGTGCAAAGAGGAGGACCACCTGCTGCTCTGCCCCAACGTGAGGGTGCCCTGCCTCAACGCTGGGTTCGGCTGCCCGCTCCACATGCCTCGCTCCTCACAGGCATCTCACCTCCAGGTGTGCCCTGCCAGCCTGGTGTGTTGCTCCATGGAGTGGATCCGGTGGCCGATTGACGAAACAAACCCTCACAGCGAAATAGCCCTGCAGGAGAACGTGCTGAAGGAAAGTGAAGGGCAGGAGCAGCCTCTAGACCTCGCCATGGCCCTGGTGGATCAGACAGACCTTTATGAACGCCTGGAAATGAATCCTATCTATCCAGAGTTGATGGAGGCAGAAGAGGAGGAGAAAAAGAAGGAGAATAAAGAAGAGGCTGCAATGGGAGGGTTTGTTAACAGTGACACAGACACAGCTACTAATGAAGGTATGTTATCTATATTTTAAACTCACAAAATAATAGAAGTTATTTTTTCACCTCATCACTGTTTTCTGTTTCTGCAGAAAGCAACTCGTGTGGGAGTAATGTTGTTGAACAGAACGGATTAGGGCAAATCTCAGGCCCCTTCAAAGGGACAAACAACCTGTGTGACATGATGTTCAGCATGGAGAGAGGCGGCTGTGCTGCTGCTCAGGCAAACCAAGACAATCCCAAACAAAACCCAAAGCCCGAAGAGAAGGACACAGAGAAAAAGGAAGCGGCTGCAGACACAGGTCAAAGAGGTCACGCCCCGTGGCAGGAGGGGGTGATGGAGCGTCTGGGGAACGAGCTCACCCCGCAGGAGTTCAACATGTACATGGTGCATCATGGCAGCATGCTGCTTGCCTTCGGGAAAATCAAGGCCTGCACAGCAAGGGAGGACGATTTTGTCTACGGCAGCCTGGAGCCAATTCCAGTCCAAACCCTGCACTCCTTCAAGGTGAGGGTTCAAAGCTAAGAGTTCATTGGGAAAAACAATTATTTTTCTTTTGTCTTTTTGGGGGGGCAAGTGGTTGTTTTCATAAATATTATAATTTTATAATATTATTTTTAAATATCAAACATGTGTTGGTTAATTTATTTTTAATTTATTTTTAAGTAGCTTTTATATGTTTTTTGCTAAAAAAAATAATTAAGGGTTTCCAAAGCCTGACTTCAGTTATACCAGGTCCATTATCTTCCATTGCTCTTGACTCACCTGGTTAGGCTACTTCTACTGAACTGCCAAAACTTTCAAGGTGAAACTCGAACCCAAAACATTTCTCTTTTAATTGGTCACAGGGCATACTGACCTGAGGCTGTTAGAGTGGAATAAACAAAACATTTACCAATAAAACTGACCTAAAAAAGACGTGTTACTGTACTCGCTTGGCTGCTAATGGTGAATATATTTCTTCCTGTTAGATCCCCGACAGCTATCACTACAGTGGGCGGAGGGTTCATTACTATGACTCGACTCGACCTCCGAGCGAGCCCCGCAGTGTGGACACATCGGACCTCAAGGTCGATGAAGAGGACTGGTTCAGTGATGAAGCTGCCGCCACCCTGCTGGGCTACGCTGAGATAGAGGTCAAGGGTCACAAGGTCAGTCTGATTTGTATTATTGTTTTATACTATTGAAAATGGTAACAAAAGTAAGAAATTAGCTCCTTTATAGTAAACACCTGATTTAATAGTTTGATTTTTTAAATAACCTCATTTTGATAGTGAGTGGATAACATTGCCCTTATTCAACAACAACAAAAAGTGGTATGCCCACCATTGAATGACTGATTGGTTTCCCTGCAGATCAGTGAGTCCAATGCCGCCGATGGGATTTATGTGGATGTAGGAACGCAGACGCACTCGTTCCGCAAGGCTCCGTTTAAAGCGAAGACGACCCTGGCGGAAGCGATGGTGGACCGGCCGCTGAAGCTCCTTCTCCAGCTGCAGTCAGAGAGAGTGAGCGGCAGGAACACCAGAGCCGGCTGTGCCTTCACCTTTCTCTGCGGTCACACCTTCCACCGCAGAGAGTTCGCCACACATTTCAGGTGTCTGAGTTTGACTGAGTTTGTGTTTTGACCCCTGCTGAATTCCTCTTATTGCAAAGTACTAACATTAAAGTATTAATGATTTGTCAAATCTTCCAGGAACGTCCACAGTGACATCCAGACGAGTCTGAGTGGATGGTTCGAGCAGAGATGCCCCCTATCATACCTGGGATGCACCTTCAGCCAGAAGAGGTTTCAGCCCTCCACACATAATGCCACCGTCTCCTACAAGTGAGCACTGTTTCCCATTCAGACTCCAATATTTAGAGTCTTTTAATATTTCTCTGATACATTGCATCAAATGACAATGTGAAAGTAATGTGACAATGTGAACTCGTAGTGTTGAACTTACCGAGAATTATCACCTGAATCTGCAGCTCGCTTCGTTTTACAGAGGTTTAGCACAAAGTCACACATGCACTGATGGGCAACTGATAACCACACTGTACTGTATTTGTGCTGAAAGTGGGTAGTGCCAATTTGGGTCAACCACAGACACACTGCTTTGCCTTCCAAAGTTTACCAAAGTTGAACTCATTGTGATGCAACCAGAAGCAATCTTACTGCTGTCATTAGATGTATAAGTTACACAGCACTAAGCAGCATATTGGCAAATTCAGAGACTAGCTTATGACTAAGTGGAGCATTTAGCATCTAAAGGGATACACATTTCCCTCAGGATTTGGTGGAGACCAAAAACAGAGCTTAAAGAGAGGAATTATTGGACTTGCATACGCTAGGTGGCAACAACATGAGTCCATATTAATAATAATGTTGCTGCTTAACTGCTGGGTGTGTATAAGCAACTTGATGACGTGTCAATGTTGTGTATACAGATTGCTGTGCTGCAAAGCCCAAAAATCTATTAAAGTTTTGACCTGCTGACACTTCACGACACAGTGTGAACACAATCATAAAGCAGGACCCCTTCTGGTAATATACTACCTAGTGCATTTTCTTCCCCACAGTCAGCAGCTCAGGATTTTCAACTTGCGTCCGACACTCGCAGCCTCAGAAGGTGACACCTCCCAGTCGTCCAGGAGCTCAGAGGACCCCTCCACCACTCAGAGGAAGAGAGGAGGTCGGAAAGGGGGAGATGGGGAAGACTCTCTGAGCATACTGCCCTTTGAGGTGCTTTGCCACATGGCCAGTTTCCTGGACAGTCTGTCTCTGTCCCAGCTGGCTCTGGTGTCCCAGCTGATGAGGCAGGTGAGCTCCTCTCTGCTGCAGGAGAGAGGCATGGTCACCCTCCGCTGGGAGAAGAAGACATACTCACATGGAGGAGCCAAGTGGAGGGCCAAACCTGTGAGATATAATTACTAAATCATCCAACACAACCACTGAGTGTTTTGTAATAACAAATCCTGTACTAACTGTTTCCTTTTCCTTCTGTTGTTCTCTAGGTATGGGAGTTCAGTCACTTGTTCTCCTCAGTGGAATCATGGCATATGGCAGATGTCCCTCCAATATCTGCCCACCTCAAAGTCTGCCCTTACTATAAGACCTCTCTGAGCATTGAGCCTGTCCCCCTGCCCAGCATCAGTGACAAACAGGAGTGCAAGAAGGAGAGGCTTAGCCTCGTCAACCAAGTCACAGGAAGCAATTGGCAACACTGAAAATAATGCTTTTAGTTGTAGCCTATACCTGCTGTCAGAATGTATTTGGGTTTTATTGTCACTGATGGCCGATTACTCTGCACAACTAAAGGGACGATGTCCATAATGTCATTAATAATCATGTGCTTTGAGCACCAGGAAAAGCGCTATATAAATAATATGTATTATTATTATTTAGCAAACAGAGCCAATACATTCAATACATTTGAACTTGTACAGTTGTTCTTGTATTGTCGTATAAGCATCACTCCGCCCAGAGATTGTTCAACAAGAATGATATAAATATCACCTTTGCCCTAAAGGAATATGTGTCACGGTAGAGCGAAGGAAGCAGGACCCAAATGCAGATTAAACTGATATACTTTTAATAGAACTTGGACAGACAGAACACTCACCGGTGAACACAGTCACATACAAACGAAAGACGAACCGACAAAGACAGACAGAAAAACCAGAACTTAAATACACACAAGACTAATCACACAAACAAGACACAGGTGAGGAGGGAGGAGAAAACACAGAGGCACCAGGTGAACACAATCGGGTAATCAGAGAGGGAAAACAGACAGAAAGCAACAGGCAGAAAAACGGGGGTGAACAATTTACAAAATAAAACAGGAAACCCAAAGATAGAAAAAGACAAGACAAAACAACAACACAGACAGATCGTGACAATATGTGTATATGTATACATTCAACAACCATAAATAGATACAAACATACTGTATATTTATATTGAAATTATAACAAATATATATGTTTTAGTTCTCTACATATAGGCTACATTTTAAACGTTTGTTCTCATTACATAATTAATAGAAATGCAAATAAAAAAAATAAAAAATAAATGCAAGTTTTTTCTAATACTTTCACTTCACTCACTTCATCATCTTGAAGAATAAAATGATCTATCTGTTTGCACCAGCTGACAAGCTTCATTTCCACGGAGCTCCTCCTCCCCATGCTGCTGCTGCTGCTGCTGTCCGCGGCGCTGATCGCTCCTCATAGCGGGCTGCATTGTTGTGAATAGCGGCGGGACCGCACTGCACGTACAACCAGAAGGTTATGAGGAGGTTATTTTTGACTGCAGCAGGATTCATTCACACTTCAAGAAAAGCGCCTGCTGCACCAGTGTCACATTACAGCTCACCTGGGAGCTCAGAGAGGAAGCGCCGTCTCGCTCTTTTGTTTTCTGCCTCTCCGCTGCAGAGGACAGATAGCGGGGCGATACGAGCATCCATGAGAGGCGCTTTGCATCGGAAACCGCTTCAGTATCACGGTAGGCCACGGTCAGACTGGAGAATGCATGTTACAGGTATACTGAGCGAAAGTGAGCAGCTTTTATAAAGGAGAAATAACACTACATGAGATTGTTGAAGATGTTGTGCTTGCACATTAGATTATAAGAAAATTACCTTATAAAGCTCTTGCAGAAAATCTCAATTTGATAGAATATTAAGCAGACTAACAGATGGTTATCACTAGCTGGATAAATGGTAGTGTTTTAATGTGTTTAGCATGCAATGAACAGTGTAATATTCAAACTCTTTATCAGAGCTCAAATTGGGACACTGGGAAATCCCTCAGCTATGCTTCTGTGTGCAGGTTGTGTGCGGTGCAGCCATGGATGCTGGGGAGCTGGAGCAGCAGGTGGCCAGTGTGGAGAGAGGAATCGCCTTCCTGAAGCAGGAGCACCTGGCCATGTTGGCCGGTCTGCAGCTGGAGATCACACACCTGAAGAGGCGCTGTCATGGTCAGTCTTGACTACCTGTTGTTAACAGGGCCCTATAAAGCTGTTTGGGGTGTTCCCTTTCCTTTTGTGTGTTGTATGCAACTGGGCTGCATAGGCTAAAATCCCAAAGTTCAAAGTCCCCTGCCTGAAACGCCTCCATTGGACTCCTTTGTTTACTTCTGCAACATAGTGACATCACTATGTAACTCTCACTCTTCTTTTGGCTATCGCTCCAACACATTGTGTGATAAGCTTAGGGGCGGAACATATCTAAGCGGTGGACCAATCACAACAGAGCCGGCCATCTATCCAATCAGAGCAGACTGGGCTCTGGTTTCAGACAGAGGGTGAAAAGAGGTGCTGCAGTACAGGCAGTATGAGAAAAACAAGGCACTTTGTGAACATTAAAGCATGTAAACATGTCACAGTAGAGGCACACAATACTAATATGAACCTGAAAATAAGCATAATAGGTCCCTTTATTTATTTGACTAATTCTTTGATCTATAAATATATATAGGCTTACACATAATATGTTCAAACAGTAGACTTTCTACATATTAGCCTAATAATTGGTTACATATGCAGACCCAGGGAGAATGCAGGAGAACGGACAGTGGCATACAGCCTGAACGCTTCTCTGTTTGCATTGTCATTTCTCTGGTGCGGTTTTTCCAAACATTTCTATTTTGTCAGACATCAGATTGGTCTCCAGCTTCCTTGTTTCCAGTTAATGCTCCAAAAATAATCTCATCTGTCTGTTTTATCTTTTTCTGTCTTCTGTTGTCCTTCTACTCCTCCTGGTTGCAGAGCTAAGCTGTGAGCTGGATTCCAGGTTTCCTGACAGAAGCACAGAAGGTGAGACAAAACAACTCCTGGCTGACAATGAGGAAATGATATCAGGGAGTTATAGAGAAGTGTAGAAAAAGTGTGTAACATGACGAAGCACAATTCAACATTTTGATAGTAATTCAAGATTATCCTTTGCATTACTATAATAATCATTTTTACATATCTGAAATGTCATGTATTTTTCAGCAGCATGCACAAGAACAATTAAGCACTGTGATTTTGCATTCATTTCTGCAACAACCATGATAATTATCCAGTCAAGTTCCTCCAAGTGTGTGAAGGAGCACAGAAGGGTGCAGTGAAAAGAACATTTTATGAAATGTAATCTGAAAAATATTGATCAAGCAGATGAAGTGAAAGAGATATGAAGGATAGAAAAACTGACCCTAATGGAAACATAATCTCCTGAACATATACAGTATCTATTTATATATACTTTAGTCAACCCTGTACGTGTTTTTGTTTCTCAGTGGAGGAAGCAGAGCTGGTAGCACGCTGTGAGGCTGCCGTGCATCTCCTGGAGGAGCAGCAGTGCATGATGGTCGCTGCACGTGGGGAGCTGCGAGTGGGTCGGGCTCGGGCATCAGCACTGGGCAGGAACCTGAGGGAGGAAGAGCGGCATTTCCTGGAGGAACTGAAACGTAGAAGCCACAAAATCACGCTGCTGAGTCGTGAGCTGCAACACCAAAACGTCACCACCACGACCCTCTGCCACGAGCTCCACACTGCACGCTTAAAACTGTTCCAGCAAAGGCAGAGCACGGAGTCTGGTGCAGAGGGAGAGGAGGAACCCAGGGGCAAGGAGGAAGAAGAAGAAGAGGAGGAGGATGAAGATTATGAAGGGGCGGGCTCAGACTGGCTTCTGTCTCCACCTCCTCCAGCCTCTCCTGACCAGCAGGAAGCGAGACACAAGAGGCGGGTCAGCCTGCGGGAGGAGAGGGTCAGAGCATGTGTCCCGCAGGAGAGAGTGACTTCCCCGCAGAGGCCTCACTCCATGCCCGACCCCGCCCTCTTCTTGGTGCCGCTTAGATTCCGCCTCCTTCGCTTGAACCGACCAAACAGAACGCAGGATGGAGAGGCGGTGGAGGACGAGTGGGAGGACATAGATGACAGCAGGGTGCACAGGAGGGTGGACATGGGAGCAGGAGAGGGAGAAACTGCTCTGTGATGAAGAGAAAAAAGGCAATGTTGTCTTCCAGAGGACTCTGATGCTTGAGAAGAGAGAAATATTCCTTTGTGATTGTCTGTAGATTTCAGGAAGTGACTTAGATATTAGAAGTTAGTTACACAAGAGCGTGTGATCGAACATCCACTTTAAGCTATTAACTGATTTGTCACATTGATGGTACAACATGGAAAATGTGAAAAATGAGTGTGTCAAACCAGAATGAGTAGTGGTAGGGTTAAATATGGATTTTGACACTGTTGATCACGGCTTCTGCTTGTAATTAGTAGCCTTGCCTCAAAGTCTGTGAACACTTACATCGTACTGTTCAATGTGGCAAACTGCTTTTTCACTGCGCCAGCCGCATTCCAGGTTTGGAAAGTCACTTTAAGAAGGCTGAGGGACATTTTGTATGATTTGCACTTTATTAAATCCATGCAATGTGCCTAATGGCAGAGAAGTGTTTCTGGTGTCTGTTCTCAGTGTTTGAATGTATCTGCTGTAAACGTTTTGCATAACTATGCTTTAAATATTTTTGTATATGTTTGTGGACAGATGTTGTCACTGCATAGCATCACGACTGTGCAAGATGCAGTAATTAAACTATACACATACAAACTAAAGGCAGAGATGGAATGGGTGTAGTAGTGGGGCCAATAGTTTATCTGTGACCAGGGAGGGTTGCCTACGCTGAAGATGTAGCAATTGTGTAGGATTTAGAAGGAATTTTAATGGCATAGTTTAATTAATACACATTATTGTTTTCTCATTAGTCTTTTCTCGCCTGAAACAAAGAATAGTCATGTTAGTACGCTTATAATAAGCCCAGCATAGAGAGCAGATCCTCTTCACAAAGTCTGACATGTTGCACAGCTGTGTTGTTCTACAGTAGCCTAGAATGGTCAAACCAAACACTGATTTCAAAAAAGGGCTTTGATATTTTTAGTGTTACCTTTAGTGCCACTATAGTCCTCTGACAGGCTTGTAAAAGGTTGCAATTTGCAAAGTTACCACTAGATGCCACTAAATCCTTCACATTGCTCCTTTAAATGACTTAAGGTTGTGGTCCTTACAAGAGCAATTACATTAAAAGAAACTGGCATGTGAGTTGGTAAATAAACTTGACAATTGATGATGAGATGACAGAACAAATATAAAATAATAATTGAGAAAGCTTTTCAGTATCACTTTTGGTTGATTAATGTAATGATGATAGTGAGGAGATATTGAGTCATTCACTTTTAATTCAAAGAAGGATGAAACTCATTCACATGCATCAGCCGGTGTAACTGGTCTCCTAGCAAACGTCCCATTCTAGAATTTTCCCACAGTTGTCTTGGCGACCGTGCTCAGAATGTTAATGTCTCTCTGCAGCGCTGCCATGGCAACGGCAGAGCTCCATTCAGAAAGCTCAAAGTGTGAAGAGAAATAAATAACAACAAACAAAATACTGAAGGCTTGTTTGTTTCAGGACTGTCATGTCTTGTGTAGTAGTCTCCAAAATATAAAAGAGGCGCCAGAAATCCTGCTGCTGCTATTTGTAATACACCTCCTGCTCTGCTCACTTTCAAGGTTGATAGAGAGAGCGTGGACCAGTCTGAATACAGGAAGTTACATCATGAACAGGCAGAGAAGCTGCCCTCTTCTGGATTTGTCAGGTAATAACTAAGTGTGTGGATGTGCATGTGTGTGTGTGAAAGGAGAGCCTACATGCTCTCTCACAGCTTCCTCTCCACACATGAAGGGCAGACACACACATGCACTAACACACATTTTGTGTAACGGGTTTTGCAGCAAGGACAGGGGAGCCTCCCGCTGGATAGGAGATACTCTGAGACTCAGTTCTTTTGTTTCAGGATGGACAGAAAATGACAGGCTGGCTGTCTCTCCCTCTCTCTGCACTGGCAGGTAGGCCCACAGATTTCTTAATATTATGTCACAAATATCCTTCTGTTGTTTGAGTTGCATCCATTTTATTTCTGCTGCATCTCATGAGCTTAAATAAGGTGGAACGCTTTCATAAAAGCATTCAGGATATAAAAAGTGAGTCTGTTGCATACATCTAATAGCCTGCTGTTATGAGTTATTATAAAGCCAAACAATAGTATTTCCAACCCTTTTTTACTCTAAAATTAGGTTCATTGCTCCCCTTCATCTTTTCCCCAGGATTGCCATGTATCGACAACATTCCAGAGTTCATCTGATGAGATTTCACCCCTGAGCTTTTACAATTCTTTCCTCTGTAAGTTGACACCGCTGCACTTTATAATACTCCTGTCATCAGCTGTTGTCTAAGGCTCTTAGCTGCTCACATTCACACATGCCACACACATGTGACAGTGGCAGAGCCTTTTGCAGTTAATACTTTGCAGCTTGATTCAAGATTACACATGGATTTAAGGTTTAACAAGTAAATTAACTTCACCCATAAAATGACCATTTCTATATAAATAACTCAAAACTAACTTTTTGTTTAGTTTTGTGAAAAGCAAAGTCTCATTTATTCAGTTGTTTGTTAACTACTTCCCAAACGCATTTTTTGCAGAAAACCTTTACTACTTTAAACACTTTTACACTAGTCTAGGAGCACTTCCTGTTAAAAACCTTACTAAAATAGCAAGGTTTTTATTCATCATTTAAGCCCTTTTGTATTTGTTTATCTTGGAGACTTATAAGAACAACAGGGGTGAGTTATTGATATACTGTACATGTTATTAGAGTTTCCTTAAAAGCTTGTTGTTACTGAACCAACTTTAACACTGTCGTCTTTTGTCATTCAAGTCACCTTCACATTTGCTGTTCGATGCAGATAAGCATCATGGGAAACATAATCCAGTGCTGTCAAACACTATCAAACTACTTCAAGTTTAAGGATGCGTCGGCCCAAGGTGAGGCGGAGAGATCCCCTCTGCTTTCCAGCGACGACAGTGAATGTGAATCTCAGAGCCTGCCAGAGGACTTGGAGGACGATCTGTTATCCATTATCTCCACCGGCATCACAAACCCAGCTCTAGAACCAGAGCACTTCCTGTTTCCTGACATCATCCTAAGCAGCAACCTGGGAGGGGATGTGACTCTGGTGGAGCCGATGGTGTGTCTGCTGGTGTCTGAGGAGGAAGAGGGAGTGAGGACGCTTGAGCTAGGAGATGAAGCACAAGAGTGGAGAAACAGGTGGAGAAACAGGGAGTTTTCTGAGGTTGAGACACAGACCGAAGTGGAGACACATATCGGTATGGGGGTGCAGACCCAGACTGAGTCACAGGAGGAGGTTCAGGCACTAACAGAAATACTTGTGTGTAATGCTGAGACTGTGGAGAGAGAAATAACAAGGGGGAAGCTCGTGGAACATGAAATATTAAAACAGGTGGATGTGCTCTTGGAGGCACAAACATCACAAGGGAGACACACCAATGTTTTTACTATAATGGCGTCAGAGAAACAAGAGAGAAGGATGGATTTTGGAACCTGGTCTGACATGACAGAGGAAGACAAAATGCCTTTCAGTGATATAGGCATGCAAGGTGAACAGGAAGAACTGAAAGAGACTATCATCCATGAGGAACTGACTTCCACTTTAACGAAACATACATTTCAAACTGAACAAAACACCAAGCAAATAGAGCAGCTAAGCGCTGATGAAGAAAATGTCTTTAAGTTGCGAAAGGATGCTGTTGCTCTTCAGGAAATGTCAAACTTTGCACTGACAGAGCCGTCACAGGAGAATGTTAGTGACACAGAACAAAATATCGAACCAAATGACACTTTAGTGACTGAACACAACAACTGTATGGATGACAACATTGAGTCACAGAAAGACCTTCAGACAACAAAACGCAGCATGAAAAGTGTTGAAATTGTGGACATTGTTGACCCTGCTGAGTGTTGTGTAGACCCGACACAACAGAGCAATCGGGATGATGAACAGATGGACCAGGCCACTGTGATGTTGGATCATAATGAAGATGCAAAGGACAGTAATGTTTTCCTAACAGACACAAACCACACAGATCAGTCTGATTTAAATGCAGATTATATTCAATGTCAGGACCCAGAAAAGAGGGAAGAGGAGGATGACAACAAGACAGCTCTGCCACAGGTGGAGGAGGAAGAGACTGGGATAAAGCAAACCTTGTTTTTAGTTGACCAGCTGTTTCTGGCAGCACCACATGTCAAAGGTGCGTGATTTTATTTGAATGTGTTTCTCTTTGCTAGAATATTTTTTGACAACTGTGATACTCAAACATGTCTCTGAGGCTGCTACTTGCATCTTGTTCAGCGGATAATCACTATAAGAAGGATTGTTTTCCTCAGAATGAAAGTTTACTAGAAATAAATGGCAGAATATTCAGAATTCAGAATATTTACATTTTAATTTTAAAAAGAGAATTTTTGAATGGACATTTTAAAAAGGGATAGAAACTATATATTTGTGTATATATGTTTTAATTTGCTGTTTCTATTCAATCTTTTGCATTTCAATAAGGTAATTTACATTTTAGGAATACAAGTAATAATAGTTCATTTTCCATTTTCCCTTTTCAGTTCAAAGTGAACTACCAAATAAGCAACCAGTTTTCATCTTCACACCTTTTGTTGTTGTATCTGCTGTTGCAGCACCTCCATGTCAGACTGAAGAAAGCCATGAGGATGATGGTCAACAGCAGGCTGATGCTGATGAAAGAAAAGTCAGCATCAGTGATGTAGTTGATGTCCAGGAGCCAGACTTTACCGTCAGGATTCAGCCTCCTGCTTCAGAAAGCTTTGAGCTCCAGGTTCCTGTTTACCTCACCGTTATTTTCTCAAAGATACTTCAATGTATCCTCATGTCTTTCTGAATCACTAAAATCCAATTCTCCTCAGGTGTCAGGCCAGATGGTTGTGGCGGAGCTGCATCAGGTGCTGATGGAGCACGAGGTCACCTGCCACCTCACAAGCTTCTCCCTCCAGCTGGGAGGCACCGCGCTCGACAGCCAATCCGAGCTACGCTCCATACAGGGGATCCAGGACGGAGCGCTGTTCAAGGTGGTGGAGGGTAACTGCCTCAACTTTGAAATTATTTTTCTTCTTTAATTGTTTTTTTTATGGTAACAAGTTTGTTGTTAATTTCAAAATGCAACATTGTCTACAGCTGACCGAACACCTCACCTAGAGGCCCTTTTTAGTCCAACGTAGGACCTCTTACAAAAACTGTGATTAACGTCTTTACAGGTGTCAGACCGATGCTCTCTCTTTATGTCTCATCTGCACAGGCTCAGACCATCAGACCGTTCCAACATCATCCATTAAGGTTTAAAACATCATTTGTGAAACGACACAGCAATTATTTTTCTTTTATAAACTTCACCAGCAACTATCTCAATCTACACTTTACATCACTATAAATGTTCCATTCACTTCCAGCAGCATTTTGTGAAAACACCTTTTGCAAATAATGTGTACTGTTAATTTGCCATGGCTGTGAGATATGGAATAACATAGCCTAATGAAATAGATACATTAGAAATGACTATCTGTAAAATCATCTGTGAAATGAAGAAATGATGCTCACCATAATGGATTGCATGCCACTGAATGTTTATGAATTGCACATTATCACAGATTTGAATGAAATCCACTTTTTCCTCCTGAATTGTTTTTATCTGCTGATTTATTGTGGTATCATTAGTACAACAGTAACAAAAACATGTTTTATCATCTTCCAATTGTACCAAAAACGATATAAGCATATTTTATGATCTTGTTGCAGATTCTTACACTGTGCGTGACGCTCGTCTTCATCTCAGACATGTTCGTGATCTTCTGAAGAGCCTCGACCCTGCAGATGCATACAACGGAGTCAACTGCAGCTCACTCTCTTACCTCACTCTTTACACCAGAGGCAAGGGTACTATTCCTCTCTTATAACCTCCTTGCTTCAGGTATTGTCTCAGCATTCCTGTCACTAATCATTCAACCTTTTTCACCTCCATGCTCACCCCTTCAGACAGTGACAGTGTGGGGACCAGGCGAGCTTCTGAAAAGGAGTCTGTTGACTGCAGCCCTCCAGAATACCTCCTCCCTGGATGTAAGGAACGACCACTTACCCCTCTGCAGCCGCTCAGAGATGACTGGAAGGTGAGAGATCAGATGTGTAATAGAATAGAATATATCTTTATTGTCATCACACATCAGTGCAACGAAATTCAGTTGGCATCTCTCAATGCAATACATAACATAAATAAGAACACATCCATAAAAACAGTGATAAAGCAGAGATAGTAGCAATAATAATCAGGGTCATCATATGCACTTTACCAGAATGTTAAAATATATAAAGCTACAATGTTTAAATATAAATAGTTACTAAAAAAATATCAGTTGATACTTAATAAATATACAAATAAATAACATGGTATTTTAGGCTGCAGTCTTTGATGGGAAGTAGTGTGTTTGTATGTGTGCATGTTATAGTGCGTTTAGTGGTTGGACAGGGATGGGAGTGATGGAGGCCACAGCTCTGGGAAAGAAGCTGTTCTTCAGTCTGTTGGTGCGTGCTTTTATTGACCTGAACCGTCTGCCGGATGGCAGCGGTTCGAACAGTGAGTGGCCGGGGTGTGTGATGTCTCTGATGATACTGCTGGCTTTCTTCTGCAGTCGACTTTTGTAGATGTTATCAAGGTTGGGCAGCTCAGTCCCAACGATGCGCTGAGCAGCCTTCACCACCCGTAATTGATTGTGTGTTCAGTTAAAGCAACAGTGGGACTTTATGAAAGTATCTTTACAGCCATTACAGTGCCTGCGGGTTCTGACCATGAGCAGCTGGAACCCTCCTCCAGGAAACAGAAAGATGCATGGGGACTTGATGTACCTCAATGTCGTGACTATGGAAGACAAAGAACTCAACATTACATCATCTACACGTGGTTTCTACCTCAACCAGTGAGTGTTACATTTTCAAATATTTTACATTTGCTGAGCTATTAAATTGGAAACGTTTTAGCCATGATAGCTGTCGATGGTAGGCCAGTCCACCACTAACAACTGTCTCAAGAACTGTTAGATGGATATCAATGACATTTGATATAGACAGTCATGGTGTGCAAAACATTTGGGATCCCCTGACTTCCTTAGGTCGAAGTTTTTTCACTTACCCTGAGTACAATCTTTTGATAGGGTTGGCTCAAAAATATTTAGTAGATACAGTCATAGGTAACAAAAAGTGTGTCTAATCTTGCAAAATACTGAATAAATAACCATGACATTTGGGAAAACATCACTTTCCCTCAAAGGCTGAATTGTAATCACTTGAAAACCTTTTCTTGTACATCTGCTATAACATGAAAGACAAAAGACGAAAACATAACATCCTGGGCCGAAGTAGATATAATAGTGACAGAATAAACCTACCTGGATTAAACTTGAGCTTTGACTCCTTTAGGTCAACTGCGTTCAACTTCAACCCTAAACCTGCAGTTCCCAAAATCCTTTGCCACTCTCTAGTCGAGCTGCTGAGTCAAGTAAGCCCTGCTTTCAGGAAAACCTTCAGTGCCCTGCAGAAGAAGAGGTGAGCTAACTGTTTGTAATCAGGCTCAAATGAAAACAATATTTTGATTGAAATAAAGTTATGTCAGAGTTGAAATGAGGCTTGGTAACTCTTGAAATGTTTCTGTTACTTTCTGTTAACCAGAGTCCAGCGACACCCGTATGAGCGGATTGCAGCACCTTTCCAGGTGTTCACCTGGATCGCCCGTTATGGAGATCACACCCTGGATTGTGTCAGAGCAGAGGAGACTCACACCAGTCACATGGGCCAGGACGAGATCACAGCTGGGCAGGTTGCAAATATAAAATAGAAGAAAAATGGCAACATTTAGAAATGCAGAGAAATGTAACACTGCAGAAAAGATGCATTTGTTTACTTACAAAGGTTTTATGATGCATCTGAGGCTAACTGATATGACGTTGAAGCTGATGTGTTGTGTGTTATCATCGCAGAGTCGAGACTGGAATGAGGAGCTGCAGAGATGCAGGGAACTCCCCAGGAACTCTCTTCAAGAGCGCCTGCAGAGAGAGAGGAGCTTATTCAAGGTGACACCACAGATTATTTTAAAGGGACACTTCACCCCAAAATCAAAAATGCATATTTCTCCCTATTTCTCCTGATTTTTTCTCTGAGTAAATATGGAAACAGTAGAATAGCAAAATATGTTATACATCATCCCTGAGTACTCCTTCCTGTTACAACTCCAGGATCAGATTATGTTGGTCTTTATTAAAATCGAGGGAGAGCAACTGAGTTAACCAAGATTTGAATCCCTCCATCCAGGCGAACAGTGATTTTGTGGCCGCTGCAACACGGGGAGCTGTAGCAGTTATCGACGGTAATGTCATGCCATTAAACCCCGGGGAGGTGCCTCATATGCAGATGTTCATCTGGAACAACCTGTTCTTCAGCCTCGGGTTCGACATATCCGAGCACTACCTCCCACTAGGGGGCAACACTGCTGCTCATGCTGCTGCCGTCTGTGACCTGAGGGGGGCGCAGGTACATTGTTACCACCTGCATGAGCTGTGAGATGTTTGGGATGCATTAACTGTACCTTCTTTCACGTTTTAAAGTATATGTGATGCAGAAGAGACACTTTCAATAGCCCTGTAAGGATTTTATTATGTGGATTTAAAAAATCAGTTGCATGGACACATTTCCTTCCTCTATTTTCAATATTTGTAATTACATTCCCCTCATGTTCTACTATCAAATTAAATATGTATGTTGCTCTGCTCCAGGCTTATGCATCTGTAGACATAGAGGGGCTTCACACACTGGGAACAGCTGTGGTGGATTATCGTGGCATCCGTGTTATCGCTCAATCCATCGTACCTGGGATACTGGAGAAAAACCAGGACCAGGAGAGTGTAGTCTATGGCTCCAATGACTACGGGAAAACTGTTTTTACACACCCCAGGTAACACACTCAGAAAACACTATACATTTTGAAGGTATTAAAAGCATGTTTAAGTAAATGTTCAAACGTGCAACCTTCCATTTATAAACATTTCACCAGGTTTCTGGAGCTTCTGGATAAAACCAGTAAACCTCTGAGAATCCAGCGTCACCAGGTGCTCGACCACAACAACAGCCCTGTGGAGCTATGTTCTGGCATCGAGACCAAAGGCATTCTGGGTAATGATGGAAGACCCTACATCTTGGACCTTCTCCGGACCTTTCCCCCTGACCTTAACTTCCAGTTATCACAGACAGAGGAGAGGGGAGAGGTGCCCGAGGAGTGTCAGAGCTTTGGTTATCCTCGGAGGCATCATCACAGCCTGGCCAGCCTGAGACCAGAGCTGATAGAAGCCTTCGTCCAGCACAGGTGAGGAGGATGTTAAATAATTTGCAGAGAGCCCAACATGTTACACTTAAACCAGTAATCTATCTACCCTCATATCTTGTGCTTTCTGTTGCAGGTATGAACTTTATCTCAAGATGGTGTCCCAGGGCCTCGTTCAGCGGAAAGAGGAAGATAAAGCCTCGGAGCAGAGTGAAGAGTTGGTCTGTGAGCCGAGAACTGGAGATACAAGCAGAGCCAGTGCTGAGATGGGTGAATAAGTGCAGACAAATGAAGTGAAATGTGACAAACTTTGAATAGACCAGAACAAATCTAAAGACAAATCAGGCTGAGAAATAGGGAGGAAAGGTACAGAATTAGCCAATCAAAGGGTGTACTGTACAGTAATACGTTTGGGAAAACAATCTCATCAGTTGTAATTGTCCTGGAGATTTTTTATTACAATGCATGATTTACATCAGCAGAAAGAGTTTGACAAGTTGAAATACTCAGTTTGGTTCTAACCCATTTAAAGACTTAATTGGCCTTAAATCCCAGTGGTAGAATTGTATAATAAATGACTGTAAAAGTTGTGTTTTACCTGAGTGTATTATTTGTCTTCTCCTTTTGACTTTTACCCCACCAAGTGTAGTTACTTTGCACTGATAGACTTTCAAAATGTACAAATATTCACATTTGACTAATTGAGGCCAGGGAAAGTGGTGAGGATTGTTTGATTTTGTGTCAATTAATCATGTTTTTATTTTTGTAGAACACCAGACAAGGACTGGGATTATGAAAGCTTGTGAGGCTGTCGGATCAGTGAGTGACTCCTGCTTTGACATCCGCTTCAACCCTGATGTTTGCTCCCCAGGTATTGAACACAATTGTGCTGCATACACAGGGACATATACTGTATATATAACGTTTAAAACACTCATATTCAACTGTGTGTCTTTGCTGCAGGTGTTCGTTTCTCCCCTGAGTGTGTTCAGGAGGTGCAGAGGCAGAGACGGTTGTTATGGGACGCCGCTGCTTTTCTACTGTCCAATCAGATTCCAGCAGTGGTGAGTGGAGCAAATATTTTCAATCATGTGCATATATCTATAACTCTACTGCTGGTGTGTGTGTGTGTGTGTGTGTGTGTGTGTGTGTGTGTGTGTGTGTGTGTGTGTGTGTGTGTGTGTGTGTGTGTGTGTGTGTGTGTGTGTGTGTGTGTGTGTGTGTGTGTGTGTGTGTGTGTGTGTGTGTGTGTGTGTGTGTGTGTGTGTGTGTGTGTGTGTGTGTGTGTGTGTGTGTGTGTGTGTGTGTGTGTGTGTGTGTGTGTGTGTGTGTGTGTGTGTGTGTGTGTGTGTGGTAGCTGAAGGACTGTTTAGACCACACAGCAGTGCCGATGGATGGATCGACCCTGACCTCCGTGCTGCACCAGCGGGGGGTGAACGTGCGCTACCTGGGCACCCTGCTGAGGGAGCTGGACAGGGGGGAGGAGAGAGGGAGACTCAGCCACATCCAGGTAAAACTCTTAAGATTTCCATTACATCAATTCCGACTCATTCCTTCCCAGGTAAAGAATTGGGTGATGTCTTTATAAATCTGGCCTGACGGCACTATCCTGACCTTTTACACACCTGACTGACACCAATAGAACATTTTGAAAGACGAGGAAATTAAGCTACAGAAAGATACCTGTGAACCACTAAGTTGCAATCAGATTGTTATCCAACAATAACGACAAAGAGTTATCACATGAATGTGTTTCTTGGTATTATAAAATAAAAGCATGATATGTTTTATAGAATAATGAAAAAAAACTAAGAAAAATAAAGTATGAAGGAACTTGGGATGCTGAAATATTTCTCATCACATAACTAGTTAACTGTTTCCTCACAGAGAATTTCTATCAGTGAAGTCATCATCAGAAGTGCAAAACACATCTTCAGGACCTATCTACAGGTGAAGTGCTCAAATAATGTAAACAAGTGAAATATTGCATTTTACAATCCAGCACACGTTTTATAATACCAACATATCTCATTTTCTCCCAGGATGTAGAACCTGCTACTTTCTCCGCTGCTGTCAGTCACTTCCTAAACTGCCTCCTGAGCTCCTCCTCCAGTTTCCCCGACTCCTGCTCAGATGAGCTGCTCTCTCGCCGCAGGAGCCGGCGGAGGAGGAGCCACGGGAGTCGAGTTGCCATGTTGAAAGAAAGCGTTTGGGCCAGACTGACCCCCAGCGAGCTGTGGGGCCGGATCAGGACCGAGGCTGCAGATTATTACCACCACTCATTAGACAGGTGTGTGTTATTGTGCATGTGTGTGTCTGTGGGTGAATACGTGCAACATGACTTTACATCCATCTTCTCTGTGTCCAGTGAAAGTATGGATGACGTCATAGAAAAACACGGCCTTCAGAGGATCTCCCTACTGAGAGAAATGGCCATCAAGACAGGAATCCAGGTCAGACATTTATCATTCTTCTCTACAAAATACAATATGAATTCTGTCAATTTCAAAGATGTATTAGGCAATGCTTTTTGCCGTAATCACACCTTTTGTTTAATTAAAAATCTAATCTACAACTTCAATCGTTGAGAAATAAGTATCAAAGAGTGAAAGTTCCATTCTGTATCAAATCTAGGCTCGCTAATAATGGTGGGTAGTGGTTGAAACCCCACCACTATATTCACTTCTTCCAGAAGCTAAAATGAGAGTTTTGCCACACTTCTATCTTGTAGTTCACAGAAAAAAATATCTGCTAATTGTGTATGCTTGAGGCAAAGGATTTACACTGATGGCTGATAATCTGAGGGCCAATAATCTGTGGTTGCAGAAATCAAACAATTACTTTACAGTTATAGCTCAAGCATTACCTTTGGGCAGCCGCAATGCAAAGATATCTAGAGCAGCTTCAAATGCAGATGTTTCCCCCTTCTCTGCATCTATAGGTGCAGCTGAGGGAGTATGTGTTTGAGGCGCGACACAAGCCGGTGTTTGGTGAGGAAGATGTTGTTAACATGTTCCCTGTAGTCAAACATATCAAACCTACAGCATCGGACGCCACAAGGCTTGTGCAACATGCACAGGTAGCAGTACAGCAGGGTAAGAGACACAGACACAATATTTACATCATAAACAGCATGTATATGTTTATATTAAGGGCAGCATGGTGGCCTTGCATGAGTAGTAGTATTATCACAATGTTCATGATGATTATTTAAGAAGTAAAGTTAACAATACATTTAAGTTATGTAACCCTTTAGAAGACTGAGTTAATTTGGAGTTTTTTTAGTATTTTAAAAGTTATGTTTAGGACAACAACTTCTCATTTAGGAATTAGGAAAGAATAATTAAATTAAACTTAGTAACTACTTAAAAAGTAACTTCCTCATACACATTTTTTGTACATTCAAGGCTCATCAGTATTTTACATTTGTTCTTAGGGCTTCTCAACGAGGGCTGTGAATTGATCAGCCAGGCCCTGACTCTGTTCAGCAGCGTATGTGGGGTCCTGCATGAGGACGTGTGCATGTGCCTGCGTCTCCTGGGACGAATCTGCTACATCCTGGGGGAATATGCAGATGTAAATATGCGTTGCAGTTCATTTATACCATTACCTTTCACCTAGACTAGTGACATATTTTTGGGGTTTTACCAACAAATATTTCGGAGCCTTTCAGAAAGTAATGTTTACCTTAAATGTCTCACAGGCCCTCAGCCACCAGGAAAAGGTTGCCATTACTAGTGAGAGAATACAAGGTATAGACCATCCTCAGACCGTACAAGACTATGTGAGTTTCTTTACATTTACGTTTATACACAAACATATTGCTGGACCATAGGTTGTTGGTTTCTAACTTTACTCTATTAAAGTAACTTTTCACTTTTACCTATCTGGTATTTAGATTTTTCTGGCCCTGTACTGCTTTGCTGGAGGCCAGCTTTCGATCTCCCTGCAGCTGCTGTATCGTGCTCGGTACCTCACCCTGCTCATGTGCGGAGAAGACCATCCACAGGTCTCCATGCTGGATGTAAGTGTGACCTCACATGCAAAATGTTGCTGACAAAATCTATTTGGATGTTATCTATTACAAGGTGGTTTAAAGCCAGTGCTTTGGGGTGAATCTAAGGATTTTGTTGGATAGGTAAATCATAATTGTCATCCAAGATAAAGTTTTAACAACACCTACTGAAATCCTAATATGTGAATTTGCAAGAAATTAGGTATGAACAAATAAAGATTGTTTTCTCGCACTGATGATATTCAAACAAATATTAAGAGTATATGTAGTTTTCAATCAGGCAGGCCTCTTAACCCTTTTACCCCAAGCTCTCTCTCTCCCAAGGTACACTGCTATTGAAGAGGTACAAACAAAGACAGACAACTGAACAAAAAGTATATCAAAGAAAAAAATAGTACCTATGGGAGAGACTTGAAATGATTAAAGTGTTGGATCAGGACCCCACGCAGAATGTGGAAATCATTTTTACACAATAGAACTTCAGGTAGATAAGATAACTCAAACTCAAAGCATCGCAACAACACAAACCTGCAGGGTCTTGATATCCTGGAATTGCAGCAACCTGTCCAAAATATTTGGCAGTGCTTCTTTTAATGTCTGTTAATGTCCTTTTTGTGCTTCACTACATTAGAGTATGCTGGGTCTAGTACTTCATGGACTGATGGAGCATGAGCTTTCATTCAAGTTCCTACAGAATGCCTTACATTTAACCTCAAAATACCATGGTGCCATGTCCCTGAAGCATGCACAAAGGTAAGACACCCGTCATGTTCATGATATTCTTACACATATATTCAGAAGCAGACAGAAAGACAGCAAACATAGATTGCAATTCAGTTTTTAGCAAACGTGTTTCATTCCCTTATTGCCTCTCCCTGTGTATCTTCTGTGCAGTCATCATCTTCTTGCCACTGTGTTCGAGAGTAAAGGAGATTTTCGATCATCTCTGCAACACGAAAAAGAGGCTTATTTAATATATAGGAGCCAGGTGTGCTTTAAAACTTTAAAATACAATGTTTGGTGTTGTCATATTTATTTTGTATGCTCTTAATTTTAACTGAGAGACTACATCTAAAGGTTGGGGAGAACCATGACAGCACGAAGGAAAGCTCGGACTACCTGAAGACGCTCACTCAGCAGGCTGTGGTCTTACAGAAAGCCATCAACCATATATACAGTAACACGCCTAGTGCCTGTATTCAACCTCCAAAGGTTTGTACATGAACACGTGTATGCAAGCAAGAAAGTGGCCCCTGCTCAAGTGCATTTCAACCGAATGAACTTTGTCTCATCTGTGTTTCTCTCCAGTTTGCCACACCAAGTCTTTCCTCAATCCTTCAGCAGCTCAACCTGACATGTGGAATCATTCTCATTCCCCTCAGGTAAGCACTCAAACAGGCCAAGATAATGAATAATAAAATGACTGCTAATGTTGTTTGTAATGCTCATCTCTTTAACTGTATCTGTCCATCTAGTGCGAAAGAAGTTGCAGACCTGAGGACTGAACTGAAAGAAAGGGCAAAGATTAAAGTGGAAGATCTGGAAAAAAATACGTAAGAACTGCAGACAATAATATTAAAATATGGACCAAAGGGACATTTACAATATAACACGTGTAGTCAGTCAGACTCTTGAAAACGACTGCAGACTATGAGCAAACAAATGAAAGCCTGGAAATTGCTCCTGTTTTCTAGTAGGTATAAACTTACCAAAACCAAACTACAATGAACTCTGCAGGCTGTAACTCTGATGGAAAATATGTGTAACTCTCCTTGGTGGGAAATAAATGAACTAACCCTACACTCAATAACATGTAATTACAGTATGTTTAGGCCCACTTCTGCTGATGACAAGATATTATAACAGTGTACTAAAATATTTTTTAAATGATATGCTCTTATCTTGCAGTACTATGTGTGTTTTCCCACTTGTTCCATGAATACTTCTCAGAATATTTCAAAAAAATAATCTCTATGATTGTTTTGGATTTTTATTATATGTCCATTACCTGTTATCCCTGTTTTGTCACTAATATCCAAGTTATTGTATGAAAAAAAAATAAACATCTGAGCCTCTTATGTCTTTGGGTTTTGTTCATTTGAGATATTACACCATTTAACTGCTATTCCAATGGTTGTACAACTTACATGAAAAAACGTGTGCACATAAAGGAACTTGACTCCATCTTTTATTGCCGTCAAGTTGAACAGAAATTTCACATCTAATAAAAACAAGGACAAAAACTACCGCTGAATGAGGTAAACATAGATGGAGTAGCCATAAATGTATAGAATGTAGATATTTATATAAAACCACAACACAACAAAATGTGAAGACAATAAGACAATAGTGAAGAGTACAAAGGGTGTAGAAATATGGAATTTGTAATATGTTGTGTTTACATAGTTGGACTTGGCAGTTTAGTGTATACAGTGCTTATATTCATATTAGCAGTGATGACATTTAGGCTATATTATTTGTAGCCTATATTAACTATACATTTAAATAGGCAGTGAAGTAGGCCTGCAGTGGATGTTTTAAAAGTGTTATTTAAACTATATGACTGCGTTCATAAGAGTGATGACCTGCGCTAAGAAACTGTTCTTTGTCTTTGTCTCATCTCAATAAAAACGTGTTAACGAAGATAACGTGGCTGTATGAAATGACAAAATACCGTAAATTATGGTGTGTTTTCCCTTTAATTTCATGAGCGAAAGTGGTGCACGCTGCGCGCCCCCGCTCGCCTCAACGTGCGCGCAACCGATATCCAATCGCGACCGTTAGCTGGGGCCGGGCTGCGGTGGTACCAAAGAGGAGAAAAAATCTGACCGTGCCGGGTGATGTGAAAAGTCACAATACCACATCAAAAACAGGGCTTACCGTTGCACGCTTAGACCAGTCGAGGGGATATGAGAATTACCATTTGTCAGAGGGTAAGTTAGTGTGTATTACAAGTGTCCACATTTTTGTTTTGACACTTAGAAAGACTTATTATTTTTGACGACGAATTGCCTGCAGTCTCTGCGCTTTCCCGTTCCGATCTCAAAATGGCGGAGACAGGCCAAAAGCTAAGCTAAGCTAAGTGGCAAAGTTGGCATTCAGAAGAGCGTTAATTTAAAGACTAAAATACGAAATAATCCGATGGAGATATTATTCAAATATACTGAATGTGATTGTCATATTAAAACCAGTTCGGCGTTTCTTGGACATTTCGTCATTTGTACGGGGACACTTGTTGTGAACATTAGCTAAACACTTGGCTAACGTTAGCCACGTCTATTTATGGACGTTCTTTGGGAATGAGCTAACGTGGTACGTTAGTCGACTATGCTAACATAGGTGCTGTCAGCTTGCTGCCATATTTTCTAAAGCCCGGTGCATATTCTGGATTCTGTTGTTGCTAGAAAATGCAATAACAACATCTGGATTTGGAAAATGAGGCGTGTTTTTTGTGGAACCGTCTTTATGTTTGTTGAAAGGTTATTCAAAAAAACAGCGTTGTCTTGTTCTGGTGAATAACACCAAATCGCCCTATAATCAAACTTGGGTTACATATCTCATGCCCACTTTATCGCTGTTGCAATAGACTGTGTTCATGTTTGTGTAGACCAACGCCCTATGTGTGTGTTGGTATGGTGGTTGTGTGGTTGTATAAATCTATTCTGCTGAAACTGACAGCTTCAGTTAACGTCTACGTTATCATGCTAAGCTAACGTTAGCTGGAAAGGGCGTTGCTGAGCCATTGCTGCAACTTTGCCCTTGTGGCCATCGAGTCTTGGAAGACGTCACCCGAGCCAGATTTTTTAACTGAGAAATATGTTAATACATAAATAAAGCAGTATTCAACCAATATGGGTTGTTTTTACGCTTTCTGTAAGGTCTCTCAAGGTAATCTACAGCGGTTTGATGAATCATAATCAGGGTGGAGACTCAAAAGGATCAGTATGAAATACTGGCCATCAACAATGCTGTGCAGTTTTCACTTGCGTTAAACAAATCTGTCTCATGAGCTGCATTTCACTAACTGCCTTATGATTGTTCTATATCTGGCCTGTATTATCTAGCCGTAAATGTGAAAGCCTAAAGAGTAGGTTATGAACCCTTAGGCTGTATAGATATTTTATATTCGCTCTTCTTTTACTTATGCTGTCTTTCAAGGGTTTGCTTATCATACGTTTTGAATTCAATAAGCTGTTCTAGAAAGTACAGTAGATATGTTGTCCCGCATTCCCATATGAAAAGACCTACACTTATTACAGTGCACTATTTATTAATTAAGTCGAAAATGAAAGGTGCTCATGCTATCATGTTTTATTACTCTGACAAAGTTATGCCACTGTCTTGTCACATTTATATTGGACTGTGGCCATTGATAGCACATGCAATATGTTTTAGATAAAGCTGAAGTTACTTTTGAACTGAGTAATGTTTATTGTAGGGCAGACAAGTGAACTGTGGAAGTGTAGGCTGCCAGTTAAAGGGTAAACATGATTTACCTTGACGTTTGATTTGTAATCAGTTGTACTAGCATGGACTTGTTTGGCATGAAGGTCACCCATAAGGAGGTGCGTTGTACAGCAAGCAGAGTCTGGGGACTGAAAGTTTGATATGCAAGAAGAACGAATGTTTGTAGCTGGGTTCGTTGCATTTTTGTTATTAAATCTGTTGTTGAATTAACATTGGGATTGCAAACAATTGTGATATTAAGTAAGGCAGTTTGGTGTTGAGACTTGATGATACATTTCAATTTGAATGTATTGATTGTTTAAGTCAACTGGATGACAACTGGATACAGATTCTTCAGTGTCAGGATTTACAGCTTCTTTGTCTGATATATCATATCAACTGAACATATTTAAATTATTGAAACAGAGCAACTCATTTGAAGATATGACCTTTAGTCTTTATGAAAGTAATTGATTTTACAGTTTATACCAAAAAATGTATTGTATGGTTCATCTCGTAGTTCTTTTGAGAGCAGAGGGGGCATCGGTTTTCATAAGTCTCTTGTACGGATGTAGACAATTAGGAGGCTGCTCCATCTCCCAGTGACGTCTCATTAGTCCTCAGTGGAAGCCGGTAAACTAAATGTTGTCATCAAGCTGCCGATGCTCTTATTGGCCTCCACATAGACTTGTGTAGTCGGCCACACACCGTGACCATAACTAATTCTTTATTTGAGCAAATTCAAATGCTTTTCCTTAGAATGAATGTCCTGAACAAGCTTTTTTGTTTTGTCTTTGACCCGCATTGAGATCTGAATCCTTAACTACTGTTAAAGACCAACTGCTGAAAATGATTTACATGAATGGTTATATGTGACGATCAGGGTTTTTGTCAAAACTTGTCGGAGCCTTCACACAAAACAGACGGGAAGTGGGCGTGCAGGGCAAACATTTGGAGGAGCAGCTTGTCACTCAAAAGTGAAGCTCTGGTCTATCTTAAAGGTCAGCCCACCTGAAATCATCCTTAATACTCACAACACACATTCACACACACATGCTCTTTCTCTCAACTGCTTTGTTAATGCTCCACACAACCTATGAAGAGAGTTATTCCTGTAAGAAGGTCACTTCTTTTATAACATTCTGAAGCTTAAAAAGCATTGACATAAACGACAACAAGAACAAAAATGCATTGGCCCACCAAGGACTCAACTTAGGCCCAGCAGGCCACCACACTTGAAACACAGTGACAAACACCCTGGACAATGATAAGAAAATAGAGAGAAGAAGCATATCCTCACTCTTTAGTAGTTTACATGTTGCTTTGTAAAATACCTAACTGATTAATTAATCAATCAATCATCAAAAAAGGTATATATATCTTTCTGCTTTTTTTATTGTACAGTCCAGCTGAAGATTGGCAGATAAGGGGGGGGCGGGGGGGGGGTAGAGAGGGGCTGCTAGCTCGGTTAATATCCACTTTACCAGGTGATCAACTGGGGCCCTGGCACATGCCTTTTTAATCACCAGCTAACCTTCAAAGGCAAACTTCTGTCTACCTAACCTGCGACTGAGAGCTGACATCTGTGACTTCAAACTCAAATAAAAAAGTTTGTATAGGTTGAAGTCCTAAGGCAACATATCCGTGTATTAACCACCAGGAACTGAACACAGGTCCGATGCTTATTTTACTTAACTCTTTTTTGGGAGAATCAAAATCATTCAAATCAATCATTGCCCTTTAGTGGAACTGAAGTGTTCAGATGATCGAACAGGTTGTAAATAATTCCCCTCCTCATTACTCATGTTTGATAAGCCTGATGCATAGACCTTGGACTTTATGAGTCTCTTGATTTATGATCATGTTCTCACTCTGGAGCACTAAGCCGAGACACCTGTACATTACGTGGGAACTGGAGCACTCTTGCAACACTTGAAATACATTTGACTTAGTTATTTATTTGTCTTTTTTTTTAAACATTTCTCCCAGGTACAGATGCTGGTAAAGCTCTGCAGTCTCAGGCAGGTGCAGAAGCTACAGATTTGTCTTGGTTATGTAATAGTTTGAAGGTTGGTCTGTTTGGGCAAAGGGCTACTTTTGAACCGCTCTGAGAATGATGTTCAGCTAAAATCATTGTCTGTCAGCTCGGAGAGTCACGAATTCACCCGTGAAATCTGAATCTGAAAATGACTATGCAATAAATCAGTTTTATATCTCTATTGTGATGTGAAACTAGATCAAGTCTTAGAATTGTGGTGTTTTAATGTCATAAAAGTGTTCTGAATTGACCAGACTGTGTAGCTGTTATACTCGTTTCCTTTAACCAATAATTCATTATATTCACAAAATATAAACATAATTAATCAAAAATGTCTTGTGTTAATATCTTGTGATAGCACCAATAGTCAAACCTACAACATCGTCGCAATATCAGTATTGAGGTAATTGATCAGAAATATTGTGATATATTAGATTTCTCCATTTCGCCCAACCCCGTTTATGACTACTTTCCAATTTAGCATCATTCAATAGTTTATTGTCTTAAAGAAGTCTGTTGTGTTTAGAAGCAGCCACTGCCAACAGATGGTGAAAGAACGATGCACCAGACAATAACGTAGACTACGACAGTTTGCTGTCAGTCTTCTCTCTGTGTCGGGGGTTAATCCTGTTAGTCACAGTCCCGTCTTTTCTTTACATTGCGCTGTCAGCTGTATGGAGGACTTGTGGTCTCTATCACTTAGAAACACATACACACTCTCTAGGTTGTTTGGTCTGGCCACTAAGCAGCTTAGTCCTATTGTGGCCCCAGGTGCCAGCAGACGCTCAGGAATCAAATCGTCTTATTAGCTTCACAATCACTGAGTGGTGCGTTTTGATTTGTCAGTGGATCTGGTGGATCTGTGCTCTTCTAGGTTGGTCTAGGTTGGTTAGGTTGGTCACATTGTCCTAAAATAAAAATGTTAAAGTTTGATCAACTATATAAAAAAAACTACCACTGTCACTGCCGGGGTTTACCACAGTCACACTTCATTAAGCGTATTGATTACATCTTTCATGCTGTCATTGGAAAGAATCAGCTGCTAACTTTGACAAAAAGCTACTTTACTTGTGCAAGATTCAAAGGTTCAGATCAAGTCTGCAGAAGGAAGAGAGTTGCAAGTCCAGTTTTAAGATTTAGAATAAAAATGTCACTTTATATACCTAGAAATTGATGTAAAGTAATAAAGTTTGTGGCAGCAGTGGAAAGGCTTTAAGGCCAATGCATCAGTAATTAAATGTATTTTTCTTACTTCCCAGCATTGTTTATTCAGATGTTAATGTACTTCCCTACTTTCCTGCCTCTATGCTTTACATAACTTGTTGTGTTACCCTGTTCTACATTTTACTCTTTCATTTTTTTAATCCTGGAATATATATGTATTTTTTTTACTGTCGATCAGTATTTTGTTCTCCTTTCCTTTCCCTCAGGTGATGGCCACATGTGAGAAGTGAGTAGGATCTGGGCCAGTGGTTCTTGTGGAGTCTTGTCCCGGCAGTTGATTGGCAGCAGCATCTCCAGTTCACCTCCCTCTGCGTGGCACTCTTTCGGCTTGGACACCCCCCCACCACACACTTCCCAGCCAGACTCCCCCAGCACATCACCTCCCCCAAGAGGGAGAGAACAGCAGCCACCATGGTGCTGTCACAGAGACAAAGAGATGAACTGTGAGTGCCTGGATGTAAATATGTGTGTGCAGGCTCATTACGCATGCAAACAAGAACAGACACGTAGTGCTCATCAGGAGGCACACTTGCATTAAAGTGTCCGTACATGAAGGCTTTTAGCAATACTTCAATGTTTGACCACCAGCACAGATGTGTGTCACATGTTTTCCTCTCAATAGAAAGCATTGGAATATGTTTAGCTGTTGCTAAGTCATCCTGAAAATGTTATTGCAGACAATGACACAAGAAGTGCATACAAGAATGTGTAATCCTTAAGGAAATGTGAAGAGATGAAGGGGCTTCATTTGATAGCTACTTAGTGAATATTTCATAACCAACATGACAGGGTCAAAGAAGTGAGGGGGATGGGGCAAGAGGAACTTATGTGAGCAGCTCTGTGCCTGGCTAGTCATACGGTATGCATCCATGTCCAGACGTCACCAAGCTGCAGATATTTCATCTTCTCAACATGGCGTACCCGTATGCTCAAGGAACTCCTTGCTGTTGGTTGTTCTGTTGGGATTATCGAAGGGAAATCCTTCTGCCGGTGATGGCCCACTTTTCAATGTCTATAATAGACAGTTGTATCAGGGTTACAATTATCAGCAGTTCAAAGTTGCCCTGAAGCGGCTGCCTACATTTAGCACCGTTACTCATGAAATATTCACCCTTCATTTATAAAAAGAAAAAGAGCTTTCCCACTCATTTATATAACTGGGTGTACATCGAAGTGTGCAAGTCTAAACTTGTGTTTCCATCTGTTGTGGTGTCCCTGTCCTTGCATAGTCCGTACTCCGTTTTCTCTGTATGTGGCAAGTTTCCATAGCAGTACCAAACACAGTTTCCCAGCTCCTTACGTTTAGTTTTCCCCCCGAAGGAAAGTCATTCCTCACGCCACTGAACTCAAATGTGCTGACATTTCAGGCGAAGCTGTGGAACTTGAAAACATTGCGCCCATCTGTTAGACAGGGTGTGGTTAATGGTCTTTTAAGGAGGAACCATTATTTCTGTTAAGGTGGATCTAGTATTTAATAAATGACAACCTCAATTTAACTCAATTGACCTTGAGTTCTACATCCAGCAATTGAATATTGAAATTGCGCTGATAGTGACCATTCAAAATGGGCTGAGCATGTATGCTATAACCTCAGAGGACCCAATGTGTGATTGGTAAACACCTGAAATCTTTCAAGTATTTACTTTGTTTCCCCTTTTCACAGAAATCGAGCTATAGCCGACTATCTCCGTTCCAATGGATACGAGGAGGCCTATTCCACCTTCAAGAAAGAGGCAGAGATAGATATGGTAAGGAAAGAAGGATACACAAAAATGTCAAAACAAATTACAACAAAATAGTTCATTTATGCCAAGAAGCCTATGGATCCTTTTTCTCATTGTACTTTCTTTCACCTTTGATAGAATGAAGAGGTAGATAAAAAGTATGCAGGGCTTTTGGAAAAGAAATGGACTTCAGTCATCAGATTACAGAAGAAGGTAAGTCATGTGTGTGTGCCAGATCATAGTGTAAACTTAATGTGCCTTGTTATTTGTGATGCCATTGCCTAGAACAATATAAATACAAAGACTTCACTTCACCAGGTGGACAGCATGATAATATTAAATTGTCTCCTCTTCTGCTTTACTCGCCGCTCTGCCTCAGGTGATGGAGTTGGAGTCTAAATTAAATGAGGCGAAGGAGGAGATGACACATGGAGGACCTGTGGGTCAGAAGAGAGACCCCAAGGAGTGGATCCCCCGTCCCCCAGAAAGATACGCCCTGAGCGGGCACCGCGCTCCGGTCACACGGGTTATATTCCACCCCGTCTTCTCCGTCATGGTCACAGCCTCTGAGGATGCCACCATCAAGGTGTGTGTGTGTGTTTATACTGAGATGCCAGTTTGACATCGCCATAACTCTTCCCTTTATGAATGGTATAATATTCAGTTTGATTTAGACCGTTTTCTGGGGGGGTCATCTGATACAATCTGCAACACGACAGCCTCCAGGGCGGTCAGTGCTTAATTCTAAATGGAAGCATAATCTTGACCTACTGCAATATTGCCCGAAAAAGACTTTGACATCCATCAATGTCAACAAGTAACAGCATTATCACCCTGTTGTTCAGATTCTCCATCAAGAGGTCCCACTTGTTCTATCTCTCACTGTCAAGACTCCCTTTGCTTTCCTAATGTGCACATAATGAAATATCTTTGAGATGCCATTCTAAGGAGAGCACTGGCTTTGAAATGTGTCTCTAGCAGGAACATTACAGTGATGCTTCATGCTGCGCAGTTTATAAGCTAAATCAGTGAGTGTTGCAGCGCCACAGCGTAGCCTCTGCAGCTCTGACCCTTCAGATCAAAGCTGTGCTGCAGGTCTGAGGCTGTTCTCTCCTTGTATCCTCAGTGCTTCTGCTTCAACACGCTTTCCAGCCCCCCGCCTCCTCCTCCCTTTATCCTCCTCCTCGCTCCCTCCTCCTCCTTTCTTTTTCTGCTTTGTCACTGCTCATCTATGTGGAGATGGTGTGATGCTTGTGTTGTCAGAGGCAACACTCCCAGAGCACAGCGCCATGGGAAACATGCAAATCAGCTCCTCTTTCAACCCAGCCTCCTTCTTTCCTTTTCAGTCATTGATTAAATAAACATCGTCAGTGGATTGTTTCATTTATATAATGTGATTTTAG
The DNA here is from genome assembly GCF_902827175.1 of Gymnodraco acuticeps. Classification (NCBI taxonomy): domain Eukaryota; kingdom Metazoa; phylum Chordata; class Actinopteri; order Perciformes; family Bathydraconidae; genus Gymnodraco; species Gymnodraco acuticeps. The sequence goes on from NW_022992250.1 coordinate 5,979,323, forward strand.
CTGAAACGATATTCTCTTCAAACTGTCTTCAAAGGCAAAACACACTTTCCACCCTGCACACCATCCTGCCTGTTGAATACGGCAAAAATACGTTGTCCCATTCACACTGAATTGAAATGGGACCTCATATTTAATTGAACTATTCATATCTTAGACTGCACTGTAACTTTTATCCATGTATTTTTTCTTTTAATGTTTATTTTATTAGCTTTTCTTTTTAATGACTGATTTTAAATGCCATTTTCTTAATCTCTTTCATTTTTTGTAAAGCACTTTGAATTGCCTTGTGTTGAAAAGTGCTATATAAATAAACTTGCCTTGCCTAAGTTAAAAAACTAATTTGACTATTAGGCCAATTGAGTTAAATATAATTACCAAAATCTGCAATGTCATCGTCACATGTGGTATTTTTGTAGAATGTACATCTCTGATCTATAAGTGGCTCCCACTGTAGTGCCTCCTTGACTATCGCTGCATGTGTCTGTGATTTCAGGTGTGGGACTACGAGGCGGGGGACTTTGAGCGGACCCTGAAGGGACACACAGACTCTGTGCAGGACATTTCCTTCGACCAGACGGGAAAGCTGCTGGCTTCATGTTCAGCTGACATGAGCATCAAACTTTGGGACTTTCAGGGGTTCGAGTGCATCCGAACAATGCATGGTAAGATATTTACAGAAATAACTTCGGTTACGCAGCGTCCACACGGCAGCTTGCGTTGAAGCTTGCCGGCGGGCGTGTCTGACGCTCGACCAACAACCAATCGCATGAATCACCCGCCCCGGACACACAAGCATGCGGTTTGATTGACTAGAGCTTGTACTGGCATATGATTTGATTGGCTGACGCTTCCGTCGAAGCTTCGAAAGTTGAACTTTTCTCAAATTTTGAAGCGAGCAAAGCGAAGCGACGGAACCACAATGCAGTTTGGCAAAGCGTGACGTCACCCCATTCAAAGTGAATGGGAAGAAGCGTTGAAGCTTCAACGCACGCCGCCGTGTGGACGGGCCGTTCCAGTACAGGAGCACCTGTAACAGGGGTGTAGCTAATACATAACCACAACTGTTGCACTATGCATCTGATTCAAAATATATAGAAATGATAAACTGTTTTAATGTTTCATATGTGTAATAATGCAAAATAACGTTTTTTATATATGGAACCAGAAAATCCTTCTAATAGATTACAGCCCTAAAGATAAACTCTTAAGTTGTACATGATGTTAGCATTACAGACTATCGTCAAGACATTTCAATGAAAAACAATCTTCTTTGAAAGCAAAAACACCTCGAAGGTCAGCACACCTTGAGTTATTCTGGACTTTTGTTAACTCTTGGCGTAACCACAGCCCCTTCACTGTTGGAGCAAGACAAAGGGGTATAGCCTGGGTTAGGAGTTGAAGAATGTGTTCACTGAAAAAAATTGCTACTTACCAAACAAACTACACACTGCCCAGCTTCACACAGCTATAGAGTTACTGCTACTTGCCGTCACACACGCTCTCTGTAGGCTGCATACTCGGCAATGTTATTCTAATGGCGCTAGCACCGTATTTAATTATCAGAATCCAGACACGGTTGGTGCTCAATTATTTAAATCTCCAACTTGTTTTTGACACTGACTTGGAGTGCAGCTGGCTTTGTAGTTTTGTGTTATTATTATTAAGTATTAAGATACAATCTGAACATTTACACAACCAAACTCTTGACTGTTCTCCAGGCCACGATCACAATGTGTCGTCTGTAGCCATCATGCCAAATGGCGACCATATAGTGTCTGCCTCCAGAGACAAGACCATGAAGATGTGGGAAGTCGCCACTGGGTAAGCAACACCAACTCTTATGTTCACTATTTTCTTTTTATTCTGAGCATTGGAGCCATTTTCATTTCCATTTCATGATTCTCTTATTCTTAAATGTATCCATGATAACATTGACTTAGACTAATTCATGCTAAAAGTGTCTGTTTCACGATTTGACTCGCACTGTTTCCTTGGACAGGTACTGTGTGAAGACATTCACAGGCCACAGGGAGTGGGTGAGGATGGTGCGTCCCAACCAGGACGGCTCGTTGATCGCCAGCTGCTCCAACGACCAGACGGTGCGTGTGTGGGTGGTCGCCTCGAAGGAGTGCAAAGCTGAGTTGCGGGAGCATGAGCATGTGGTGGAGTGCATCGCCTGGGCCCCTGACAGCGCCCACCCCACCATCCTGGAGGCCACGGGCTCAGAGGTAGGAACAGCTGCTGCAGGATCTCTTACCTACAGAAGAAGTTTGTGTGTGTTTGGCTCAGCTGGAGAGGTTTCCACAATTGTTTTTAGCAAAGACGATCCATGTGCAGAAAGGTCAGACATTACTGCACTGTTATCAAGTAAAGCGAACATCAAACAGAAGCACTAATTCAGTGAAGCTGTTAAAGCTTCGGTCATCTAGCTAGTGGTTTGATTTATTATAAAAGATTAGGTGTCACATACACACAAGCAGTTTTGACTTATTTTGGAAGTAAAATGTGTCTCAAACTGTTCAGGTAAACTGGCATTTACATATCTGCATTAATGTTTCTCTATACAAGTTGACAGATGCGCAAATAGCTTTGCATAGTTCTTGGAATTATTTCTTTTGAAATTAGAATATTAAAGGACCTTGTAATAGGATGTGTGTCATGGGGGCAATATTTGAATGTATTCATTGCCATACCCAAAACATGTCTGAAAATGACCTATTCATACCTAGGAACAGTGTTTCCACCAGACCAGGGCTGAGAGGGCGTCCACCAGCGTTTCTGCCAGGGGGGCGTCTTGCCGTCATTTGACAGCAATATTAATCATTCGAGAGAGGATCGAGAGTTTTTATCGCTTGAAATAACGAAAAGGACAAGGACATCCCTCTGTTGGAGGGGCAAAGGAGTCTTTTCGGAGTATTGAAGATCGTTTCCCCGACATCGGTGGTGCCTGCTACAGGACAACACGGAGCGTGGGGGGGGGGGTCACATCACGTCGTGTCATGTGACTTGCATTTTGAATTGAGCCGTCCCTTATAGATACTATCTCTTAGAATAGAATATGGAGGGATGAAACCCTCTGTAATGGTCTCACATGCAGAGCACACAGTGAAATGTGTTCTCTGCATTCAACCCATCCTAGTACCAGGAGTCTAGTACTAGGAGCAGTAGACAGCTACTGTACAGCGCCCGGGGAGCAATGGGAGTGAGGGGGGAAGGGGGATGTCCGGTGCTTTGCTCAAGGATACCACGGCAGGGCAGGAGATGAACTGGGACCTCTCCAAGTAGCAGTCCACACTCTATATTTAGGTCTGCTTGGGGACTTGAACCGACGACCCTACGGCTCACAGTCCAAGCCCCTCCTGACTGAGCCACTGCCGGACGTTAGTGATGGGAATTCCGGCTCTTTTTAGTGAGCCGGATCATTTGTCTCGGCTCTCTAGGTTCCCAAACAGCTCTTCATTTTACCACAGTTTACCACGGAGCCTTAGTTTCGCCGCTGCGAGGCTCTAGCGCTCGCAGTTCACGCGCGTGCTCCACTAGCACCGCTCATCGCGTCCAAATCGTGCACGTTCCGTGTTGCCCTTTGGCAGGCAGCGCCGATGTCGGGGAAACGATCTTCAATACTCCGAAAAGAATCCCACCAGATTCCTTTGCCCCTCCAACAGAGAGATGCCCTTGTCTTTTTTCCTTTTCGTCATTTCTTGAATTATTTAATTTTTGTTGACGCCCTCGGCTCGAGTTCAGGGTGTTCCGAGCTGAATAATGGCGTCAAATGACGGCAAGGCGCCCCCCTGGCGGAAACGCTGCCTAGGAAGCATCTTTTTTTAGGACAAACTGCTGTCTTGTCTTTCAGGCAGCTAGGCACTGTTTCTAACATCTTCCCTGTGGTTTTTTCTACAGAGCAAAAAGAGCGGGAAACCTGGCCCCTTCCTCCTTTCCGGATCCAGAGACAAAACAATTAAGATGTGGGACGTCAGCATTGGCATCTGCCTTATGACTCTGGTGAGGACTCTGTGATGATGGCTGTCTCAGTGTTACTGCTGATGAGTGAGAGGAGTGGTGGGTAATCAGTGTTGTCTCTACAGGTGGGACATGACAACTGGGTGCGTGGGATATTGTTTCATCCTGGAGGAAGATTCATCGTAAGCTGTGCTGATGACAAAACCCTGAGGATCTGGGACTACAAGAACAAGCGCTGCATGAAGACCCTGAGTGCCCACGAACACTTTGTTACCTCTCTGGGTAAGAAACTGTGAATAATGGGAGTAATAACGTCTGACATTAACCTGCACTAAAAATTAAGAACCTAAACCCAGACAGAAAAGCTCACTTCTTTAAAATTGAAATGATTGAGATTACCTTTATGCAGCTTTTGTGAACAGATGTTTACCTCTCTTGCAGATTTCCATAAGACTGCTCCCTACGTGGTGACGGGCAGCGTTGATCAGACAGTCAAAGTGTGGGAGTGCCGCTGAGACTGTCTCCGTCTCTCACCCTGTCCTGAAGCCCCCCCCCCCCCTTTCCTGCACCTCAGTCCTGACTCCCCTCCAGCCCCTCACCTCTCGCACTCCAACCCATAGTTGACCATGGCGCTTTACCTTCTCCCCGTCCGCTCCCCTCTCCCCTCCTCCTCCCCTCCTCCCCTACATCGGTCCAGCCCTATTAAGATGACTATTGTCCTTTTATGTAAATTATTCTGGATGTAGGGTACGCTTAATAAATGTCACGCAATCTCTGACACATAAACACACTCAAAAGATAAGAAGTATTCCTTGCATGGTGAATCAAACAAAAAAAAAATTGTGAGCTGTTAAATTTGCCGAATTCGCATACTGTTGTCATGACTTCCTGTCAGGTCCAAAGGGTGAATATCCTTGTGTGCTGGCGCAGGTGGATTCCAGTTAACTGACAGTGCACGGAAAAACCAATGGCACCCCTTGTTGAGGGGGTTAAGGGTTTTGTTTTGTTTTTAGTCCATGCTTCCATTGTTGTGGCTTGTCACTGCGTGGATGGTGATAGAGAAGGTGTGAGGAAAGTGAGCATTAAAGAAAGAGAATGAGTGGAAGCTGTCCAGGAGAAGATGATGACAAGTGGAAGAAAAAAATGAAGCCGATTTCAGCTCCCTAAGTTGAATCACACGAGGTTCTGTGGGCGAGTGCACGTGTACATGTGTGTATACATTGTGTGAGTGTGTGTGTTTGTATATTATGACAGGAGAACCTCTCTGCTGTCTCTGCTCTGCCGCTCAGAGGAGAGGGAGGAGGCAAAGCTTCTCACACACTGTGTTCATTCATACTACTTCATCTCTTTTAACAAAATTGCTTTCTAGTAGACACTCACAGGACCTTAATGATCCCCTAAGCTGCTGAGAGCACAGACACACGGCCCCTAGCAAGTGTGTTTTACAGAGGAAAAAGTCTGCTCACCCTTTATGAGGTTTGTGTGTGTGTGTGTGTGTGTGTGTCGCCCCAGAGAATCGCCCAGTGCCCTCTTGCTCGCTATCTCTGCCTTGTTAACCCATTGAGGGCTCCCTCACACGGGATTTTCATTCTGCTTTCTGTGGTCTCACTGCTCTCTTTACACACATACACTCACAAATGCACATACACGCACAGTAAAAGTTGTGTATCAATATATCTGGATGTCATTGTTTGCAACATAATGAAATAAAATTCTGTAAATATGAGTTATCTGTGTATGCTTTCTTTTGAGGAAAGGAGGTAAAAGGAGATGGCGCAAACTTCGGGGAGTTCACCGTCGCAGTGTGAGGTCGGATACTGCAGCGCTTCAGTTCATGCCACATTAGAAAGAAAGGTGCTTTCAAGGACAGTCTTCCTTTTCTATTTTGCTTTTGGCTTTATGCATATTCTCAATATTTTTGGGGCATGACAACCAGTGACAGCCTGCGGCCCACAAGAATCTGATAAGTTTAAATCAGAGTGAAGCTTTTAAAAAGAAATAGGTCACTTCACTAAAATGTGAAAGCTGCTGCTCCAGACGGTGAATATTATTTATGTATAACTATCTGGCTCTGCTGCTCATGTTTTGGTCTGGTGCTACACTGGCCTCTTAGCATTTTAAAGGAATACTACACCCCAAAACAGCAGTGTGGGTGTTTATTCTGAAGTGTTGGAAATAAAAAGGTTTTACTTGAAATGCATGTTTTGGAAGAAGTGAGCACACTCTTGGATAAATAATTTATAATCGTTAATGATTCAAATCCCTCACAGGATGAGTGATCGATCAGAAGCTGTTATTGGTTTAGATAAAGGCATAGATCAGTCCTGACCTAGTGGTAGTTTTTAGTTTTTGAAATGAAAGATAATTTGGGAGGATGAAGTTGATAATTGTGATGTAGAGAGAACGGGATACATTTTGACAGGTACAGCCCAGTTATTCCACAGCAGGCTCAGACTGGAGAGGCACAGACATCAGGAGGCGGCAGGGACAGATCAGGCCTCTTTATCAATTATGTACGGTACCCCAGCCTACTGTGCTCACACACGCACCTGCTCACTCACCCACACAGCAATTACTTTCTCTGTGCCCTGCTGTATCCTGGCAACTGTTGCCAGGATGTCAAATGTGCAATCACCACACCTTGCTCCGTCCTGCAGGTTTAAGTGTGGAGAATCTGGGAGTAGTGGAGTGAAGACAAATGCAGATGGAAAGTTATTACAGCAACATTTTGTGATTTAAAAACTGGTGACAGGATTAAAGCCTTGTGGACTGCTGAGCTAGACGAGCAGAGAAGTAAGAAGGTTTTCATGGGACCAAATGAAAGGGTAATAAACCTGTCTGAAACTCCTGTTTCCCAACAGAGGCAGTAGAGTAGAAACATTGGCCTACATCCGGCGGCCACCACTCATGCCTGGCACATGCTTTCCCCTCATGCAAGCTATAAAAATGAAAAAGGGGGAAAAAGAAGAAGCTCTAATTTATCTTGTATCTAGGTCACCCATTTCTCTCCATCTAACAAAACTGTTATTGATACAGATGTTTAGCAAAGAGATAACGTGAGAGAAGCAGCAGAGAGATACAAGCCAGCATTGATTCTGATAAACTGGCATGATATGAAGGTGTTTAGAGGTTTCAAGGTCAGTTTATACAGCAGGTCTGTCTGTAAGACGCAGCAGCATTGATCCTCTCAGAGAGGATTGAACTATTTTATACTGCAGGCTGGAATTTCCTAATTAGCATATATGCAACCAGCTACAAGTAGCCTAGTGCAGACCAAGGAAAATATATATGCAGGCTCTGCGTTAATATGTAGGTTTGTATGTCATCCTAGTATATTTTACGTGAGTCCCACTATAGTTTACGTGACTAGCGTTTTAATCCCTGGAAAGCCTGAGGAGGATGATGGGGAGGTTTGGGCGAGGTGTGTTACAGGATGTGGCGCCCTCTAGTGGCAGCCTGTGTGAGAGGTACATGTCCCTATAAGGACAAAACCTGCTGCTTCCTGCACTGTGTGGAGTGGACACATGGATGTCATGGAAAATATAATAAACCTTCATTCGTCATTTCACTATGTCTTCACAATAATGAATAACCTCGTTAATGTGATGACATTTCTATTTGACTCTTAAGTATTGGACTAGGGTTGTAATTTAGGCAAGAACAATTATTTTGTCCCAAATGTTCAACACCAGAATTTATGTAAGATCTGATCATTTATAAATATTTTAAAAGTTCACATTTCAAGGATGTAGACCAAAGAAAGAGGTGATTGGAAGTTACCAACTTTATTGTAGTTTATGATCTGCCTCTTTGTGAGAGGCACACTTTTCATTGTATGTTTTGCACATGCATCAAAGAAGCAACAAATCCTCATGTTCATATCTTTATTTCAAAACCAAACAGTTAAGGTTTTGTTTTTTCATTCTCCCTCCATCATGCCTGTGACTCCACACACTCATTGCTAAGTCTGTCTGATATGTGCTCACTTTCTCTGTTTAAAGTGTCTTGTGTTGCATTGCTTCCTTTTTATCTCTCCTCTGTAGATCCACTAGTGATGCAGCACTTCTAACTGGGTCAGCCCAGTCTCTCCATGCGGTCCCCTCCCCCTCCTCCTCTTTTTCCTCTGTATATTATGCATAACATCCCTATGGACCTTTTTCATGCAGCTCATGTGCTTACCATGTGCATCAGCTAGCTCTTCCTTTTTCTCCTCCCCCTTTTTTCACCTGATTCATTTTCTGTATTGCATCCTTCTATACAGCCTGTTGCAAAGTGACACACATGCATTTTTACGATTATCTTGAGTTGGATTTGTTCTTCTTTTTTTCATACAAATCTTACAAGCTCCTTTCTGGCTTGACAGTCTGGAGGGTACTGGTTTGTATGTGCAGGCAGAGCACATGTCGCGTTGGAGGCAGCTCTTTGATACCCCTGAGCTGCTGTTTTGATTGGTGCAGACCCTGTGATGTGGCAAAGGATATAGAACACTGATTCATGTCCAATCAAAGTCTGTTACCATGCAACAACACATACTCTCCATACATGCATCTGTGTACAGTACAATACAAATAAAACACTGAAACACCAAACATTCATCATAACACTGCAATACGATTTAGTTTTCCCCTGAGGGAGATATATTGCATATGTGAGCACTGCTGTTGCATCGTATCCTGTGTCACAGCCAACATTACTCACAGCAAACAATACTAAATGTGCAACTTAAAAATTAGACCAACATGCACCATACAACCACACCATATGGGGATAATGACATCCTTGTGATGCATATCATTATCTCAGTGAGTGTGACATAAACAGTGGGTGTGAGTGGGAAATAAAAAAGAAATCTGCAAATATTTATCATACTTTAACAAGTTGACAATTAACTTTGTACTTCCACTCCACTCCATTTATTTAATACCTTTAATTACTTTTCAGATTTAGATTAATGATGTGAAATATAATCAACAATGAAATACTTGTTTTACCCCTGGAGTAAAATCCACAAGCTACCCTGCAGCACACTAAGTTATAACAACTAGCTGCACCTTTCTGGCTTTGATAACCCTAATTAATGCATCAATAATTATAATCAAAACATATGATATACATTATTCTGAAATGGGCCAATCTGCATAATGACTACGTCTACTTGTGGCACTTTAAGTATATTTTGATGCTAACACTTTTGTCTTTTTTCTTGAGTCACATTCTGATTGCAGGACTTTTACTTGTAACAGACTTTTCCTACACTCTGCTACTTATACTTTTACTTAAGTACAAGATCAGAGTACTTCTCCCACCTCTGTTGTCAAGTTAATCATCATTTGTATGTTGTGCTAGGTTTTACACCAAGACAGTAGTAAACCCCGCCCCTCCTGCTGTGATTGACAGGTCTGATCCCGAGACAGCAGGGTGGCCAGTCACGCTCTCGCCATGCAAATGAGCCGCGCTCGGGCCGGGCGGGCGCCCATGTGGACCAGCACCATGCCTTGTTGTTCTGAGCGCTGATTGGCTGGCTGGCACCTGATTGTTCTTCATGCGCTGCGGGCCAGCGGCGAGAAGGAAAACATGGCGGATTCATGACCTGGACGGGACTTCACCTTATCGGTTCACACCGGTTCACACAGAGCCAGGAGAGTAGGACACTGTGCACGTTTTTCTCTATGAGTAATTAAACAGTAACATTTGGGAGCAGGGGTGGGAAGGAACTAAGTACATTTACTCAAGTAGGCTACTGTACTTCAGTAAAAATGTTGAGGTACTTTGCTTGAGTATTTCCATTTCATGCTACTTTTTACTTATTTATACTTCACTACATTTAAAAGGGAAATCATCTTATTTAACTCCACTACCTTTATTTAACAGCTTTAGGTATTTTTTACGAAATGCATTTCCAAATATAATAAACTAATGGATTCATTAAGTCACAAATGAGTCAAATTATTTAGAACTATTTGATCAGAATTGTGTTTGTCTACAACAGTAAAATGCTACTTGATGCCACAATATTATCTAGAAATGTACAATTATTTATTGTACTTTTTATACTTTAAGTACATTTTCTGATACTTTTGTACTTTTAATTAAGTACGAGTTTGAATGCGAGACTGAAGCACTTGAACAGTAATGTATTGGTACTTGTACTCAAGTAAAGAAGCCGAGTAATTCTCCCACCCGTTTGGTAGGTATAACTTTTGACTGCTGACAACACCGCGGAGCAGGATGGAGTGATGCGGTCACCGGGTTTTGCGTGCGGCCGTAGTAACAGGGCGGGGCAGGAATCCGGTGGGCGGACCTTAACGAGAACACGACTCGCCTTGTTGTGTGTATTCCCGTGCTCGCATCGCCATCTTGTTGCAATCCAATTTTTTTACGTATGCGTGGATCTACTTTCCGTTCGGTCGGATTAAAAATCGACCGTTTGCTCTCAGGAGAATCACTGGGCACGGGGATCTCGGGCCTGCGGGTGTGAACCGTGCATACGGCGCTTCTTACCAGGAAACTGCCCGCCCCTCCTCGGTCTTTTTCCTCCTTCCGTCCCGGGCCACCGGGTCGCCTGCCGAGAGGGTTTTACGCGCAATGAGCATCGATACACTTTTGGAGGCGGCCAGATATCTGGAATGGCAAGCCCAACAACAACAGATCACACGTGGTGAGTCCAAGAGCAGACTGGTGCATGGTGCTGAACCTACATAAGGACAAATAACACAGCCGAAACTGCCTTTTGGGGGGATCGTATCCCGTTACTATCAGCGACTGGGCTTGCATTTTCATCAGACCCGCCTATGATGAACGCACGCGTTTGTAGTTTGTGTTTATCTGGGTTCATGCCAAAAAAAGACGACTGTAGTCTCTGCAAACTCTCTGCTGTCCCCGACTCATTAATTGTTGCACACATTTGTCTCACCTTAATGCGGAAACAAGTCAAAGTTGTCTCGGAACTACTTTACGCGCACTTGGTGTGTGTGTGTGTGTGACAGTTTCAACACTGTAGTGACTCACTATACATCTGTGTGCGTGTATGTGTGTGAGAGTGTGATGGGGCTTAGCAGAGGAGTTCCTGTCAGTAACCGATCCATTTACATGTTGTATCTTTGTTCTAAAGATACAACATGTACAACTGTAGAGTGTGCAGTATACTTCACTTAAGCTAAAAACACATAGGTTTTTTAATATATTTCAAATGGAGTGATTCTCTTCATCGAAGCTTTACACCAGAGCGTCACATATTTGTTAATAGAGCCCCTGCAAAATGTATTTGCCCCCGTTTTGTCCATCGAGCACCGGCAGGGCGGTGTCTTTACATAATACCCTGACATTGCTGAGCTATCTTATGACACACACTTGGGCGGGCCCTCGCACACTCACCCTTCCCTTTTTGTATTTCTGCACGCCAGCATTAACATTTGTGTTCATGTTTCCAAACAGTTATTACACACACATGCGAGTTGTCAATCGACATAATAATAAGTGACTTAGTAAAAAGCTAGACGAGCAGAGTTGCTTTTTGTGTTTCTCCCTATGGTTTCTCCCCTATGATGACGTGTCAGACAACTCAACCCCCTCCCCCCGCATACTTACCCTACCGCGTGCTAGAATCCGCCCACAACGACCACGTGCACACTGCCCGCCCCCCCCTCCTAGGATACACACACACACACACACACACACACACACACACACACACACACACACACACACACACACACACACTCATCGTCCCCGCCCTACCCATTCAGTGTACTGACAGTGGCGGGTCAGAGAGAGAAAGGGGGCTAAGTAGGGCAGCCTTCCTGCTCACCCCCATCGCAACCCAGCCAGAAGTTACGTAATTTACCCCCACGTGCACTTAACAATATTCAGCATGGCATGTAGGTTGTACTACAAAATCTCAAGCAACATGTGCCGTCAGCAATGGTGTAAAGTTACTAAGTACATTTACTCAAGTAAAATCTTTGAGTAACTTGTACTTGAGTATTTGCAGTTTATGCTACTTTGTACTTTTACCACACTACAATTCAAAGGTATATGGTGTACTTTTACTCCACTACATGTATTTAATACCTAGTTACTTTGTAGATTTGTATTATGGAAATATAATCTGACATCACATTCACAAGCTACCCTGCAGCAATTAAAACGAGCTGCACCTTTACCAGCTTTGGTAACACATTAATGCATCAATCATTATAATCAAAACACATGTTATCAACAATCTGCAGAATGAGTACTCTTACTTTTGGTACATTAAGTATAAGGGAACACACTATTCCATTAGTGGAGCAACATAGTTTGTATTGCACGTCATCGCATTAACCTGTACAGGCCGTCCTGAAGTGCACTCTTCTGAGGGAACATTGCATCATCAGGGGCTGCAGTTTCATGTGGAGAAGAAACAAAAGTGTTACTTAACAGGCAGCCAGCACTGTTGGGATGTGGTGTTTCTATTTTCTTTGATAATGGCTGAGCTGTGTGTTGCATGTCAGAGGAATCCCTGGGATCTTCTCTGTCTAATGTGGCTGTTTCCATGGAAACAGAGGGCTTTCCACATTGCTTTGAGTCTTCCCGGTACAGTTTGCAATAACTGCTCACTTAACACTTACGGTGTGTGTGTTTGCATCTGCATACTTTACATAAGCACAGCGTGGGAACATTCCTGTCCCACGATGTGATTCAAAACATTTTGTTGGTGTGTTTCTGTTTGCAATTCAGTGATGCTTCATGTGGTCATGATGGTCCTGACGTAACTCAGCTGCTCGGTGAGGAAACGGTCAATTCACGGATGGGTGGGGGGGGGGGGGTCTCTTTCCAGTCAGGAAACGGATGCAGACATGATTTCTGTGATTATGTTCCCCTCCGCACAATAAGAATCTGTGATGATGACATCATTATTTTTGTGTAGAGTAGTGCACGTAGTGTTGGGATGAATACAACACCAAAGTGACATCTTCTCTGAATAAGTGATTTGTAGCACAACAATTTAAAAAGTACCTGAAGGAAACTTTAATCATTTGTTGGATTTAGGTTGACAAATTACAAGTTTTTAAAATGATTTGCGTGTGTCTTTGCATCTCTTTTGTTAAGGCAATAGTCCAGTTTATCTATCATCTGAACCAAGAGTAGGTTTCCCATACTGGTTCAACCACAGGACTGTTCTTAATGGCAAACAACATATGTTAACTAAGTGAAAAGTAGAGGTGATGCACGTAACAGCATTAGAGATGCAGACATTGCTCCATTGAGAAGATTGTTCAATAAACCAGGATGTGAGCTAACAAGTGACGAATACATTTATTGTGTCGTGCCTATTGGACCTTATATTGATATATAGGGTGTCACTAATATCTAAAACTTCTTTCAATTGGTCTGCCCCTTATGTACATTTGACTCTCGTCCACTCTTATCCTCTTATCCTCCCTACATTTTTTGGTGTTATCCATTATCCCCCACTGCTCACTTATCTTTCTGCTTCTCTATTTCCTGCTTTCCACAGAGGAGGAGCAGCGCAAAGAGAAGCAGCTCATCAACAGGGAGGCGGAGTCTATGCGCGTGGAACTTGTGACCTCGTTGTCTCAGCCAATTAGAGCCAATCACGTTACTTGGGGAAATGACACTCACCGCCAACAGCCGTATCACCACCCTGCACTCCCACCCCCCTCTCTCCCATCTACTCAAGTCCCCATCACAGTCATACCAATGGTCCCAGTTGTCACTACCACACACTCGGCCCCGCCCATTAATTTCACAGCGCAGATTGCAACGTCGCTCAATGGCTCGCCACCAGCCAAGAACCTTTCCTTTCCTCCACAGCAGCAGCAGCAGCAGCATCATCATCATCATCATCATCATCCCCATCCCACCTCTCCTCACCTGTTGTGCCCCCCCCCACATAAAAGTAGAGACTAGTCTACAGTTAAAGGTAGAGACCAGTCCTCTGATAAAGGTAGAGACCAGTCCTCTGATAAAGGTAGAGACGAGTCCCCTGATTAAGGTAGAGACTTGTCCCCTGATAAAGGTAGAATCTAGTCCCCTGATAAAGGTAGAATCTAGTCCCCTGATAAAGATAGAGAGTAGTCCGCAGATGATTGGTGCTCAGCCCAGCCAATCACAACCTCAGATTCAGATTCAGTACACAACCTCCATCAGCACTAATGGCTCCGGCTCTCAACATGCACTGGTTCCCCATCAATCTCCACCTTCATCTCAGCCACGGTCTAACGGAGTACTGGACGACCTGAGGGGGCTGGAAGGGAAGAGGAGACCAGGGGGGTAAGTCTGTGTGTGTCTGGTAAAGTTGATTTAAGTGTGTTGGTTGGTTAAACCTTTTTATTTAAAAATATTTTATTTTGTGTTTTCAGAGCTGGGACCAGAGAGGTGCATAACAAACTGGAGAAGAACAGGTTTGTCATATTAAACTTCTCATAGTTTAGTTAGTCTCAAATCAACATGACATTATGAAAAGAAGCCCTGTTTTTTTTACCTTGACCACTACATACTCACAAAGTTATATAAAATGTTAGCAGCCAAACACATAGCATTTCCTCAACTGAATCCTTCTCAAACGTGCAACTTTTGGATCATGAGGTCTCCTTAAATAACTAAAACGTGGTTAATCTCTTGTGCAAATGATGGACTTACTAATGACTGGTGAATATTCTCCAAGACAGTAAGCTAAAGACACACGTAGCATAAGTTTGACCCTTTCTCGTTTCTGACTCTTGGCCCTTCAGGCGAGCGCACCTCAAAGATTGTTTCGAGACCCTGAAGAAGAACGTTCCAAATGTTGACGAGAAGAAAACCTCCAACCTCAGCGTTCTCCGCAGCGCTTTGCGTTACATACAGGTAGAGTTTCAAAACATGTTCTTGCTTTTCCAGCATGGTGAGGCTATTGCCTTAACATACTGGTGCTGTACTTTAAATATTTGTAGGTAGCACTGACTTCTTGTTTTTCATCCTATTGTTTCTTTCTTCTTGTTTCTTTCTCTGGTATTTAATTGATTGGTTATGCTCTGTGGAGAGCACAGGCTTTGGTCAGTGTAATTGGTCAACAATACCGGTTTCATAGCTATTAACACCTTTGTGTTTTTAGTCTCTTGTGACTGTGATATGGTAAATGAGACTAGAAGAAAGCAGAGAATAAATCCTGTGTTCCTGAGTTTTTACAATGTAAGACTTTACACATGGACTTTGCTTTTCTTGAGAACATCATTTTGCATAATAAGCATTTCAGTGAGATTATTGTCCAGTGGAAGTTTTGTAACTCCATCCTGTAGTCATGTATTGTCTTCCAAGTATATAACAGAAAAGGAACTGATTGTCCCAATAATGAACACATTGTAAAGGATCAAAGTGGGACATTTGTGGGGAAAGATTTGTGGCATATTGTAGTTGTGTAAATAATTGGAATTGTGTTGCTGGGGGCGGTGAGGTGGAGGGATCTGTGTAGCCTGAAGAGCCACATTTTTCAGTCTTAAAAGTAGACGAGGGAGGATTCTGCATTGACATGATTTGCAGATGGATTTAGTGGTTCGTTTTTTGTGATTAAAGGCTTCATGATTTGAGTGGAACATATGCAAAGGAGGGTCTGTGGAAAAGACAAAACAAGACATCCTTTAGCGACATGCAGGGGTTTGTCTTTGACATGAGCTGATGAGGGTTTTTGACATACTGCCCAACTAGCTCGAAGTTCCCATATTAAGTAAAGGGAAACAAGAAAAAACAAATACCAACATCATAATTGTTGTCGGTAGTAGTAAGGAGTCACTCAGTCAATAAATCAATTAGTTTGTCGACATTAATGTAATGACCGAAAGTTAATCAACAACAAATTTGATAACTCAGTAATGATGATCGATGTCAATATGTAGTATCTGCTACTGCAATGTATGGATGTTCTTGTTATTGCTGTATTCTTTGTGATTATAAATTGGACATTTTAGATTCAAAACTTGCTCCCTGTGGTTCGAGGGAATTTATTTCGTTTTACTATTTTCTGTATTTTAAAGATTCAGCAAGATAATGATGTTAAAAATACTATCAGTTTATGTGAAACCCAATGTTTGTTTCTCTCCTTCAACTTCATTACATTTGAAGAAATGTGTCACACGTGAAAAACGTGAACTAAGATGCCTTATTTGTGTGGAAGTGAAATGAACCTGCAGCATCCTGCAGGGTACACGCAGGCTGCTGCACAGTCTCTCACTTTAAAGTACTTCATTTTTATCCTGGTGTTAGCTGTGTTCTCTGTTCATGAATCACAAATCCAGCCCAAAACGTTTTCATTGGCTGCACTGGGTGCCAGAGTCTGGCATGGTGAATGCACAGTGCCAGACAGGCTTTCACACAAAAAATATTAGGCTTTACAATATCACTGATTTAGATGTTAAAAACACTGCATCACCAAAAAACACACCTTTTTTACATTTCGGATTTCTTCATAAAACAAAAACATTTCTCTCACATGCTGCCCGCCTGCATTTAGTTCATTTTAGTTTAGTATTTTGTGGGTTAAAAGACCGGGTGCAGGGACTGAATCTTACATTTGGACTACAGACTTTTGCAATCAATACAATTTGATTCTACGTAGAGTCACTAACATAGCGGCCAAAGTGCCTACATTTTTTAGCTGATTGTCTGTGCTTTGCATATTTCCCCTCCACCGTCTCCTCTGATAATATAATCAGTTGGTTTTATTTAGACAAGCGACTCCCCCCTTTCCCCCACCTCCCCTCTCAGTACCTGTCCTCATGTAAACCTCAGCCTCTCCCTCTCTCTGTGCCACGTGAGATCTGAGCACATGGCTACTGCAAGCCCGGTGACGTCACCGTTCGAGGCTGCAGAGAGACGGTGATAGGTACCGGCTGCAGCAGCGTTACCATGGTTATAACTGTGGAATAGGTACAGATTTTTGCCACAGCTGCATTCAGACATTTTCTCTGTCTTTTGACCCTCGTCTGTCTTAACCTCTTTAATCTCTTCTTCTCTGTCCGTCTCAACCTGTGACTCCTGTATGTCACTTGGTAACCATAGCAACAGGTGGCAGGTGGCAAGAGCACTGTGGTCCACCCCTCCGTGTTTGTCTAGTGTGAGGGTGTGTGTGTGAAAATAATTAAACCAATCATATTCTGGTAATTTTTGTAGATCGTTATTGGTGATTGAGGTCAGCTTCCAGGTCTTAAAGAGATTCCCTTTACTCCTTATACATTCATACATCAACCTAGTGATGATCACATGTCGGCACAGATGCGTGTGTGATCAGCCAAATGTCATCAGACTTGGGTCATTTTCACCTTTTTGTTCTAGAGATGGTGTCTTTAGATGAACGATAAAAGAGGCATAGATGAAGCAGAGGAGGAGGGGGAAGGGTGTCGAGGGAGCGATGGATGTGGGAGTACAAGGAGAGGGGGTGTGCGATGGAAGTGCAGACGGGGGGGTTGGAAGTGAGCTGGAGCATCAGACGGGCAACCACCCAGTCACAGCTCTCCTTATATGTGATTACCTCTCTGCTCCACCCAATTAGATGGCCCCTTATGTTGTTTTACAAACTGCTGCTCAAGCAGCCAAATCCTTATGGAGGAGGTTGCCAAGGAAACTGCTATGGGTGACAGCTGTTTCCTTGGTGATTTGCTGCAACCTTAATGGTGTCTGGGTTTGTAGACCTTGAATTGATGTTCATGGATGCACATGTGCACACACTGGAGCAGAGGTGGTTGCTCTGTATCTGGCTTCAGATAGGATGTCTGTTTCAAAGAACATCTGTTGACCGTGTGACCGCAAGTGTGTCAGTAAGGATATTCTGAAGTGGAGGTATATTCAGATGTCAGTGTGAATGTGAATTTGATCGATTCATCTACCTGAGGCATGATGCACGGCAGGAGGTGGCCTTTGGGGCGTGATGCGGTTGATCCCACCATGCAAAATAAAGATGTGGTTCTCTGACAGAAAAACACAGATTTTCCAAGTTTTTCTCATGTAAGTTTATGAGTTGAATGTGTTTTTATTCTTGTGAATAACTGACATAGGACACATGTTACAAATTCTGGATCTGATTTGCAGTAATTTCTACCTCCTCTTCACTCCTGAACTTTAAAGCACATAGATGGGTGTGGTGTTAGATGAGAGATGGTGAGCTGTCTGGATTGGTTACTGTAGCAAACGGGGCCGGTAGCAGTGAGGAAAGCAGGCCTGCTGAAAGTAACTGGCTTCGTTCACTGTAGTGAGTGTCCTGTTGAAGAATCATGTGCTTATTTGATATCCTCTCCCTCCTGTATTTGCATACTTTGTTTCTCTTTTTGGTTGTGCCAGTAGGACAGGAAACTGTTTCCGCTATGTTTTCTCAATATATATATACTGTATATGTTGACTATTTAAATAAGATTGATATTCAGTTGACTGAAATGAACAACTGTCTTATTGGGCCATTGCAGTTTAAACAAAAATAACTTGGTAAGGGGAGGAGAGTAATATTCCATCTAAAAATAAATGTTATTTTCACCCAAATTGCCCTTATACGACTTGTAGTAATGACATAACCAGCCGGACACAGCAAAAACCAGGTTTCTGTTTCTGGTTAAAAGCATCGCCCCTTCCTTTTCCCCCCCTCTCCATGCCCCTCTACACCTACTCATTTTCCTCCCTGTACCTCTACCTCTCCCTCCTCCCCCACATTCCTCTCTAGTAATCTGTTAATGTCCTTACCCCCGTCATACTGTTTGGTGTTCATGCGTCAGCTGACCCGCACAGAAACTCGGTCACAGAGACGGCATGGTGGAGCTGGAAAAGCTCTTCCCAAATCTTTCAGTTTAGTCTTCTTTTCTGCGTTTCCTGCTGTGTTTGTCTTCCTAGTTTATTTTGTAAAACTACAGAAACACGTGACAAGTCTGAGCTCACTAATCATACTTTTCCTCAGTCTTATGTGACTGTAATGTTCATGCTGCAGTAATTAATCTATATCAGAATTGTTGGATTATCTTGAACTGAGGTGATTTGTGGAAATGGAAAAAGGAAGGATGTTTATTCTCAAATTGACCCTGTTTTTGGAAAGACAAGCGTGATATCCAGGAAATGGGAGGAGCTTAGGTTGATGACACCAATGAAAGCAGTGTGAACATGCTTGAATTTGCATGCGTGCCTTCCTGTTGCTGTATGAAGTGCAGAGCACAGGGAACATTTTGTTTCAGGATTGTGCAAACTGGTAGAAATGTGGGAGGGGCCAAGGCTGCACAGAGAAAGAAAGTAGATTCCTTTTCTGTCACAGTGCCAGTTCTTTGAATGATTTAAGATTAATACTAGCTTCCTAACCGTTTCATAAACTTTATTCTAGTAGTAACGCTTGCCTCAGATTCAACAGGCTTCCATTTCCCCTCCTGTTTTTGAAAATTGAATCGCCCTCTTTCCTGTTTTATGATCTTCTCCTCTTTTCCGTGTTAATTTGCTGTTGCCTGTGTGAGCTATTAATGCAAACTCCCTCTTCCTCCTTCTTTTTCATATTAATAACTCGTGCCCAGTTTCAGTATTTCAGGGGGTATAATCCCTCTAATTCCCTCAAGCTTTTATTACCTCTGCAAACTTAATCAACAGCAGCTTAATAATACAAAGGGAAAAAAACAAAGTTGTATTGATCAGAACTAACCACATGACTGAGGGCGGTATTTTTTGTTAATAAGAAACTCAGAGCAATGAATGTCAATAATTCTGTGGAAATCAATATCACTCAGCAATAACAATAATTAGCATGATAATGAAAGCCATTGTCGATGATATTGTCTGGCCTTTCTTTGTTTATTCAGACTGCAGCTGAATACAGGCTTGTTTCTACAACCATGTTCCTATCACGGTTTCTTTATTATACCGTGATTGTCTATTTGAAGTGTCTTTGAGTGATTTTTTGATCATTTCTCATCTGCTTTCTGTGTCTCTCTGGAAGACTCTGAAGCGTAAGGAGAAGGAGTACGAGCACGAGATGGAGCGTCTGGCCAGAGAGAAGATCTCGACGCAGCAGCGGCTGGCCGAGCTGAAGAACGAGCTCAGTCAGTGCATGGACGTCATGGAGATCGACCGAGTGCTGCGACAGACCATCCAGCCCGAGGACGACCAGGCCTCCACGTCCACTGCCTCAGGTACAGCGCTGACGGACTACTTCTCACACACATTCATCCATAACTTATATACCTTTCTGTTAACTTTTGCTTTTTAGTTTGCACACTATTTTCTTTCTCCATGAACTGTGGAGTTTCTTTGGGAGTTTTTCCTTGTGAGGGTCAGAGCAGAGGACAGAGGGCGTCATATTCTTAATCTGTATAAACCATAAAGCTCAGACAAACGTACATTTGTGATATTGGCCTATGTAAATAAACTTTGATGGATTGACTTTGAAAACTGATCACAAGAGGTGAATTAACAGATAAAGCTTTATTTCTAGAGGCATATGCAGGCCCAAAAGAGTAAGTGGTAGTTATATTTGAATTTCAGTTTACCTCGGGACTTTGTCGCAATGGAATCTTTTTCAATAACACATTAAGATAAGATGGTACTTTAACGATCCCCGAAGGGAAATTCAGGTGTAATGGCAGGAACAGAACAAGAATGAAACACACATGAGAATAAACACCGGGATAATAACAATAAAAGTAAAGCAATTCAACATTTAGTGAGTTAAACTCCGATGAGGTGAATGTACATATAAAGATATGGACAAGGTTAAGTGTGTATATATATATTGGAATGTGCAGGTAGCAGTGCGGGGGGAAGTCCTATGTGCATACACATTTACTGATAATACACTCATTCTGACTAGCTGGATCGGTTAGCAGTGACAACAGGACCATTTTATGATATTACATTTTTATGTCTTAAGTTTCATTACACGTGCACATACTACGTCAGCAGCATGCCGGTAGACTGCACAGCTGAGGGAGCTTACAACAAACATGTCAGCTTTTTGGAGTTATTTCACGCTTGCTTTGCCAGCGAGTTCTACGACTACTTGCAATATCTGCAAAGTTAATGCCTGGAGGGCTGGCCGTAGCAATGCTAGTTATAACACAACCAACTTAATAAAGCACCTAAAGAAGCATCCTGCCACGATTTGTTTACCAAGTCTATGGTGCACAATTTCCCTTCAATTAAGTTAACATTTTTCAATGCTTTGACTTTAAGTTTGCCAAAGTTAGGAAAGTAATGTTCTGCCTGATGACCCATTACGCATAAAATAATGATCCAAAGAGGCAGCTTATTATTAAAACGCTGGTTTCAGATACGTACTCTGTATCGGAACTGAAATGTAATCAGTGCATCTTTATTATTTAAAGGGGACCTATTATGCAAAATCCACTGTTTCATGTCTTTTATATACACATGTGTACCCTGTGTGTATAAATATTCTGAAGGTTTCAGGAAAAAATATTCATTCACGTTTTTTCCTGATCCTTTTATATAAAAACCTGTCTGAAAATGAGCTGATCAGATTTTGGCCACTTTATGATGTGATAACGTTTTTTTGTCTTGTGTAACCATTAGCCAATCACCAACCAAGGTAACCCCCCCCCCCCCCCACACCTTATCACCTGAATCTCCTCCTGAGCACCATTGTGTTTTTTTAATCAAATATCTCTGAGGGGCGTTGCAACATCGTTGCTTGCTTTAAAAGTAGCACAATTCATAATGCCAAACCTTGGAAAGTATCTAGATATCCCTGCCCTAATGCCAAAGTAACTGGCAACTGAATATGTTTTGCCGTTTGATGTCTATGTCTGGACCGCTGCGTATTAAGGACCGCAGCTCCGTGTTGAGGGTTTCTGCCCCGTTGCTTCTCCGCTGTTTTCTTGTCTCTCTTGTCTTTTTCTTTTCTTCACTGGGGACTCATCAGCCACTAACCATTCATCCAAATTACTGTGCTCTCCAAATATATTAAAATGAATATTTAAATCCTCCATGTTGCTCTTAGACGGTAGACAACGGAAAACTAAAGACAGGCAAACAGTTTGAAAGGCAAACAGTTTGAAAAGCAAACTGTATACAGTTAAATCGACCAGACTTCTTTCTGCAGATGTGATAGTCCTTAACAACGGTCAATAAAGCCTTGACAGCGGGCTGTACTACTGGATTAACAATGTGTCACGTGTTCTGAATTGACCAATCAGAATCGAGTATACAACTAAGCCATGTAATAAGCACATATAACACATACAGATGGCACTATCTTATTCAATGTTACATGTATGTAGACCACTGCATTTACTTGGTCACTTACAACATTCTCTGCAACATTTAGCGTGTTTTATTTTTTGACATGTATATAGTTTACTTCATCTGCACATTGGTCTTGCAACATAATCTTGCACTATTTTATTTCTGCTCTGTTTCTTTTTATTTATATATATATATATAGCTACTGTGCATATGACAATAAAGCCTTTTCCAGGTAGGTTTACACATACGAGGAATTTTCTATGGTGCGAAAATAAGTAGTAGGAGAAGGTGATATATATATATATATACATGTGTGTGTGTGTATATGTATATATATATATATATATATATATATATATATACATGTGTGTGTATATATATATATGTATATATGTATGTATGTATGTATATATATATATATATATATATATATATATGTATGTATATATATACATATATATGTGTGTATATATATATATGTGTGTGTGTGTGTGTGTGTATGTGTATATATATATATATATATATATATATATATATGTGTATGTATATAACGATTGAAAAAACAAATACAGACTAAAGACAAGTATTTAAATATGCATAAAGACGATAATAAAGGCAAGTATTTAAATATGCATAAAGACGATAATAAAGGCAAGTATTTAAATATGCAAAAAAAGCATAAAAAAATGTGTACAGTGAATATTTGACAAACTGCAGTGTATGATATTTCAAAGTGGAGGGCTGTGCTGGATCATGATGACTAACAGTTTCCTCTCTGTTCCACAGAAGGAGAAGACAACTTTGAGCAGGACATTGACGATGATGACCCGGCCCCTCCTGCTCCCCCCTCCCTCTCCAAATCTCCCGTTATACATGCCCAGCAGCTGCTCACCTCTCACCTGTCCATCCAGCACGCCACCCTGCCTCTGGGGGTCCTGACCACGTCCTCCCCCTCCGCCCCCCCTCAAGCCATCGCACCGGCGCCAGGCCCGCCCCCTCCACAGCTCGCACATCCCATCCAGCAGCTCCAGCCCACCGTCATCGCTCATGCTGCCATCTCCCACCCGTCAGTCATCCAGGCTGTCAATCACGGCCTGCCGTTGAATCTCAAGCACCTAACACATATCGCCCCGTCCCCCGGCCCCATGTCCTCCATGTCCTCCATGTCCTCCATGCCTCAGACAATCGCTCCAGGTGCTCACCAGCAAATATCTGCGCAGCCCATCGGACACATCACCGTCCACCCCTTGGCTCACCTGCAATCCCACCTCCCGACTCTCTACCCCCAGGGTGTGTCAGTCTCCCAGCCCACCATGATGGGACACATCACCCACACCTTCACCCATCACACCCTGCCCCACGTCCATGCTAACCCTCAAGCTAACACTAACGGAGCCCAGATGAACAGCACAGCCGTCATCAGCCAGGGGCACCCGTCGCTAGGGAAACCCACAGCAGTCCTGGCCCCCCACCCCCAGCTGGTTGGTCAGGCTGCGGTCCTCAACCCTGTCACCATGGTAACAGTCCCAACCTTTCCTGTCAGCACGCTCAAACTGGCCTGAAAGATGAACAAAAAAAGAAAAGTGGGAAAGATTCTGAACTGAACTTCCGGATGAATTTTCACACTTGTCAATAATCACTAGCAGAGAATCTCTGACGAAACATTCACCAGGAAAACATTGTTTTGTCTGGACCACGTGTGACGAATATCTCCAGAGATATTTCAGTCTCAGCTCGTTCGTTTGTGAACATTGACGCAGAGTCGGTGGGTGAGGCCATTGTTTGTGAAGATAAGACTGTGACATTTGTCTGCGCTGCAAAGACAGGAACTCTGTTTGAACTTCCTTTACACCAGAAGCACTAACATTATAAGCTCACACTCAGGCATCTAAGATTTACCTTTACCATTCATCCACTCATCGAGGGAAAACGCACGAAAGAGAGGGATTTGTTTGTCGTGAGGTTGTTGCCGTGGTGATACAGTATGCGCTTGTTTTTGTGTTCATATAATCATGACGTCACGTGGGACATCCTGGAGAAAAGCTGTCACTGATGTGTTTGAGAGCAGAGGAGGGATCTCGCTGATCCGAATGAATTACAGAGAAGTGTGATCAAATATGAGGTGCACCACATTACATGGCCAGATCTGCAATTACAAAGAGAAAGACCAAAAGAAACAACTGAATCATCTTTATGTGTGATTTCTGTTCAGCTGACAGCTTCTGATCATGTGAGCAAGTGTCCCATTCAACAGTGGAGTTATTTTATCCACTTCCCCTTTGGCTCTCTTTATGGAGGACTCTAAAACAGTGGAATGTTTAAAGATTGTAATATGAGACTCGATATTGTCTTATCTGTTGGATATCATAATATCGGACAAGCATTTTCCTGGTTTAGGCTGCATTACTGTGAGGTGATTTATTTTGTACAAACCAGAAAATAATCTCTGTGAATATTTTTTTAAAGCACTGCTGGTCAATACTAATTGGTCAAAATAGTGTCCCCTTTAAAGGGTAGAAGAAGGGTATAGATAACATGGTTTGCTTAACATACAGAAGCCTCTGTTTTAGTGGCCTTGTGGAGAAGTCTAGAGACAACATGACCTTTGCCTGTTAGTTATTGGAGATTTGATTTCCTTGTAGGAAGTCGACCAAACAACACATTTAAAGGTAGAGCAACACGTTAAAGATAAGCAGTCATAAAGTCTGAGAAAGACTTCAGACTAATGCCGTCAGTTATATGTATAAAGATAGCACATTCCACTTTTGTCCCACAGAGAAAGGCTCGACCATAAATAAATGGCATGTTTGTAAACCAATCAAGTCCTGTAATAGACTGTCTGGACATCAAGCTGAACAAAAATCTAAATTGTCACAAATACATGACAAAGATGAGAAAAAAAACCTTACAACTGCTCTCGAAACACTCAGTGACAGGTATCCTATTCAGGGCTACGCAGGTTTTCATCCTCTTCACTCTAAAGCAACAGCTCCCCCTGCTGCCTCATACTGATGCTACACATGCGCACACACACATACACACATACACACACACACACATACACAACACAATGGGGGCACAATGCAAAGATAATGCACAGGCTTTAAAATGTGTAAAAACAAAGAGACTGTTGAGTCTAAAAGAACTCTTGGCCTTTTATAACATAACACATCTTAACTCAAGTAAAAAAATAAATCCTGAGTTGTGTACTGCATTATATTACATACAGTATGGGACTTTGGTCACATGATTAAATCAAAAATGCTGGGAGGAGTTGAGATGTGGATGAAAGCTCCAGAAGAGATTTGGAAATAGCTCTTTAAGCGTGAGAAGAGTTTACACTTTAATGCCATTTTGTGAAGGATAATTTGGCAGAAATAGGACCCTTTTTGTATATCAAATTATAGCGAACACAAAGCCAAATCTTCTGCTCCAGACCAGAAAATGTGTTGAAACCCACTTGTCTTTGCGTATGTCTATGTATGTTAATGTGCACACACTCAAAATGGCTTCACAGCCTTCTTGCCAGCCTATACATGTCACACCATGAAATCTCCCATCAGTGTATGTCCTCTGCTGTGTCTGTGTGTTATGTCTGTATATGTAACTGTATTCAATATGTTTTATATCCTGTACTATAGTTATCCTACTGTACCTGTAGCATGGCTGTTTTTGGTTCTGCAGTTTGCCCCGTGCATGATGGAGTGTGTGCGTGTGTAGCAAGCAAGCTATTTTTTTACACAGAGGTGATTTATGGGATGAGTCTGTCTGGGTGCTATCGTGTGTGCCTTAACTCAGTTTTACTGAACACTGTGACAACTCCGGCAAAACACGAACACAATGAGCGAATGGAAGAGACAAATATTTACTGTCATGATTGGATTTTTTAAAGTTTTTAAGTTTTCCATTTTGTGAGATGGACTGAGACAATGAGTGGAGAAAGTAAATAAGAAAAAGAAAAAAATATGATCTTTTCTGGATAACATAATGTCTAATATTTGAGTTTTGTAATATTTGTATGTATGAAAGTTTTGTAAATTTGTGATTGTTTGCACGTTTTGGCATATGAGTGTGTGTCTTAAAATTTTAAATTCTTGTTTCTTTTTGGTTTTGTTGCATGTAGATTGCCGCTTAAGTTTCTTTTGTATAAACGTTTTGTTTTTTGTTTCTTTTTGGGACCATGTACAATACTGTATAACGTGGGCAGGATCTTGGACCTCATGCTACATTGATATTATATATGAATATAAAAACATGTTTTCCCTATGGAGAAAGTTTTAAGTTATATATCGCCTGTACACTTTGGGCTGCCTTTTAGATCTAACTGTCCACTGTTAAAGATAACAATGATGATAATGGATAAAACATATTAATGATGAAGAATTTTGCTGATTAAATAATAAAGATTCTTAATAAATCTTATTACATTTACAACACATCTTGCTCCTGTATTTATTTATTTTCTCCTTTAACAACATAAACCATCTGCAGTTTGAATGTTTTTTTATTGAAATGTTTCACTTGTCCATACAAAACATCTAAACCTAAAGATTAAAAATAAAAAAACATAAAAAAACAGTTGATTCAAAAGTAGTATAATATGAAAAATGTTTATACATTTAAGACCCAACTATCACCTCACTACAATGTCCCCTAGATGGCAGCTTTACATCCTTATCAAGGTTACTACAAGAGAAGCATTTGATTAAATGAATAGAATAAAAGTAATAATTAATGTGAAGCAGCCGAAAAACTCTCTTTGGAAGAAGTGAGACCTGAACATCTTGAACACAACCCTTTTTACATTGAGGGTTGTTTCTAATTAGCTTTTTGACTGATGTTTATTCATCTAATTGGATCTCTGGGTGTGTTGTTGGGATTATGGAGTGGTGGCTCCTTTTAACCATAGCACCTTTTTTTCAGAGACCCACAGAAATGTTTGTGTGATCCTGGAGGACCATGATACCAGCCTTCATCACTTTAAGATGGTAAGTAAGTCCATTAAACAAGGACCCTAATGTAAATGAGTTCCATCTTCTTTTTGCTCCTCATGCATCAGAAACGGAGCTTCCTCTGTGTTCCTGGTTGCTCAGAAACCGTCTCTCTGGCTTTGATTCATGTGCTGCTGGACTCTCTACAGCACCTCCTGCATCCTCCTCAGCTACAGAAGGTAAAGTAAAGGGAGTGAGTGTTGATTATGACCTCTGTAACCAAATTAATGAAAGAAGGAGTTAGTAAGAGAAACGTACCGATGAGCCTTTGCGTCTAGGTGTCAGCTGCAGCCAGCGGCAGGGAGGAGTCTGCCACGCTGCGATCCTGATGCATGACACTACAACCCGCAAATACATCAATAAGAGCTGCCTGAGCATCTACCTCCATCATCACATAACATATATATTTTCAGAAATCAATTTATATTTAAAATGACTTGAAAACAAATCCCTCTCCTAGACGCAAACTTGTAACAGGTTAGTGTATTGTAAATAATAATCGAGACTTGTAAACATAGGGATGCTAAAAAATAAGCCATTAGAGAGAATCGTAGGCTCATCGAAAGATTTCCATCAATCAAACTGTGTAGGTGTGAAACCTGACTCCACCCACCTCCATGCGCGTCATATTTGAGATGCACTGGGCTCTGTAATTTTCATAGTGTGTCTCGCCCGTTTGGTCTTTCAGGTCCTGCATATGGGTTTTCACCAACATGTTCCTCAGCAGCAGGAAGTCGGAGTGAGCCGGGTTCTCCACTGAAATTAAACGACAACGTGTTACCAGATCACACTGATGTTCTCATACATACCAGATTAAAAGAAATGCATAAAGATGATGCAAAAATCAAGGTGACGCCCAACAAATGTCCAAAGCTGTTGTAAGAGCTAACCAAAAGAAAAAGTGAAGACACAAACTTCTCTGTAAAACATTTGAACAAATATAA
Source organism: Gymnodraco acuticeps (assembly GCF_902827175.1). Taxonomy (NCBI): domain Eukaryota; kingdom Metazoa; phylum Chordata; class Actinopteri; order Perciformes; family Bathydraconidae; genus Gymnodraco; species Gymnodraco acuticeps. Next base: position 6,007,413 of record NW_022992250.1, read on the forward strand.
AAGTATTGAGAGTGTGTTACCTTCTACCACACCCCAGGGATAGACTCGACCTCTGACCTTGTGGCCGTCACTCTCCACCTGAACATTACTCCCAATTACTGCAAACGGGATGCTGTCCTGCAGGGAGAAGCCACACAACAGTGAACTGTTTAACATTGAAGAGCCATTCAATTTTAAAGAGAGAAATTCAAGTAAATTGAATAACCTTGAGTAATTGATCCTGTTTTTTTAAGTCTTCATCCTCATCTGAATCACACTCAGGAAACTGATAGATGTTGATCCCAAACTGCTCAATCTGCTCTCTGATCTACAGTACATGAACACATAACGAGAGATTAGAGAATGAAAGAGAGAAATTGACAGAAATACAATTGAAAAAAAGATATCTTCAATACGTGAACTCTCCCTGACTGATGTGTGTGTTTATGATCTCATACCTTCATCTTCTTTCTCTGGACCTCTGCTTCGGTCAAGCTGTCTGCCTTGGCCACTACAGGGACTATGTTGACTTTGTTGTGCAAGGCCTTCATACACGCCACATCCAGAGGTCTAAGACTGAGACAAAACAGTAATGTAAGTGTCAATGCACACATGCAGAAACATCTTTTATGTGCAAAAGTCAAAAGATGTTAGCGTACCCGTGGCCATATGGAGAGATGAAGTAGAGGCAGCAGTGGACCCTGTTGTCCTGGATGTTCCTTCTGTTCAGTCCGCTCTCATCTCTGAAGTACTGTTCGAACTGCTTGTCGATATAATCCTCTAATGGCTTCCAGCTGATGCAAACAAACAATCTCTGTCAGTCAAACAACAACAACAACCCTAGCGTTCAAAATAAAACTTAACTTTTAGATTTTCTATACATCTCCATGTGCCTCCATGAATGCATTTCCATCTGATTTGTGTTGGTGTATTGTATACCAAGTAAAAGTTTGTATATATTTATTTTCCTGCCAATGGTGTTACCTCACTGTAATTCTGTAGTTCCTGATTTTATGTTGTATTAAATGCTGCTAGTGTTGAGAGCAAGTGGTGTAACATAGTATTCATATGAAAACGGTTGATCAAAGTCCCCAGAATTAAATCACATGAAGACACATGGGGCAGGGAGGTTAAAACAAGCGCTCCTGCCTGGAAACTCTTGCTCCCTCAGGTTACTTCACTTAATGAGAACTTATATGCTGCCTTCCTCCCTTTGGGCTGAAGTCCAATAGTCAATTTAGCTTAGGAACCTTCCTAAAGGAGTGAAATGACCCGCAAGTCCCTCAGTGGCAGCCATGATAAGAGCCGTTCGAATTCTCTAGATGATAGGAAAGGAGGTTTCAAACTTCCTTTATAACCTCCTTTAGCTTAGGAACCACTGGACCTCCCTTGACGAAAGGAGAGGAGAAAATGCTTCCTCACAATGCCTTGCAGCCGCAGCATTTGCCGTCACACAACAGTCGGCCGTTCACGGAAACAACCGATTATGACCGAGAAATGATATCATGAAAGTTACGGTGCTTATTAAGCTTTTTAAAACGTATGTGGTAAGTTGCCAAAGTGCTTTGTTTTGAACGTTCATCAGTATTATAATCAAAAAGAGAAATATGAACGTTAGTTTTTACTGAAATGATCAAATAAAGTCAACATCTCACAGTCTTTACTGAGCTGTGTGGGGTTTGTTCAACTTTTAAAAGATGTTTGAATGGTGATGTACACAGTGATAGATGTTAAGGACTAACGTTTATAATAAATACATTTGTATTTATTTTAAGATCTTTTAATAGTTCATACAATCATACGTATTGGGATCATTTGTATTAATGTGGACCGGAGGGAGAGGGTGACGAGCATAAGTTTCACTTTCCTTTTTTATTTCAATTCCAACTTTGGTGATGAAGAATATGTTTCTCTGTTGTCCACGTTCATAAAGCATAAAGCAACAGCATCAGAGCACGGTGCAGAGTCTCTAGATGAGTTTACAGTAGTCCCTCGTTCTTATTGAACATCCATGTTGTAGTCCGCTGTATAGAAAACTGTAGTTTCCATAGTTTCCCCAAAGCAGCAGACGCACATTCATGACGTCCGCTGGTGCATCATAAACACGTCGGATAGTGAAAGTGCATTCGGATTCTCTAAAGTACCGCAGTCTCTTCTCCTAAATCCTTTTGAATTCTCCTATCCACTATCCCTTAACCCCGTGACGTTTCACTCAGAGGTCAAGGAATAGACGATAGGGTTAGACGTTAGGAGCTGATTTTTGGACTATCTGACCACAACCCAGGTCTCCTTTTGTTTGACCTCAGTCATGATGTGTGCTTCCTGTGAGTTTATTAACACTCTAATGACTGACTTATTTAATTATCACACTATATCTGTTGAGATGTTTTGTCAATGAGTATGAAGGAGGAGAACATATGCAGGATAAGCATGTTGATGACCTCACCTTCCTGTCTCGTTGATGGAGTCTCCAAACCCTGGTGTGTCGATGACGGTGAGCCTCAATTTGATTCCTTTCTCTTCGATGCTAACTGTATGTGTGAGAATGCCCACAGTTTGATTGATCCGTTCTGCAGACATATACAAGTGCAAAGTAATCAAATGTGTGTATGGGCAACAAGCCGGACACACACACACATCCCCCAGGGTAAGAAAGGAGTAGTAGCAGCAGTATAAAAATGACATAGGCATCATGTAAATAGCCACATGGATCCTACAATTTATCCTAGAATTAAGGACTTTTTTTAATTTAAAATGCAATTCTTATTTTTTTATTAATAAAATATATTACTTTGGAGAAAACCTGGGCTCATCTCACCTTCTGCATTGGGAACCTTCCTGTCTTTGTAGAGGTCCGTGAGGAACAAACTGTTGATAAGTGTGGATTTACCGAGGCCAGATTCTCCTATGGGAAGAGACAGCCATGACTCTGATGCTTCTGAATAACTTACTTCAACATATATAGTAACACAACTATAACAACAAATAAAATGCTTCTTCACACATAAAACAAGATGACAAAAGACCACACTCCTACTAATCAGATATATCAACAAATAATGGTTAACTCACCTGCCACCATAAGGGTGAATGTGAAACCTTTCTTCACCGTCTTCCTCTGAACCTGGTGGGGCAATGTGGCAAAACCAACATAGTCCTTTTCCTGATCCTATAGAAATAAAACATAACATGTATTTATGTGCATATGATTTGCATCCTCAAAAGCTTCACAAGTCTGAGCTGCACTGCAAAGCATAATGGGAAAATGTCTTATTGATTATGCACACAACTGTCCTTTTAAGGGTTGAGTCTGTTTTTCAAGATAAGGTAAATGTAAGGTTTTCTAAAAAAGAAATAGATGCAAGAAGAATGTAGGATGAGTTCAGAATCATGTACAGACGTTGGAAATGAATGACAAACCATATATAACTAAGGCTCTTCCGAAACACACCTCTGCAGATTCATAGGGATCAAAGCGTCCCCATGGGCTGTGAGGACGTGAGGCCGGGCTGTGAGGACGCTCCATGGACGAATAAGAGGCGAACTGCCTCCTCAGCTGCAGGGGCTGAAACTCTGCGTCAGTTCTCACACGAATTGGTCTTTGAGGGACAGTCGGGGATCCAGAAGCGTAGACGGGGATGGGACGGGGCAGAGAGGGAGTCCCGGGGAGGCTGGGGAGTCTGCCGTTCGGTGCTGTCCCGCTCCCGTCTGCCTCATGGTGGTCTTCTGTCTTGTTCTGTTCGCCAGGCTGAGACACGGGAGGCAGATCCCTCATGGCGTACGGAAACTGAGTGTCCTCCTGGTCCTCGATGGACAGATTGGACAACTGTGACAGGGGGAAGCAGTTCAACACTAAGGTTACACACTAAGGGTTTTATATATGGACTATCTTAAGTCTCAATGGTAAGTCACTTGTGATTCTAATTTCCTATCTGCATGGAAAAATGATGGCCCAATAAATGATTTAATCTTGAGTCCAAACTAAGCAATTACAGTAATGATTGTTATACACTAGATTACATTACATTTAGATTACAATTGTATATAAAGTGACTTAAAATAAGTAATTATTATTGTGTCTTTTGTTGTAGTGACAACCCTTTCTTCACTAATTAGCCCTGGCTTGTGATCCCATTATATCCCATTAGAGGCCTTCATCCATCTGTCAAGGGGCCAATTGTGGGGAGGTTGGGTAACACTAGGAAGGAAGGAGTAGGTTTTTCACATGATTTTAGGGCAAATCTTTCAGTGTGTTGCTTATGCACACATAGCTTGTGGGTAAAAAAATATCAGGGCCATATGACTGACCAAGCGCTCCACACCTGCTTTGGATGGGTCACAGTTCATTTCCCCACAGAGGGACTCTACTGGTTTTCGTGAAAATAGGAGGACAGCAGAGCCTCCACACCTGCTTTACAAGAAATTAATTTTCCCGGTGTGAAGATGGCAGAAAGAACAACACAGTGCTGCTGGCTTGATCAGGGTTTATCTGGTCCCTTTACCTGTCAGCTCTCATTACCCACAAAGCTTTGCAGCAGGCTTAGCCCAGCTTCTAATGCTCTGACAAGGTGGGGGGTGGAAGACTTAATTATTTAACACACACACACAAGCTATTAACACAATCACTAACAACTATTCTACAAGTGTGTCCTACCTCCTTTTCCGAGAAAGTTGCTGTTTTTTGAGCAAAGGACAGCAAATATAAATGGAAAAAATAAATACAAATACATAGAGAATTGTTGTATAAACTGGACAATGAGAATAACAATGCATATGTCTGTAAACAAATGTCCATAATGTACCAATCCTGCTATCAATAAACAACATTTTAAATCAAACCGCACACATTTTAAGGTGACATGACAGAACACTGTTGGAGTATAACAACATTGTCTTTCATAGTTTGTCACAGACGGGCAGGTGTGTACTGACAGAGTTCTAACAACATGTTGGACACAAAAACATTCTTATTTATGCATAGCATCTTATCTTACTAACAACTACATTTCAAAGGCAAACCATGAACCTAAGTTGCTTAACGATAACCATGAATATAAATGCCAAACACGTATATAAATCTCTGCAGGAACATTATAGGCTGCTTTTATTGATGTATCATGTAGCTGAGCATTCAACGTTGCAGAGACCATCGGTTATTTTTGATAAATCGGTGAAGCAACCTAGTTGTGTATAAATGGTGACGTACCTTTCTTAGTGCTGCGGAACCTGACCGGAGACGACATGTGCTGCATGTTGCTGCTGGCTTACACTACAATGTGAGTGTTGCCGAAAAATACCAAACTATAGAAGAACTAATACAATGTGTTGTTGAGACATATGGTGTGTGGTGGTGTTTGTGTGTGTGCTGAGCTCCGGCTGCAGCCCGCTCAGTGTAGCCGCTCTGACGTGGTAGTACCAGAGGGAGCAGCCCGGTGGTGTGAATCAGGCAGGTCAGGATGCTAACAGGTAAGCTACTGCTACAACTACTAGTAATAATTTATAATAAACAATAATAATAACAACAATAACAATAAAAACAATAATAATAAACGTAACAAGGATTATAATTATTACACAGCTGCTACTACCTACTTTTTCATATTGATGAACATTGCGCCAATCCTATGACATTTAAGCTAGTTTCCATCTCTTTGGCCCTAGGCTAAATTAACCCACTTTAGGACTGTTTTTTCCGACATGCAATAGGAAGAACCTTCGGATAAATCGTAAACTTCACCTCAGCGTGGTTGTCCATGTTGTCCCTGTTAACTTTTTAGCTCGCTCTTATTTATTAACTTCTCAACTGTTCACTTGAATGCTGAGTTTATTTTTGAAAAGTAACGGCGGGCTAGGTGCCGTTAGTCCTCGATTAGCCCTTTGTCATGTTTACAGATGTTTCTGTTTAACATTTTACCAAGGTCGTTCACATCAGTATATATTTCTTTTTATTAAATTACAGTTGTGCTTTTATATGTTCACAGCTCAGTATTTCAGACAAAGTGTAAAACGTTTAAACAGAAAATACACAAGGCATTGAGATACATAATGCACAGAGCAGTGTATTTTACAGTACAAAGTAGGGCTGCTCAATTAATCGTATTTTAATCGCAATTACGATTTTGGCTTGCAACGATTATGAAAGCAACATAATCGAAATTAAACGATTATTTTTTTTAATTTATTTTGTTATTGGTTTTTCAGTTGAATTATACTTAAAGTTCAACTGTTAAAAACATACTGTTCACATATTTTTTTTAAATAAATTGATATTTTCAAAGTAAATGGATAATCGTTTTTTAATAATCGTGACAGGCCCGGTTCTACGGGGGTGCATAAGGGTGCATTGCACCCTCAGTTGAGTCGTTATGCACCCTCATTTGAAAAATTAAAAGTGAAAGATATTACATATATAATAACAATAGTAATAGTAGTAATAATAATAAGGAGAAGAAGAATATAGTTGAAATAAAATAAATTGTAATTGTGGTTAAATAACATTGTCTGCTGCATTTATTTGGTCAATTTAAACGGCAAGTAACGTTATGTCAGGTGCGCGTGACCTGTGCCGCTGCGCGTTCGTCATATGCAAGGTGCTTACACTTACACAGCAGTCAATGATGGACATCAGAAAATGGTTAAAACAACCATCCCTTATCGCCAGCAGTAACACTGCATCTACTGCAGGTAATAACCGTCCAGATCATGGGGACATTACGTTACCCGCGGCCACTGTCGTGGACACTAACGTACTCCCGCCCGCCTCGCCGGCTTTGCCCGCCTCGTCCACGGAGGCGGAGCAGCCGTCTTCGTTGCCCCAAACACGCCACCCCTCGGCGGCCCGCAAGAGGACCTCGGCAAAACAGAGCCTGCCCAGGTATATTTAAAAAGTACCTAACTCGCCTGTACAGTGGGGTAAGGCGCTCATTTTGCAGCTCATGGTTTCAAAACAGAGATTGGCTGGAATATTCATGTGAAAAGATGCCATCTTCTGCTATGCCTGTAGACATTTCGGTCTTAAAAGGGGAGTGATTTGTAAAATATCCATAAAGAAAAATCTGTTTACAGTTCTGTTTCATATGGGTGTTGAGAGATGTATCTCTTCATCTTGCTCTCAAAGTGCACCAGATTGATGCTTTTAACTTCAATATTTATTTCTTCCCGTTGGAGCATGATAATTTCAGATTACCACAGATAGTATCGCCTCATAAAGGTATTCTGGTAACAGAAAAGGAATTAAATGAATCTAAAATCAATCTTTGAAAAGCCAAGGTAAGTAGGATACTATAAATATATATTTTAGACATTTCGAGTTAAAATCTCTGATCTATTTATAAATAATTTTCCCAATGCATCTCACATACACTGAAAACAGATAATGTGGTGTCTTAACACAAGGACCAAACACCAATCACACATCTCTTATCAGCTTGTTTTGGTTATTTTAAAGTTGGTCATGAATTTTGTTCTGAGTGCCTTTCTTAATTGCCTTTCTTAATTGCCTTAAGCTGTATGAACCATGTGATTAAGAAAAGAGACATTTGTAGCACACAAATGCAAAAGTTATGTTTGAGGTAGGCTATCTAAGAAACTGTGTCGCCAATAAGTAGTTTGTCTACCAGAGAGAAATCTTTTTCGGTCATGTGCTTGAATACATTTCGGACATTGAGTTAAAATGTAACTCTGAAATATGAACGAAAGCCTGTATTGTGGGGCTGTGGTTGAAATCACATTGGTTTACAGAGCAAAATGAGTCATGCACTAGCAGTTCTCATGAATCAACATACACATCTGTTTAGCTTTTAATGTAAAATATCACATATACTTGCAATGTTATGCCTCTGCAGGTTCTCTGTATAACTTAAACTATTTAATAACTCTCCCAGTCATTTTAAAAAGGCACAATTGTCTTTTAAAAAAAATGTATTCCTGAAAACTGTGTTTCGTCTTGGCCATCAAAAAAAGCAGTCAGAGAAAAGCGCTGTCCTCTTCAGATCTGTCCCACAGCACTCTGCATGTCCTTCTCTGCCTGTTAGAGCGTCCTAGCGAAGTGTTGACCTGCAGTTGTTGTGAGGGCTCCTCCTGGACTTCTGGTTGTCCTGAGGGGTTATTCCGTTCAGAGGATTTAGACCCATTTTCGCCTGAGTCTACGCTCGTCGACTTGCAACACGTCTTGCTCTTCTCTTGTGAGTGATCCTTACATTGTCTGCTCAAACAGGAGTGGTTATCCTCTGGTCTCATCTCATGGTTGTCATGCTCTTCATCCGAATGTCTCTCAGGTGTGCTATTTCGATTTTGGCTCTCGGTAAGGTGATTAGGCTCCGTGTGGTTATTTGCATTGTCTGAATGTAACTTGGCGTCAGGGCTGTGTCTTTGTGTCTGTGAGCACTGGGTTTGTTCATGAGAATCAGGGGATTTATCCTGGTTCCTGGTTTGGTTTTGGTGGTTGTGGTTCATCCAGAAGCCTCTGCTGAGCTGCTCTAACTCAGAGAGCTGAGGCAGCCCGATGTTCAGGTGCATCAGCAGGTTCTCCAGCCACTCCTCCAGCTTTGAAAAGGAAGGACTGAAAGACAACGAGTTGTAGTGAGAAGCTAAAGGGCCCTCAAATGACATATTACTAGTAACCTATTCTGCACTGTAGTAGTTTAGTTTGTGTAATGCATTACTAAGAACACTATTTGCCGTCTGTTTAATGTATGTGTGCTCATACTTTAGTTTTGATACAGTAAACTTTCTACACTCTACAATCAACTGACCAGAAAACTTATATATTTACATTTTAAAGTGCAGTTTTCTACTGATCTTTAAACTAATTCCAAAAAATCCTAAATATAATATTGCAGTCCTTTGTGATATGTTTATCATGCATGTTAATCGCTCTATAATGGTAAAAACAAAACAATATGTTGTTCTGTATATAAATGATGTTGAATTGCAGTTTCTTTATAACATAAACCACCACTTCCTCTTATAATGAAACGCCTATTTGTTACATTTAAAGTAGTACCGTTACCTGTTGTTCTCAAACTGAAATATACTGAATAGCTGAAATGTGTTTTGTAACAAAATATAAAACAGAGGCAGGCTACTCAATCTTACTGAGCAATATTCAAACATGAATATTCATACAATGCTTTATCAATTTAGATCTGTGGTTTTACTGGATTTGTGCGTTCATACCGTTTTTCAGCGTCCATGTCACAGCAAAGTACACCCAGCGGCATGAAGGCGGGGGGGGCACTGAGGAGGGTGGTACTGCTGCAGGAAGCCGGACACATTTAGCCCAAAGTCATTTGACCGGGGAAGGTAGTCGGGGTCAGCGTTCACTCTACCTATTATCTTGAGAGAAACAGAGAAAGATACGTCCTTAGCTTCACAATGGATAGTGTGCTTTTACATTCAACAGCACATTTTTGGAATTCTTCAAGTTCTTACCTCACATATCATGATACCAAAGGAAAAGATGTCCACCCGTTCATCATAGGTTTTTCCTGAGAAGTGCAGAGGAAAGATTGCAAAATGTAAACCAAATCTTTACTGACCCATTCTGTTTTCAGGGTTTTATTATTGGACTTGTTATTTTACCATAGAATAATAGTATCGGGTATCCTACAGGGTTAGTTCCTTCTTTGCATATTTTATTAAAGTGCAGCACTTCTTGTATCAAGAGGCAGGTTGAGGTTAGTCATAGAGTATTTATACCTTTGTCAAACCGTTGTGGTGTAGACTAGAGCATATGAGAAAATAATATATCTTGGCAAATTGCAATTCATTTAGAAGCATATTGTTAAAAGGAAGCAACATTTAGTGTAACATTTCAATCCAATGTGAATCTTCACACAAAACGCTGTGAGGTCTCGCATGATTCCCAAAGATCGATTACTCATAGTCAGAAATATTTAAACATTGCCTTAAAAAATGCCTCCTCTAACACAGAATTTCAAAAATGAAGTCCAGGCTTCCGAAGAAATTCATAATATTGTATATTTGTCTTGTTCCATCGACTTCTAACAAGCAGAGATTAACAATCTGTCAATTTGGGCTCAGGTGCCCGGGGGTCCTTGATAAAGAGAGAACTGATGGCCTGGATCCATTTGCACTCACCACTAATCATCTCAGGGGCCATCCAGTAGGGGTTTCCCACCACGGTGTAGCGCTTCCTCCGGTCAGGCCTGCGGATATCTGACAGTGTTCCCTTAGGAGGCCTTTCCAGAGAAGAGGTTTTGCTCTGATTTCTCTCCTCCCTCACCAGCCTGGCTAGTCCAAAGTCTGCCACCACCACAGACTGGTTCTAAACCACAAGAAAGAAATGTTAGGAACGTTTATTTTGGGTTTAGGTCTGTGCCCTCCTAGTTTCTGACGTGTTTGTGCATCACAAAGTGAATATGAGTGTGTGATGGAACCACTTTTTTACCTCTCTGACCAGGCAGTTGTGTGAGTTAAGATCTCGGTGAATAACGTTCATGGAGTGTAGATAAGCCTTAGAAGGAGAAACGTTGTATACATTAAGGAAAGTTCGTACTAGATAAGGGAATTATTTATTTGGGATATTATTAATCTTGAAGGACTCACCATTCCAGCTGCAATGTCTTTAGCATAACCCACTCTGACACTCCAGGGAAAATCTTTGTCCTACAACAACAAGAGATTCACCATCATACTGTGTCTGTGAACCTTGACAGAAACACTAAGCTTTTTCTTAACTTACCATTTTAATGATGGTCTCTCTGAGAGTTCCTCCCTGGATGTATTCAGAGACAAAGTTTATCCGTTTGTCTTTATAAAACAGTCCAATGAACTTTAGGACATTGGGATGGTCCATACAGCGCATCACCTTCACCTGAACACATTGAGAAGAAACGTAGTTAAACAAATACTTAAGGCCATTGTAGCAACGTGAAAAATAGCTCTAATGATAGTGACCTTTTCACCCTCTTGATGATGTCAAATAGATTTTAAACCATGCCAGGGAATATTCATGGTTGGTTGAGAGTGTGCTTTGTGAGGTCACCCATTTGAAATGTTATCATTTCCCATTGAATGGCCAGTTGATATAACATTGTAATTCTCAGATGGTAAGAATTAGGAAAGTGAAGCCTAACAGGTTCACTTGTATGTAGTTAATGCTTGTGTACATTGAAACAAAGAACAACTTGTTTTAGCTTTAGGAAAATATTATGACTTGGTTACCTAGCTTACCGATGCTACGTACATATATACATGTTTTGACTTCTGGTTTACCAGGGGACACACAAAGTCTTATTATTTAGTGTCCTTTGTTTGACCCAAATGCCACCGGTCTACCTCTACAAACTCAGTCTTAATACTATTTCTTCCTTCGCTGCCGTCACAATTACTGATGTGACTAGAGGAGGTGGAGTCTTGGTACTTGTATCAGTCATCAACCTTTCAAATAGATAATCACAGCAGCCTTCTGAGCCTGCTAGTCGGTGTAGCAGGCCCCATCTTTATCTCCAAACTAAATCTACCTACGGGTACTAATACAAATAACCTGAACCATCTGACCATCTGAGTCTGATAATGCCTCCAATGGTGTTGACTCCCTGCTTTGATGACCACTTACTTCCTTCAAGAAAGTCTTCTGCGTCTCCTCATCAAACCGTATCAACTCTTTCATCACCATCACCTCCCCTGTCTCCTGATGTGTTACCTTGACAGCAAGAGGTTATTCAGAAAGCTGATTAAAAATACTTGGTGTCAGTTTTTACAAATTATAGGAGAAAGTCATTCATATTTTATGAAAGAGACAATGTGAAGGGAAAAAGTTGTACCTTGACAGCCTGTCCAAAGAAGCCCTTGCCAAGCACTTCTCCATGGATGAGGTCAGAAGGTCGGAAGATGCGATGAGTCCGATCTCCAGGGTCCGCACGAAGAGACTCGGAGCGAACCATTTCTCTTCTATGAGATAAAAGTGACAGAGCTCCAGGGGACAGAGGACACTTATCTATACTACAGCTGCGCCTGAGAAAGAAAATAGAGACTCAGTCAAAGAAAATATAAATGAATGAGCAATGACTTAAGAAAAGATGAAATACATGACTTACAGAATGTGTCTAGATCTCATTCCTTGGTGCTCAGGCGGTGAGAGGCTCACCCTGATTGGTTCATCTGTCTCCCCCCCTGGACTCGGCTCTTCCTCTAGACTTGGGAGTTTATGGGTTGAAGAAAGTTTTTCACAGACACACGGTTCAGGACAGCTGACGTTGTCCGGGGGATCGTTTGAGAGAGGAGGGTCATCAGGAGACTGTGGGTTGTGTTCAATGGTCAGCTGCAGCGGTCGGTTTGTGTCCTGGATCACACAGTTTATCTGGAGGCAAGCATATGGTGGTGACCTTTGTGGACATAGTAGTCTTTTTATTGTTTTCTTGCAGATACCAAGGAGGAGTGTATCTACTTCTACTACTCAAACATGATTTATTTTGCATCATTTTGAAAGATAACATAACATGGTATTGGAAGGCTTCTCTTTCACCTAAGAGAGCATAATGTCAAAGGACACTGAAGGAAGACTCAAAAAAGATTCAATAAAACATAGAATAAAAATGTGTATAAATAATCTTATAAATTCCACAGTAAAAACAGCTTAATAATAATAATAATAATAATAATAATAATGATGACAGCAATAAATATAGTAACAATATTATTTGTATAACTTCACCTAAAAGATCTTGACTTGAGAAATATGCAAGACTTCTAACCCATAGTGTAATTACTTCTCATTTAGTCATGACATTATGGCTGAAAATGTGTGAGGTTTGAGGCCTACCTCGTCTGGGGAAATGTTGAGGACGGGGATGCCGTTTACCTCCAGAACCCGGTCCCCCATGTGGACGGAGGACAGCAGCTCAGGGCTGAGGGTGGAGGAGTCTAACCTGGGGGAGAATTACAGTGAGGAAATTGTTGCAAGCTAAATGGGATAAGACAGAAAATTAGCCAGGGATTTTAGATCAATCTTTAGGTTTAGTTGTATTTCAGCGCTAATTAAATGTCACTCTTTGTCATGTCTTAGACTCACCCTGTCACGGTGACGAGAGGGCCTTTCTCCTGGCTGAGGTCAGTGGCTACAGACAGGCCTCGTCCAGCATGGGGAGGGAGAGACACCAGCGCCACCGTGTGTGGACGCTTGGTGAGGGAAGAGGCTGACCTCGCAGCGGATACTTCACCCGGACAGAAGCAATGGCCACTGCAGAACAAACAAAGAGGTAAACTAAGGACACTCACCAGAATCATGCATCTCTATATGTATGAACAAGAAAAATATATTTAGTTTCAGAAATGTGTTCAGGCTTACTCTCCACATGCAGCAAATCTAGTTCTTTGCATGATTTCTTTCCTGTTGGCTTCAAACTTACCAGTAGAGTTTTGTGCGCTCGACGAGTGTGTAGCTGTCTCCATCTCCAATGAACATTTCACAGCTCATACATGTGAAGCATTCAGGGTGGTACTTCTGCTCTCCAGCCACCTGTTTATACAGGGAGGTATTGGTAAATCACACAAAGCAGACATAATGGGCATAATATTGTTTTTTGCAAGATGATGTTTGATGGAGTGAGATTTTAAGAGTTCTCTGTGCATCAAGGCATTGTAGTGTCAGGATGTTTTCAGAGGATATCCTCTTGTTTGAGTGTTGAAAGAAAACAAACATTTACTTTCATTCCAGGAACAAACCAAGAGACAGGAAGGCTTTGAATATATGAACAGTCGGTGTAGCATGCTGAGGCTCTGTATGTCGGGACATTTGATCCTGCACATTTCTTGTCATATTTCTGTCTCTCAATAATTCACATGTACGGATTTTGGTATTTGTCTGGCCACTTCTCTGTACAAAATGGAGGCTTTGAATGATCAATAAAGCAGCTATTTTTAAACTAGCTCACCAACTATCAATCAATTTGTTACAAAATGTTTTGAAACAAGTAAGCAGGGTTTTTAAATGCGATGTTGTGAATAATATAATAAATTGTTAGTGACCACCCTCAAAATGGGGTGTAATTGACCCATAGGAGAACTATGTTATAGTAAAAGTCACGCCTAATGGAAATAACTCAAATTAAATTCATGACTTTTATTACATTATTGTACACGGCTTGAATCCTCCCTTTCGCATATGTATTATTAATTTCTAATAAGTAAGGATTTTCTTCCTATTTTCAGGGATTATAATGTTACCATGATGAGTCCTGTTGCGATGGTGTCTCTGCAGCCGTGGCAGTGCTCTCCATAGCGGGCCCAGTAGTGCTTCTTGCAGTAGAGCTGTCCCTCTTTCTCATAGTACCAGTGAGACAAGATGCAGCCACATTCACAACACCTAGAGAAGCATGGGAGCAGGGAATAGACAGAGAAGAAGGGCGAAACAAGAGAAAATGGAGAGTAAGATGATGGATACTTCAGAGGTGTGTTCGAGCAAAGTAACGTGATCCTCATCAGGGATTGAACGCGTGAGACCTGTGAGGAAAGTCGACCTGTGAGCTTGTCACAAACGCTATCTGGGACAACACTTCCAGGTCAGTTGGACTATAAATGCTGGAGTGAAGCCACTTGTTTTTGTTTTTCTTAACACAGTCTTCTATGCCACTGATACCCATCTCCTATCCTCTCTTGAACTTGCTTACCCTGCTCGTGTTGAATGACAGAGGGATGCTTTTATTAGTTACAAAGTTGCATGGGACATCAAGCTGCTGGTGTTTCTCAGCACTGGCCTGGAGGAAATAGAGTTATCTTCACCACAGGGATGGTGTTGGAACCATGTCTTTTCATTGTGAACTGCTGATGTCACTGTGACAGAGAGTATTTAGTCAAATGCCAAATTAAATTTGCTTCTTACAAAAGGACTACTCATGTAGGCTCGCTGATCAGTCACATGTCTAAACTTAATGTTTTTTCCCCATCAGCACACCCACTCGTATATTGCAAAAGAGAGCATAACAAAGCAAAAACGTTGCAACAGTTTAAAAAGCATTAGTTCTCTAAATGCAGTGCAGCATGCTCACTTTTGGTTCTTTTTTAAAATCAGCAAAACAACTTTCAATGTCATTCCGGCCTCAACTGAATGAAGAATAGTACCTATTTACTACAAAAACCTGCTTCCTTATTTCTTCAACACTACAGCTGCAGTGGGAGGGGACTTCCTGGTCAGAGTACAGATCCATGTTTCCTCTCTCCTAACCTCAACTGTAAACGCCAGGCTGGTCTTACAATAGAATGAAAAGGTGGCTTTTGTATTAACAATGAAATAGTTGGAGAGTTTCCTCCAACATACTGTAAGACAGACAATTAATTGCCAACTATTTTAACAATCGATGAACCAGTTTGAGTTATTCTTCAACAAAAAATATATCCAATTCTCAGATTCCAGCTTATTAAATATTTATATTTTATGTGTTTTTCCTACCACTTATGAAACTGAATATCTGTGACTTGTGGACAAACAAGACATTTCAGATAGTCAGGTTTGGCTCTGGAAATAATGATCTTTTTGTACGCTTCATAGACTTAACAATTTATCTATTGAAAGAATAATCTTAAGATTAAATAACAAGTAAAATAAGTTAGTTACAGCCCTACTAAATACTCAGAACCCCTGAAAAACAAGACATTTAAAGACACTGGACTTTTAGAACGTGACTAACTATATTCTGACATTTTGTAAAATAATTGAATAATCCTGAATATAATAATCAGACCCATCAATAATGAAATTGTTAGTTGCGGCTCTTAATACAATGTTTGCCGGGGATACAGTGCTCTATAATAAGTGTCTGTTAGACCTGCTTTTCATTCATTATTGTGGAAATAATTAAGTAATAAAGACAGCTGCAGTTTTACTTTTGACCTTTTGTCTTTCCTACTGTGCTGCTGGCAAAGGATGTGGAAGGTCCCAGCTTCACATCTGCTATTCCATCTAAACATCTGGTCGTGACTCTCTCTTCTGCCTTATCCCCACACAATCCTCCCACTGACATTATTCCCCTCATCTCGCTTGTTCTGCATCTTACTCTTATCTTTAGCCACTCATAACCCCTCTGAGATCTGTCCTTGTGTCACTAAAAGTGGACACACCAGCACCTGGTGCGCATAAAACAAACATGTTCGGATGTCAGGACGTTATGGTAGGTCAAATGTTACAGTAAGAATCTGATGACGTCTTCTCCTGTTATGGTTTCCTCCTCTGTCTGTCGCCCTGCAGGGTTTCCTTTAAAAACAGTAGTTCTTAAAAGGAAACACTTGTTTTTGATGTCATTTCTTTGGGTGTATCAATGGTGATATGTATGGGTATTTTAAAATACTTGTTGATGGAGGGAGGCGAAACAAACGGGCATCCACCAAAACAAAACAGTTGAGTTATGAATACGACAGCAGGCTGCTTATATGACAAAGTATTGACGGTGCCTGCTATGGTTTCATTAGCTACTCCTAAACATATCTATAGATGATGTAAAAGTAGACAGAAAATCCAAGAGCAGGTTTCTGGTGTGTCTGTGTGACAGCAGAGGGGTTTGAGGAAGTACCGCAGATGTTGAACTACTCACTCACATATCACATAAGTTGATAACAGTGTTTCTTACCGTCCTTTCGTTCCTCTCCGAAACCTCTGGTCCCGGCGTGACATTCTGCCCTGTCAGGTCGGACAACTGTCCCCCAGAAACAATCCCACAGTGAAGAGAGGAGCTTTTCCGCTGCGTTCGTTCATGAGCGGATCCTAATTGTTCTGTGCTGTGACCGGCAGCAGGCGTTGTCTGTTTTTTTGTTGTTTTGTACTCTCTCTCTCTCTCGCTCTCTCCATGTGCTCAGAGGCTTCCTGTGCGTACGATTTCCCTCTGTAGTGCTCAGAGTCGCTGTGTGAGAAAAAACCCTGACCTATTGACACCATCTTTCCCGTCTCCCTCTGCTGGCTGCCGGGACACACACACATCCCAGTATAGAAGTTCTTCTCTGAGGTCCTTCTCCTGTTACTCTCAGTATGTAGACCACTGCAGATACAGTTACACTCCTCAGCAGAGTCCACAGAGTTTGGAACTACATGGGTGTTTATGAGTGTGTTTTTCTCAGAAGTAGTGTGAGAGTCAGTGAGTCTCTGTTTTGAAATGAGCTCTGTTCCCATCAGGGCAGACATCATCTCTTTATGAATGCCCCAATTACCGCACTGTCCTGATCCTACAGAACAGCGCTTTATTCATCAGACACAAGAGGGAGACTCAGTTAAAGGACAAGCATGGGGAACAGCTCAGAACTAGGAGCAAAAATATTGCCATTATTCATTATAAAGTAACAAATATATAAAACTCAGGTTACCGATATGTCTTCCATTGTTTATTCTCCATCGCTGCTTTTGTTGTTTACCCAATTCTTTTAATACTTTAGGGCTGAAACTGATGATTATCTTCAATTTTAAAAGTCCATTCATTGTTTTCAATTAGTTATTTGGTCATAAAATGTCAGATGTTTTTCCCAAACCCCAACATTACCTCCTCAATGTTTTCAGAATACATTTTTCTGTCATAGTGTATGAAGAAACCCCAAAAATGTTCACATTTAAAAAGCCAATGTCAATCATAAGGAAGTTTACAGATGTATTAAATAGTTGATAATGAATCGACTAATGATACATCTTTGCAGCTCTATAGTACTTATTGATTGAGTCATTGCTCGCACCTGTTCTGTAATCTTCATATTGTGCTGTGTATTAAACTCTGAAGAGTAATACAGTTTAGAGTTTAACACACAACATTTCCTGAGTCTTGCAATGAGTTACCGTGAAGATAATGTCAGACTGCTGCTCACACTTTTTCAGCCTGCCCATGCCGTAGCCTCACTTGTGGTTATCACTCTGCATCCACACGTTAACATGTTAAAACCTAAATCTGCTTCTGACTGTGCAGCTTCCTCTTTTTACCTTGTGCCCCAAACTCCTCCCGACTGTTTCACATGTTGTACAACAACAATTATTCTAGCTGCTTTAAAATAACAATAACCTGACACAACAACTGTCATTGGTCATTGTTTTTATTTCAGAGATTGTCTGAAGTGTACAAAAGTGCAACATTTTCTTCATAGGCCACATAAAGAATGCAGATGTTAAAAACACATGTTGAGCTAGATATAAAGACACAAATGTAAGCTCAAATGCAACATGACAATCAATTACACTTTCTATCCAAATGACATCACAATGTAGTAAACAAAGCACTTGTAATAATTCTAGCAATACACACGTTTTAAAACTTTGGAAACACACACAAAATAACTCAAAATATTTAATACTGTATTAATGCGCTTGAATTCTTAAAATGAGACTAAATAGACTTTCCTGCTCTTTATCAGCATAATTTAAAAAGACTAGCAAAGGTGAACAACAGTGTTAAAGGAGGTACATTAAAAAAATAAAAACACAGTAATCAATGCTCTTCAGATGCCATTTAAATGCCATATCACGTATTCCAATCATATTACCTCACATACATCCTTATAACAATGACACATATTTATGTATGTTTACACCAAAACCTATTAGTGTTATGTAGCTATAAAACGGTGCTTATAAAGATGTGCACAGAGTGGAAGAAGTGTTTACATCTGAGGACCTTCAGCCTCCACTATCGTCAAAATGAAGACAGACTCGCATGGCACTAGAACAAAATCCACTTGAGTCCATTTTGTTCACACTTTTCCCAAAATAGCAACAATCTGTTTCTTTCTCTTTATAGACTTCACAAGTGTTTGCACTTTGATGTAAAAGCTAGAAACAGTGATGTAAGCATTACATCTGCTGAAGTCCAGTCTAACTGGGTAAGGATTTTTCTGTTTTTTAAAACTTTTCGTCAGCATGCAGACAGGTCTGAAGGAGCTGCCCTGAGGGTGTCCTTGGTATCAGGATTCATGGGGACACTCACACATGAACACAAATGGTGTTCAACAACAATAAAAAAACACACAGTTGTATTTTAGTACAGCTTCAGAAGACATGTGGTACTTATTTGAGATGTTCTCAACCTGCTAGTTGGGATCCCCAGCCTCAAGGTGAATTATGGAGAAAATAAGTTGCCATTATAACGAATGTATCCCCTAACCTAACCTAGTTATGAAAAGGTGAACATTAAAACGACATGAAAAGAACAGATTTCACAACAGCATGAAACCATCACCTTGTTTTGAAGAATCCCAACCCTAACAGGTTGAGAACCATCGCTCTTTTTTTAAGTTGTATAAAATCTAAGCAAATGAAAAGTGTATCATGTGGAATATGTTGAAGCTTTAGCTCCTATGGTAGATAAGACATTTACGATCTGGATCTTGCAATAGCACCACTGTTGGTTTAATGAGGTAACTTCCTGTCAGCCGGTCTCTCACTTCCTCCTTCGGCCACAGTATTTACCCTGGCAGCCGGCGCCTGAGTACAGAGCAGAGAAAATGATTCTTCACATGATAGAGCATGCATACTTCATATGTAAAAACTGAACTGTAAACATGTATAGATCATTCCACATGAACACATAAGTTCCCGCAAAATATTAGAATGACTGTATCTGAATAATTATTTAATATTAAATAAAAAACGTTTGTAAACTTAAGACATCAAATGTAGTCAACTTAAGTTCAGTTAACTAAAGATAAGTCCTCATCTCAGTCAAAAGGGTCCGTTTTGTTATTTACCTCACAGCCACGTAGTTCCTGTATTTGTGGTTGTTAGACTACAGTGGGGCAATTCTCGAAGTGTCAGTTCTCGAAAAAACATGCTTGTACCAGACTAAGAGTGGAAATTCATGCTTGTACCAGACTAAGAGTGCATGGTTCGTTTCAGAGGAAAAACTACGTGTGAACTACTTCCATCAAATGCCATTTCTTTAAACTGGAAGGAGGAAGTTGATTGCTCCGCAGAACATCAATTTAACTGAAGTTACTACAGTTAAAGTCAGAAGAAATCATGAGTATGTGTGCTGGAATGTTTCTGAATGATATCTAGGCATTTTAGTTGAGTCACACATTCCCATGAGAGTGTTTTACTGTGTACAAAGTGTAAGGTTTTACCTCTGTAGCCCCTAGCTCCCAGTAATGCCTGCATGGCTGCATATTTGGCTACCATCTGTGCCTTGGCTAAAGGACATACAAGCAAAGAGAAAAGTTATTCTGCACACATACAGCCTCTTTACAATGAAACCAAGCACTATAGACTATACAAGCATACTTGACTTGATACATGACTTACATTTTCCTAAACAACTTAAAACAATTATTGTATTTTTGTCACTTAAGTAATCAATAATTCCATTGTCAAATATTCTGTCTTTAGTGCTTATGAGTAGGAAAAGCCTCAACATTTAAAACTAAAAGATTACAAGGAAATACTGTGTTATGTGTCAGTGCTAAAGCTAATTAGAGCATGCTCATCCCAGAGGTCACTGTGTGTTTTCTTACATTTTTGTCCGGCACCCGCATATCCTATAGAACAATAACAGGAAACAGAGTCATGATAAACAAAAGGTCATCTTTACAATGGTCTCGTGTTATCTCATGAATGTTTTCAATATTTAAATTTTTTAAGAATATTTACTGCTTATAGTTTTTAAACTTTTCAAATAATATACTGTGGGATTAATTAAAAAAAGGGAGTATAAAATTGACCAAGTGTTTTACCTGGATAGTTTCCACCAGCCACCCCACCAAAGCCAGGGCCAGCACCCCCTGCTGGAACAAGACACATTACAGCAGGGGTGTCAAACTCAAATACACAGTGGGCCAAAAAAAAAAATTGGTACTAGTCGAGGGCCGGACTGGTTCAATGTTTATTTCAAAACGTATTGAAATTAACTTATTGCACATATTAAACCTGGAACTAACAAAGCTTAAATTGTTGCCTATAAAAACAACATTAAACATAAAATAATCAGTTGCATTAATTTCGTATGGCTCTATCTGCAGCTTTTCCGGAGTCATTTCTTATGATTACATTTTTCCACAGGCCAACAACAGCTTCAAAAAAACAATTCCCCTCAAAGAACAAACAAACATGCCCTGTTGTCTCAAGAAAAAAAGTGCAGAAGGAAACATCCATTGAAACTCAGTGTGCTGCTGTGATGCTAGTTTAAGCCAGATACTTGGCATCTCATCTTCGGTGCAAGTTCATCAATGTTTGGGGTCAGGCTCTGAGCTGAGGAAATCCTCAGGATGGAGTGAAGGTGTCCGTGCAATATACCGGCGGGCCAGATCTAATAGTAATTAAAAATTATCCTGCGGGCCAAAATCAAATCCACCAAGGGCCTGATTTGGCCCCCGGGCCTTGAGTTTGACACATGTGCATTACAGCATACATACTATACATTCACTAGAAAACTATACAATATTACTCTTTATCCAAACTCGGTGTATCTGCTGTATTACTCTATCATTGAAACATGTACTACCTATTGTGTGGAGGTATGGGGAAACCAATATAACTATTAGAACATTCAATGTAAAAAGGGTAGGCATAAAAAGCTTAGTCTTCGCCTACACCTTTTTGGACAATATTTATTTATTTCCCTTATATTATTAATGTATTTATTTGATCAAAATAAATGGTTTCTGCTTGATTATTACTACAACACACTTCTCTTTATAGAACAGCTCATCAAAAAGCAGGACAGAGATTTACTGTAATGCATTTGTTTTCAAATCTTTTACTGTAAAAATGCAAAAGAACATGCTCTTGTTTATTGTGTCAGTGCTCCTCCTAAACTGACCTGGTAAGCTGCCTGCACCTCCTCCTACACCGTGACCTGTTCCCGCAGGACCTCCTGCTCCTCCTGCTGCACCACCTGGACACACGTGAGTATAAATGCAAAGTCAGTCAAAAAGCAGAAGATAACACACAGCATTAGAACCGCAACAATTAGAGTAAATATGAGATAGATGTATGATCATTAAGCAGAGTAAATATGAAAATAAAGCAACTAATGAATAAACATAGAACAAAGATGGAGACAGAAGATGTTTACAATCAAGTTTTATCATGTGGATAAGGCTTAAAGTGTATTGTAATTCTTTGTTCTGGTAAATATCCAGTATCGTAAAGAAATTGTATCAGTAATTTTAATGGAATATGTGCATCCGTAGAGAACTTTACCTGGTCCATAGCTGCTTCCTCCCAACGACGAGCCGTAACCTGATTTAGGAGGCTTCCTGTTCCCAAGTGCTTGGCCACCAGGTCCAAATCCACCCGCTCCTCCAGGTCTAAAACCCCCAGGCCCAGTTCCAGCACCTCCTGGGCCAACGCCCCCGGTTCCAGCACCTCCTGGCCCGTAACCCAAATTGCCTGTCCCTGTTCCAGCTGGTCCATATCCTCCTGGGCCATAGCCTGCAGATCCAGCTCCAACTCCACCAGGACCAGCACCTATACCGCCTCCTAATCGCCCTGCTGGGAAACATCCATATATATAAGCACATCTAAATACTTTATTAAACAAACAAAATGATCATCCCTAATCATAACCCTAAACTCACCTGCGCCATACCCATAACCTGGAAAAAAGCAGATGAGAATCAATTACTCTACTATATTCTATATTGAGGTTCTTCATCTGTACAAAGTTTATGAATCACCTTTAATGTATGTTACTTGTATTATCAATACTTACCAGATTTAGACGGTTTTCTTTTTCCGTAACGTGGGCCTCCTGGTCCGTAGCCTCCAGGTCCTGTGCCAGCACCTCCTGGTCCGAAACCTCCCGTTCCTGTACCAGCGCCTCCTGGTCCGAAACCTCCCGTTCCTGTACCAGCGCCTCCTGGTCCGAAACCTCCCGTTCCTGTACCAGCGCCTCCTGGTCCGAAACCTCCCGTTCCTGTACCAGCGCCTCCTGGTCCGTAGCCTCCAGGTCCTGTACCAGCGCCTCCTGGTCCGTAGCCTCCCGTTCCTGTACCAGCGCCTCCTGGTCCGTAGCCTCCAGGTCCTGTGCCAGTGCCTCCTGGTCCGAAACCTCCCGTTCCTGTACCAGCGCCTCCTGGTCCGTAGCCTCCAGGTCCTGTACCAGCGCCTCCTGGTCCGTAGCCTCCCGTTCCTGTGCCAGCGCCTCCTGGTCCGTAGCCTCCAGGTCCTGTACCAGCGCCTCCTGGTCCGTAGCCTCCCGTTCCTGTGCCAGCGCCTCCTGGTCCGAAACCTCCAGGTCCTGTACCAGCTCCTCCAGGTCCTGTGCCAGCGCCTCCTGGTCCGAAACTTCCCGTTCCTGTGCCAGCGCCTCCTGGTCCGAAACCTCCAGTTCCTGTGCCAACGCCTCCTGGTCCGAAACCTCCCGTTCCTGTGCCAGCGCCTCCTGGTCCGAAACCTCCCGTTCCAGTGCCAGCGCCTCCTGGTCCGAAACCTCCAGTTCCTGTGCCAACGCCTCCTGGTCCTACTCCCCCAGGCCCATATCTGCCAGGTCCAACTCCTGCACCTAAAAAACAGACATAATTTAGCTTTTTAACTAAAAAGCTGCCAGAATTATATTATTAGTGAGAAAACGAGTATAAGCAGCCCGTTTCTCTGGCATATTTCAAAAATAGTTGTTGATTTTTGGAGCAACAGAAAGGCTTAACCTCGACGGTGTTGGTGAGTTTATTTAATTTCTATTCAGTTTTAATGAAGTGTGTCAAAGTAGAAACCATAACATGGCTTTACTTTAAAGAAGATAGAAGAAGTACTGCTCTAGTCTGCCAACTCAATGTTCAATTAGAATTAGTCTACAGATTTAGATCTATAGGAATGTGTCAAGATAAAATACACAGTTGGTACACAGAACAACAAAAGTATCCATGTAGCACTCTTTGTTCTTAACAACTTTGTTCCTAGTTCTGATTGTATTTTTAGTGATTGAGGTAGTTATGATATACAGACATAGAGATAATCCCTAAACAATCTGCACATTTGAATGTGTTTCTCACCTTGTCCATAGCCTGTTCCACCCAGAGAGGATGATCCATAGCCTATCAAAAGAAGTAACCAGCATGAATATATCTTAAAACGCAACACATACAGTAATGACCTATGCCATTTCAGTAAAAAGTATTTATGAGTGTCATAATTCATGACTATTATACCTGATTTGGCAGGCTTTCTCTTCCCTAGTCCTTGACCTCCAGCAGTATAAACGCCAGGAACTACTCCGGCTCCTCCAGGTCCATAGCTGCCTGTTCCTGTGCCAACACCGCCAGGACCAAATCCGCCTGGCCTGGTTCCGGCCCCACCTGGTCCGGTCCCTGCTGTGCTTGGCCCATATCCTCCTGGTCCAGTGCCACCAGGACCGTAACCAGCAGAACCACCAGGACCAACTCCACCTGGTCCAGTCCCGTAACCACCAGCTCCTGCCCCGTAACCTACAAGCAAATATTGTTTAATTTTCAGTTCTCTGTATAAATGTTTGACTTTGTTCTCTGCATATCTGTTAAATAATATCCTACGTTTTGAGGGTTTGCCGGTGCCCAGTCCTGGACCTGTGCCGTATCTAGAAACTGAATAACAGATAGGATAAGTTAAGATAAGTTAAGGAAATACTTTAACCCCAAAATGATACTTTGTATATCAATTGCTCACCCAGATCGTATTGTGGTGTTTTAAGAGTAAGGTTTTGTTTTCTCAGTGTTTTTTAATCTTCGTTCACTTTGGAGGCTTGTGAGAAAAGTGTTCTTCAACAATTTAAGGCAAGGCAAATAATTGATATATGAATGATCATTTTGGGGATCAAATATTCCTTTAACCAATATTTTAATGATGTGCTGTTTAGGTCAACTTACCAACAGGACCCACACCATATCCCCCAGGTCCAACACCAGCTCCAGTTCCAACGCCGAGGGTCCCAGCACCCGCTGGACCTCCACCACCAACGCCCCCTCCTCCATAGCCTCCAGGTCCTGCACCATATCCACCTGGGACAGCCCCATAACCTCCGGGTCCTGCACCATAGCCTCCAGGTCCTGCACCATAGCCTCCAGGACCAGCTCCATAACCGCCAGGACCGACCCTACCCTGCCCCGCGCCGAGAGTCCCATATACTGATGGAAAGAAAAAACATAACATGCATCATGTAGCTTATTTCATTGCCCAGATACTGATTAAAACAAGAAGAATATAGTTGACAGTTTATCAAACCTTTGCCTGCTTTTCCCTGTCCTACTGCAGATCCAGTCGGGTAACGTAAGCCTGAGAGAGATACACCATGATTCATTGAATCTTACATTTTTAAAGAAGATGAATTTGCGTGAGTATTTAAAATATGACATAATCTATTGCAGATAAAAGATGCCATGATAGAGAGTTAGTTTACTCACCTCCACCTGGTAAAACTCCAGCTCCACCAGCACCATAGCCTGCAATGAATACAGTGTAAGCATCATTGTAACATGTGCATGTATGTTTGGGTCACAAACATTTCAGAGATCAAAACATGGCAGCTGCTCACTTTTTCCCGGTTTAAATGCTCCTGTTCCTACTCCACCAACCCCAGGGACCAAGCCTGCTCCTCCAGGACCTGCTCCAACTCCTCCAGGACCTGCTCCAACACCACCTTGGCCTCCAACTCCACCAGGACCTGCTCCAACTCCGCCTGGACCTCCTGTCACCCCCCCTGCTCCACCTGGTCCACCACTTGCACCTCCTGCTACAGTCCCATCAGTTCCCTCTGTACATTTAAGAAATTAACTGATACAATTAACTTTTTTCTTTAGTATGAACATTTTCAGTTACTACCTCTATGTGAGTCATTCCAACTGGTTATAGTAGACGTTTGATACAGATTGATGTGTAAAGGTGTCAAATGTAATGCAGTCAATGTGGTGTTTACAGTCACACGGTAAAAATGGCACCTTTTGATGGTTTGGGTGTTCCTCCAACTCCACCGGCTGCTCCTCCTGGTCCAACTCCAGTTCCTGTTGAGCCACCTGAAACACTTCCTGCTCCTCCTGCACCTCCTCTCTCTCCGTCAGGACCTCCCTCTCCATCTCCTTCACCGGGCGTGTCACCTCTGGGGACACCTGCAGATAGAGCATAGAAAACCACACCTGTATTTCAGCTAGAATTTAAACTGCAATCAAGAACAAAGCAACTCAGTAAGTATTCAACTATTACATACAAACATCATTACAGCAAAGAGCCCTGGTGAGTGTTTTCCACAAAATCCACACAAAAACAATACCAAGGTTAATGTATAATATAACGTTTAAAAGAAGGCTGTTTGGCTTATGAATCGCACTCATTAGAGATATATAATACGTTGCTTTGTATTGTACCATTGTCAAAATGCTGTTAGGTAATAGATAAATAAATTATCCTGAAATAAATTAGATTTAATTTTATTGACCTGGGGGTTTGAGAGGTTTGGCTCCTGGCAGTGTCCCACTTGAAAGATCCCCATCAGAACCTGCAAAATGCAATCCATTAACAATACAGGAAGTGCAAGTTTCAACATCTGGTCAATATTTTGGAAGTACTGTAGTATTTTTAGAAGTGTAATGCAGATTTGCGTACCACTTGGTTGCACAGCCTCACCTCCAACTAAAATAATAGAAATACAGATTATCACTCAGGTGGAGAAATATTGTGATCAGCATCAAGATGAAAAACATTTGTGATAGCGAGACATGCCACTGTATCTTGTGAGGCCAATTTATTGTTTATAATGTGCCGTTATTAAGCAATAGTCCATCATTTTGATTAACATCTCATAAGTAACATATTGAGTGTACTTTATTTCAACTCACCAGGAGCAGCTCCTGTGGAACCTGTAGGATGTGAAAACAAAAGGATCAGCCTTGTTCATTCCTAGTTTAAATTAAGCAGAAACACTTGTTGGTCTCTTGTATGTTACATGCAGTATTTGGGATAGTGTGGATGTATTGGTCTTTTAATTTCGCCTTGTAAATATACAGA
Source organism: Gymnodraco acuticeps (assembly GCF_902827175.1). NCBI lineage: Eukaryota > Metazoa > Chordata > Actinopteri > Perciformes > Bathydraconidae > Gymnodraco > Gymnodraco acuticeps. Next base: position 6,034,282 of record NW_022992250.1, read on the forward strand.
ACATTAAATGTAGAAAAAAAAGTCCAGCAATGATCCAAAAGTCTGCGTATTCCTGGATCCTTGGTGGGGAATGTGTTTTCATCTACACCTCAAAGTCCAGTTGAGCTAAAATATAGTGTTTGGAAATGTCCACATGGTGGCGCTATCCAAAACAAAAGCCTAGATGCACTGTTATTTTTATGTCTGGCTGACTAACAGATGTACTCTGACATAATTAGATGAACATACAGTGCTTGTGGACAAACATGCAGAAACTCTGGCTGTAAAATAAACACTGACCTGAAACGTCTGTCCCATTGAGGCCTGTTCCAAGAAAATCATTAAAAAAAAGATGAAAGGCAACAACAAATAGTAGCAGAATAAATGAACACCTTAACTTTTCCTCTTGAATTTGTAGTTGAAATGACCAAGATACCTGGTTTTGCTCCAATGATGGGGATTCCTGTTCCACCCAAGACGTCTCCATCACCTCCTGCTCCCACAGGTCTGCCAGCCACTGAAAGAATAAATGCAAATAAATAAGAATTAGTTGCATATTTAGTATTATAGATGTTTTCCTTTATGATCTCCAGTGTTTCCTGTGTAGTCTGTTGGCCATCTTGTTTAACCAACAGACTGTTATACCGAAAGACTTGAATTCTACAGTTGTGATATTAATTGTCTAACAATCTCAAAATGTGTAAATTTAAGGTAAGAAAACACAGGTTTTCCAGCAAGTTTAGACACACCTTCTCCTCCAGAACTTCCAGACCCCTCTATCACACTGCCGGCGCCGCCATCACCTGGAATAAGGTCAGGGAGATTTAAACATTGTACTGCATATATAAGAGCTTTTGATGTGAATGTAAACGGAATAAATCAAACAAAGACTGGCATAATTGTTTAACTAGAGTGCACTAGATGAACACAAGTTGGGGTCTCCCTCTCCCCTTCCAAACAAATTGAATCAAACTCAGTTGCCCCTCCCTTACAGGCGTAACTTTTTCTATTATTATACTCTGGAACCTCACCTCAATTTCTCTCTTTTTAATTCTTATAAAGAATATTTTATAGTATAACAAATGCATTGGGAACCCTATGAGTAAATGTATTGGGATAATATGTGACGAAAATGTGTTACAGTATAGTGCTGCATTTTGCTAAACCAAATACCTTCTGATGCAGGAGCTGGTGTTCCTCCTGTGGCTCCAAGTCCTCCTCCTGATCCAGGAGACACAGTTCAACACACTTAGATATTCCAAATAGTTAATGAGTAACCAGAATGTATATACTTAATCCTTAACACAAAGACTTACCACTGGTTCCAGTTGCTGTCCCTGCACCACTACTTGTGTCAGTGCCATTTACTGAAACACCAGTGCCGGTCCCTGTGCCAGGTCCTGCAGTACCAGGTCCTGTTGTCCCAGATCCTGGGGTACCAGATCCTGGAGTACCAGATTCTGTTGTCCCAGATCCTGTTGTCCCAGATCCTGGAGTACCAGATCCTGTTGTCCCAGATCCTGGAGTACCAGATCCTGTCGTGCCGGTCCCATTCCCAGATCCTGCCCCTGGTACAACTCCACCAGGTTGAGCTACAGTTTATAAAATAGATAATATGGTCAATTCAAAAGATGTCCTTATAAACAGCTCTATTCTTCAGTTCAAACATCTATAAGATATACACATAATGTTTTACTTAACAGAGTCAACTTACCGTACTTAGCAGCTTTAGATCCAACTGTTCCATAGCCTGATGATCCCAACAAATGAAATGTATTAAATATTGACTACTCGTGTGATAAAACACAGTGATTTATTTGAACTATTTTCTATTGGATTTCTGCAACCATGACATGACACAACAAACTGTTTGATTCACTTACAATTCATGTTTGGTGCAAGATACCTTGCTACATTAGAGGTCAATAAAGGAATATTTCATACATTAATGTGATCTAGACTTGTCTCCTTGTTCATATCCCACTATACAATGACACAATAAAACTCATCCAGTGTAAGAAATTCCATCAAGAGATTATCATTGAAAAAAAATACCATCAAAAAATAATAAGTGCTAACAAAAAATAATTTGAATTGCTCTCAGCTTGCAGGGCTTAAAGTTATCAAACATAAACAACTCACCTCCTCGTCCTGCACCTCCTCCAAGAACTCCGCCAGCACCTACACCTAAACCTGGATCATAAATAAATGTTTGAGTTTTTATGGAAATGTTGATCCATGTTGTTTTAGAGAAATACAAAATAAAATTGTAATACCGTATTTAGCGGCTTTTGATCCAGCTCCATAGCCTGCAGGAAAAAGAAAGGCAAGTTACAACTCATCTTAATTTGAGTTCTTCAAGATTTGTCATGGACAAAATAAAAACGGAACCTTGTCCATATCCAACTCCTGGTCCTGTACCATAGCCTCCACCTGGTCCATACCCTGCCCCAGGCACTTGTCCAACTCCAGGCCCATATCCACCAGGTCCATATCCGGTTCCTTTTCATGAAAGCCCAAGGGAGTTTTTTTATTAGCCGACGACAGAGGGTCATTATGGCATGTAGTGTCAGAATAGGATATTGATGATATCAAATGAACTAAAGAATTCCAAAAATGGAAAGAAGTGTAGAATTTGTTTCTAATATGTTGTTTTTCTCTTCATACCTCCAGCACTGCCTGGTCCAAAGCCACCTGGTCCCAGTCCTGCTCCAGGTCCACCACCGGTTGATACTCCAACACCTCGTCCTGGAACCATTCCTCCTGCTCCGAGCCCATAACCAGGCCCAGCACCAAGTCCTCCTGCACCCAGGGCACCTCCAGCACCAAGACCTGCAGAAAGCAGCATTATATCGGGAAATATTAACCAACCTGACGAAATGAACACTCTAATGACAAACAACAGACTGTGTTCATGGCAGATATATTGATATGTTATTGCTGGTTAAAGGTTGGTTGATGATGAGCAGACAAAAGTATTTTCTTACCATATTTTCTGGCTTTGGCACCAGCATAACCTACAACATGTAGACACATCAAGATATAAGAATAAAAACAGTATTAACCAGTATCAACTGGTCTAAAAGCTTCTATTTGAAATCAGACATGCCTTCTTATTTTAATGCATCTTTATTTTTCCTCCTACCTCCAGGTCCGTAGCCAGCCCCTCCAGGCCTGACTCCTCCTCCTGGTCCATAGCCTGTACCAGCACCTCCAGGCCCAACTCCTCCTGGTCCGTAGCCTGTACCAGCACCACCAGGCCTGACTCCACCTCCTGGTCCGTAGCCTGTACCAGCACCTCCAGGCCCAACTCCTCCTGGTCCATAGCCTGTACCAGCACCTCCAGGCCCAACTCCTCCTGGTCCATAGCCTGTGCCAGCACCACCAGGCCCGACACCTCCTGGTCCATAGCCTGTACCAGCACCACCAGGCCCGACTCCTCCTCCTGGTCCATAGCCTGTACCAGCACCAACTCCTCCTCCTGGTCCATAGCCTGTACCAGCACCACCAGGCCTGACTCCTCCACCTGGTCCATAGCCTGTACCAGCACCACCTGGCCTGACTCCTCCTGGTCCATACCCTGTACCAGCACCACCTGGCCCGACTCCTCCACCTGGTCCATAGCCTGTACCAGCACCACCAGGCCCAACTCCTCCACCTGGTCCATAGCCTGTACCAGCACCACCAGGCCCAACTCCTCCAGGACGTGTTCCTGGACCTCCAAGTGCTCCACTTAACATGCCTATGGGCAAAACAGTCATTATAGTAGTCATGATATTATTTGTGGAAAACAAGTACACAAAAATAATAGAGTTGATTTGAATTATATTAAAATAATATGACTATAATTACCATATTTACGTGCTTTGGCATCGGCATCATATCCTTTAACATAAACATAGAAGGCTTATTGTACATGTGTATTTGTTAATGCAATAGAGTTCTGTCTACTAACTGGATAGTGTCTCTTAAGCCATAGCTATTGGCACATTTTCAGAAAACCATCAAACTTCTAGTTTATAATTACCTCCAGGTCCTGTTCCTGTTCCTCCTGATCCAGTTCCACCAGGTCCGTAACCTGTACCAGCACCACCAGGCCCAACTCCTCCTCCTGGTCCATAGCCTGTACCAGCACCACCAGGCCCAACTCCTCCTGGTCCATAGCCTGTACCAGCACCACCAGGCCCGACTCCTCCGCCTGGTCCATAGCCTGTACCAGCACCACCAGGCCCGACTCCTACACCTGGTCCATAGCCTGTACCAGCACCACCAGGCCCGACTCCTCCTGGTCCATAACCTGTTCCAGCACCACCAGGCCCGACTCCTCCACCTGGTCCATAGCCTGTACCAGCACCACCAGGCCCGACTCCTCCTCCTGGTCCATAGCCTGTACCAGCACCACCAGGCCCAACTCCTCCTCCTGGTCCATAGCCTGTACCAGCACCACCAGGCCCGACTCCTCCTCCTGGTCCATAGCCTGTACCAGCACCACCGGGCCCGATTCCTCCTCCTGGTCCATAGCCTGTACCAGCACCACCTGGCCCGACTCCTCCTCCTGGTCCATAGCCTGTACCAGCACCACCAGGCCTGACTCCTCCAGGACGTGTTACTGGACCTCCAAGTGCTCCACTTAACATGCCTATGGGCAAAACAGTCTTTATAGTAGTCTTGATATTCTTTGTGGAAAACAAGTAAACCAAAATAATAGTTTCATTCAATTATATTAAAATAATATGACTATAATTACCATATTTACGTGCTTTGGCATCGGCATCATATCCTTTAACACAAACATAGAAGGCTTATTAAACATGTGTATTTGTTAATGCAATAGAGTTCTGTCTACTAACTGGATAGTGTCACTTAAGCCATAACTATTGGCACATTTTCCGAAAACCATCAAACTTCTAGTTTATAATTACCTCCAGGTCCTGTTCCTCCTGATCCAGTTCCACCAGGTCCGTAACCTGTACCAGCACCACCAGGCCCGACTCCTCCTCCTGGTCCATAGCCTGTACCAGCACCACCAGGCCCAACTCCTCCTGGTCCATAGCCTGTACCAGCACCACCAGCCCCGACTCCTCCTCCTGGTCCATAGCCTGTACCAGCACCACCAGTCCCAACTCCACCTGGTCCATAGCCTGTACCAGCACCACCAGGCCCGACTCCTCCTCCTGGTCCATAGCCTGTACCAGCACCACCGGGCCCGACTCCTCCTCCTGGTCCATAGCCTGTACCAGCACCACCAGTCCCAACTCCACCTGGTCCATAGCCTGTACCAGCACCACCAGGCCCAACTCCTCCACCTGGTCCATATCCTGTTCCAGCACCACCAGGTCCAACGCCTCCACCAGGTCCATAGCCTGTACCAGCACCACCAGGCCCAACTCCTCCACCTGGTCCATATCCTGTTCCAGCACCACCAGGCCCAACTCCTCCAGGACGTGTTCCTGGACCTCCAAGTGCTCCACTTAACATGCCTATGGGCAAAACAGTCTTTATAGTAGTCTTGATATTCAAAGTATACAAAAATAATAAAGTTGCATTCAATTATATTCAAATAATATAAATATAATTACCATATTTACGTGCTTTGGCATTGGCATCATATCCTTAACACAAACAAAGAAGGCTTATTATACATTTGTATTTGTTATCGCAATAGATTTCTGTCTACTAACTGGATAGTGTCTCTTAAGCCATAGCTATTGGCAAATTTCACGAAAACCTATGTAACTTCCAGTTTATAATTACCTCCAGGTCCTGTTCCTGTTCCTCCTGATCCAGTTCCACCAGGTCCGTAGCCTGTACCAGCACCACCAGGCCCGACTCCTCCACCTGGTCCATAGCCTGTACCAGCACCACCTGGCCTGACTCCTCCTGGTCCATAGCCTGTTCCAGCACCACCAGGCCCGACTCCTCCTCCTGGTCCATAGCCTGTACCAGCACCACCAGGCCCGACTCCTCCTCCTGGTCCATAGCCTGTACCAGCACTACCGGGCCCAACTCCTCCTCCTGGTCCATAGCCTGTACCAGCACCACCGGGCCCGACTCCTCCTCCTGGTCCATAGCCTGTACCAGCACCACCGGGCCCGACTCCTCCTCCTGGTCCATAGCCTGTACCAGCACCACCTGGCCCGACTCCTCCTCCTGGTCCATAGCCTGTACCAGCACCACTGGGCCCGACTCCTCCTCCTGGTCCATAGCCTGTACCAGCACCACCAGGCCTGACTCCTCCAGGACTTGTTCCTGAACCTCCAAGTGCTCCACTCAACATTCCTAAAGGCAGAAAAAGCCATGTTTTATAAGTTATTAAATGTACTTTATTAAATGCAAGTAAACAGTAATAAGTTGCATGTAATTGATTTAAATAATATAATGATAATTACCATATTTACGAGCTTTCGCATTGGCATCATACCCTTGAAAACAAACATATTAATCATACATCACTTTTTGCTAAAGCAATGCAATCTGTAAAATTACCATATTGTGTAATTTAAGCAACTACTTTTAAAAGTGTACCTTCATTCATAACTTAAAGGCACATTAATCTACTGATTCATAATTACCTCCAGGTCCTGTTCCTGCTCCACCTCTGCCAGACTCAGTGCCGCCGGGCCCATAGCCCGCTCCTCCAGGTCCAGTCCCAGCACCACCTGGGCCATAACCAACCCCAGAGCCAGGTCCCACGCCCGTGCCAACTCCAGCTCCTCCTGCCGGTCCTCCTCCAATCCCTCCAGCGGCACCAGTCCCTGCACCGCCAGGACCATAACCTAGACCACCTGACCCGGTACTGGCACCACCTGGGCCATAACCAACCCCAGAGCTAGGTCCCCCGCCTGTGCCAACTCCAGTTCCTCTTCCTGCTCCTCCAGCAGCAGCAATACCGGCACCACCTGGACCAAAACCAACCCCAGAGCCAGGTCCGACTCCTGTGCCAACTCCAGCTCCCCCTGCTGGTCCTCCTGCTCCGAGGCCTCCAGAGGCACCAGTGCCTACACCGCCAGGCAGACCTGAAAAGTTAAAGACATTTTTCAGCACTACAGAAGAAAATGGGTTGTTGTTGTTATTTTGTTATTTTGATTAATGACTCACCATATTTGCGAGCTTTGGCTGAGCCTGGACCATATCCTATGGCACAAAAAATATCCAATTAAACACTCAGTTAAACACAAAATGACCGGTGCACATTTTTTATTATAATAATTGTTCTAAATATCTTAGGAATAATATATATATATGGGATATAGTACATTCTTTGACAAATTCTTTGATAGGTTAATCCTGAACTTTACTGTCCCTTTAATAGCCCTACAACTGTGCACCACTCCAGATTTACCTAAGCCAGGTATGCTGCCTGTTCCAACTCCACCTCCAAATCCTGGTGCGACTCCAATTCCTCCTCCTGGGAGTCTTCCGGCCCCAGCGCCCAAAGCACCTCCTCGACCAAAAGCACCTCCACCAGCTCCACCTGGTCATGAAAACAGATGAGCTTAGCTTATTATTGCAACACATCAAAATATTACGTAACCGGCATATTTTGAATAATATGTTGACGCCTCCACCAATGTGTCTTTACCGTATTTAGCTGCATATTTGGCTGGATTCTTCGATTTGCCCGTCCCTGCAAGTTAAAGAATGAATCATTTTCTATGTTTCAGCCTTTGCATTTGTCATTGACGTTCCTTAACTGTACATGCAGCTGGGGAGTTTAATGCATCACTGTTTCCAGTATACCTGATTTTGGTGATATGAGAGGGTAACCACGAAAAACCCCAGGCAACTGCTGTCCACGTCCATCTGAGGAAGAAATACAATACTTGGATGATCATCCTGTGAAACTCAATTGCAGCCTTCGATAATATTTATTATTATTGTTAATAAATGATTTAATTAAAGTTAAAGTAATGCATTTGAAATCCCCTTGTAATATTATACAGGACGTTGTGACACTTACTGCCTGCCCCTCCTGGTCCAGCACCCCCCTGGCCAAGTACACCAGCCCCTGCAGGGAATAAGGCCAATATTTCAGTTTTTAGGGATGTAATCCAATTTGTGATGTTACAAGATTGATTAACATTGAGTGTATTAACACACCAGTCTGAGGTCCAAGTCCATTTCCTGTGGCCACTCCAGGGAGAACACCGCGGCCTCCAAAACCTAGCCAGGGAATATTTTAGGATAATTGCTGAGGAAAACTGATACAACTCTAAAAACACTGAATGCTAATAGTTTATTATATATGTATGTTGCTTGTGTTAAAACATACCTTGGCCTGGTACATATCCACCTTGGTAGAGTCCCGGCACCCCAAGTCCTGTGTGACGGCAAGCCCAGATTAAGAATGTTTTACAACAAAAAAATCAGTATTTCTGGTTTAACTGAAGGGATGTTGCAAATCCTTCAGGAAAAACAATTGATTGTTTTTTTTTACCTGGAACTTGTTTTGATGCTTTACCACTGCTCTTCCCTCCTGGACCTCCGCCTGCTGTGCCAGTCTGCGGCAGCATTGGAACTGAAACAAAAATCAAGTAAAATGCCACTTCAGTTGGGTATTTTAAGTACATTTTAGTTTGGAACTTGTTCTCTATTGTATTGTATATTTAACTACTATATAGTATTATATAAATCAAATTATCACCTCCTCCAGGCCCAAACCCAGCACCGCCAGGCCCAACTCCTGCACCGCCAGTTCCAGCACCGCCAGGCCCAGCACCACCAGGCCCAACTCCTGCACCGTCAGGCCCAAACCCTGCACCGCCAGGCCCAACACCAGCTCCTCCAGGCCCAAACCCTGCACCACCAGGCCCAACTCCTGCACCGCCAGGCCCAAACCCTGCACCGCCAGGCCCAACTCCAGCTCCTCCAGGCCCAAACCCTGCACCGCCAGGCCCAACTCCAGCTCCTCCAGGCCCAAATCCTGCACCGCCAGGCCCAACTCCTGCACCGCCAGGCCCAAACCCAACACCGCCAGGCCCAACTCCTGCACCACCAGGCCCAAACCCAGCACCGCCAGGCCCAACTCCTGCACCTCCAAGCCTATAACCTGTTCCAAAGGTAAAATAAATACAAAATATTATATCTTTTCATATTTCAGTAATCATTAAACTATGTAATGATGAACAGTAAATACCTGTTTTAGGAGATTTGGGACCAGTTCTACCAGCTCCTGGGTATTGACCAGCACCTGGACCATAACCCCCTCCGTAGCCTCCATAGCCACCTGGGTCAGGAAGGATAGAGATTTGTTAATACACATATTTTGTTAAAGGTAAGCAATGGCTACAAAGGCCAGGATTGTGCCCAGTGAAGGAGAAGGGAAAAATGTTCAATTATTTTTTGATGTTACAGAGGAGCAGCGTGATGCTGCCTGCAGGTCGTTGTGCAATAGGTACAAAAGCATAAGCTAGTGCTATTTATGTTGTTCACAGATTGTCATTGTTGCGTCAACAACCTCGCAATGGACTTACCTGACTAATGCACTTAATTGATGCACTCTTAAGGATATATAGATAACAGACCTATGCAGTTTAACCTGTTATTGGGTGTCATGTATAGATACAGACGTAGACAAAGCACTGACCTTCAGGTATGAAGCCTGTTCCAGCTCCTAGACCTCCGCCAGTCCCGAGGCCTCCTGCTCCGAGAACTCCTCCACCTCCACCGCCTCCTGCCCCGGGGCCTAATGGGCAGACCAAAGGGAAATAGTACTTAGTACTTCCTATACTTGCTCTATTGACAACGATACACTACATCATACATTAATTAATCCAGTGTGTCCACTTTGCAACTCCACCCTTTTGTAATGTTTGAAGTGTCCGTGTTTGACTTGAGAACTAAATATCCTATAGGGTTTGGCTGTAGACGGGTCACTTACAATTACAAGTCTGCAGAGAGGGAAGCAAGGCCTGTGTAGGGAGATGTCTAAGAAGAAAAAAATGACTCTTTGTAATAAAAGCTGTTGCCACGTTAAGCTATAAAATAAATTCCCTCGTTCCCTGTTAAAAATAGTCTGGGTTAGGCAGGTTATGCCATTGTCATTAGCTTTGACTTTATTCTGAGATATGACATCTTCACCTTTCAAGGCTCATTAAACTCACATTTCATTTATTGATTATTTGTTTACAAAATGTAAAGTAGTGAAACATTTCCATCCCGGTTCTCAAAGTCAAAGGTGATGTCTTAAAATGACCACAAACCAGTTTAATAGGAAAGAGAAAAGCAGGAAAGCTCAATGTTTCAGAGGCTGAAAACAACACTTTCGGCCCATTGCATAAAAAACTACTTTATCAATTGATTATCAAAATAGTAAGCGATTATTTTTCTCTTCATTGAATAATCTTTGCAGCTCTAGCTAGTAGTGGTGCTGCATATTGAAATACAAGATATTGAACCAGGTCAGTCTTCTGAAGAGTTTGCATAGCTTTTAATTGGTTTTGTGGATTCTTGCTTCCAATAATAGTGTTTCTTAATGCATGCCTCCAATTGCTTGTTCAGGTGAACCAGTATGTTTTTCTCTTACTCTTCAGGGGTGTTCAGGGCAACACAAACTCACTTTGAGGTCATTATTGTGTACCATTATGGCCTCTCTTTTAGAAAACTGGAAAGGCTGACACAAGTCTGTTTCCTGTGCTTACACTGACCTGTTTTCTACCCACCAGTAACATGTTTGGAATTCAAAAGGTTACACAAAACTGAGGTTTAACCTCTGAGCATCGTTTAAATATTATCACCAACATTCCTCATTCTTAAAGGCAACTTGCAGGTTTTTCGTAGGAAAAACAGAGAGCCTGAAATTCCAAAGCAAATCAGTCTTTCTGACTGACGTGATGACTTCCGTCCTTTATCAGGGACCTGCCATGCCTAATGCATTAGCCTTTATCACTGTATGTGTGCATGAGGGTGGGTGGCCCTTCAACAACACCATATAACCTTGAGGTAATGAGGAAATGAAATAATGGTACATGTATGTAATCCTTATCCTGCTGCATTGAATCAACCAAGGAACAATATTTTGAGTACAGGGGCTTCCACTGGTCTGTGTGTGAAGAACAAAGAACTTCCTCTTATTGTGAATTTCACACGGTGCAAGTTAACATAGCATGCAATCTGTTGGCAATGTATGTGTTAATAATACACAACTCTTCTTACCAGCATGAATCATTCCAGCTCGCGTCTGATCAAACTGGGTTTGCACATTGTAATTTGTACAGGCAGCTCTTAATTATCCTACACTTATGGAAACCTATTTTAAAGTTAGAGGAAAAATGGTCTAAAGGGGGTTATTATTTAGTGTACCCATTTTGAGTGTATTACTTACAGTAGATGGTGGTCCATATCCCACCAACAGACAAGAGATACAGCAAAGAAGCTTAGCAATGTTCTGCAGCGGACTGGGGCAGCAGGAAAACATATTCAAGCCACATAAATCAAATCAGATTCTGATTCTTTTCACAGCTTTACTGTCAGACAGCTCCTTCAGACAACTGAAGCTGTCAGTAGTTGTGTCTCACAGAGCATGGAGTTGCTTGTCTACCACTGTGATGATTGGTAAGTTAGTTTGTGTAATGTTTAGATTTCGGTTAATTTGGGTTTTGCCAAAGTCATGCAAAACAAACTAACCGCCTGCCTGGTGCAGACTGCCATACACTGTTGATGATACAGTGTACCTCATACTCGGCCACTTCAAAACACATCCAAACTATTGCTTTAATGAAAGAAGATGTCATATTTATTTTTGTCTATTCTTTTACCTCTTACAACAAATTAACAAACCCTAATACTTCATCCTTCCAAGAAATGTATCTAACTATATCATTAAAATGTTTAATTGAGGAAAAAAAAGAGAATTCCTTGCCTGTGCCTTAGTAGCACAAAGGATACTAGACTTACTGCTCTACAGGTTATCAAAATGTCCATCAGCAATATTTGTCTTACCAGGTCCGACTCCTCCGGGTCCGACTCCTCCAGGTCCGACTCCTCCAGGTCCGACTCCTCCGGGTCCAACTCCTCCGGGTCCGACTCCTCCAGGTCCGACTCCTCCAGGTCCGACTCCTCCAGGTCCGACTCCTCCGGGTCCGACTCCTCCGGGTCCAACTCCTCCAGGTCCGACTCCTCCAGGTCCGAATCCTCCTGGTCTTGGACCACCATATCCTCCTGAGGAACACATTCATTGAGACAGCAGATTGGCTGATGAGTGCTACTTCACAAATGCAGGTATAAAAATGCAGGTATTCTTTGGTTGCATTCACATATGAGACTAAAGTAGGGAAAACACACAAAATGCATGTAAATGAATGCACTCCATCTGAAGCTGATGCATTTAGGTTATTGTGGTACAATTCAATGTTTTCTCTCTTGTAGAACGTGTCATGTCTGTCCTCATATTTGTACCTTTGGTAACACTTTTAATGATGCGCATGTCTAAAATGCATCATCAACATACTTTGAATTCATTGTAATCTGTTTATAGCACTATGTAATCTTAGATATAAACTACATTCTTCAAAGTATAATGATGTATGCCATTATAATAATGCTTATAACGATACTTATACAATGCTATAAGCAGATTATAACCCATGTCTGCATTTGGTTTATAACTCATTATAAACACGGGTGTAACTTTAAACTCATAATCATTGTTGTTAAAACTTAACAGAAAACATAAATGACATTCACCTCCACCTGCTCCTGGTCCAAAGCCTCCAGGACCGGCTCCTCCACCTCCTCCAGGCTGAAATCCAGTCCCAGCTCCTCCAGGGCCGTATCCAGTCCCCCCCGGTCCAAATCCAGTCCCAGCTCCTACGCCAGCTCCAGCGCCGCCTGCTGCTCCACCAGCAGGTATATACACACCTGATAGAAAGAAGCCGTTCAGTCACAGCAGATGACAATGGGATTTTTCAAGTTACTTTTTTCTGTTCAGGAAAACCGATTCGATTAGCCAGTTCCAAAATGAAACACAGAGTTTAATGGTCAACATGTTTTTTGTTGAACGTGAAATGAGTCTTCACTCAAATCTAATGAGGCATCGTTTATTCCCCTTTGCCAGCACTCAATAAAACCCATTTAATTTGTCAAAGGATTTTATTAAACAAACCGGATCAAATGCTGCTCTAGCACAGAGAAAAAGTGTGTTTATATGTGTGCTTGTCTTGGCGATTATCAACCCTGGCCTCTCAGTTTCTCTGTAGCTGATAACAACAACCCCTTCATCCCAAAGTCATTCATCATTGGTCATAATTCTCACACTTTTCTGCACCTATGTTTTGTTCCAAAAATCACGATAGCCAAAAATAGAAACACAGAGAGCGAACAACTATAAAAGGAAAGGGTTTTATTTATGTTTTGATATCGCAGCCCAGATGTGAAAAGAATAGGTCTGTAGGGAATCCTGAAGAATGTGAGTTTCTGATCTCACAGTAATGCCATGTACAGCGCATTACCAACACACAGTAAATAACTTCACTACTCACTCATTCTGCAGGACAGAAACCTCCTGCCCTAAAAGCTTTTTTATTGTTATGGAAATAATCTTTATTGAATGAAACATTGGAAGGGTACAACACTATACACTCATATTCACCAGGGAGTTGAATAGTAGGCTATTTAATGTATATTTAAATAACACGTGAAAGATTCTCGAGGGTTCACGGTTTAAAAAAAGTTTTTCTAGGGTGATTAATATCTCCTGATTGAATTAGTAATGTTCGTTTTCACTGTCCATGATATCATGCTGTTGCTATTATGTTTTTTAGACACTCTAACACTGTGTGGCTCCAGGGATGACAACGTACGTCTGTCCGTCAGCCAGCTAGGTACTTTGGTGGAGACTGAATTATCTCAAGTCTATTAGATGGTTTGCCAGGAAATGTTGTACTAGTGATCACCAGGGAACATATGGACTATGATAATCTCATGGCTTTTCTTATAGGGCCACTAAGTGGTAAAAACCTTTATCTACATGACAAATGATCTCAACATCTACTTGATGGATCAGCACAAATGTTGGTCCGGACATTAATGGTTCCCAAGGGATAAGACTTTTACTGACTCACGTCGCATCAAGGGCCACCATCGGATCCAAATCGAAATGGTTAACGGAGAGCTCCCCCAGGATCAAAAAGACCTAGTTCCTGTAGAGCTTTTTATCACTGTTGATTATTTTCTTGTAGGTCTACTCTAGATGGTTCATTTTTGGAGTTTGGGGTGAACTGTCCCTTTAACTATGTTATGGAGACTCAGAAAAAAGTCTATGCATATATTCGCAACGTCACCTGTTTGAGTCCCTCTGGAGACCTACTGTATGGTCATGTCCTTCTGCTCTAAATCTCCCATTTAATACAGAAACTTTGTGTCTAAAACGTAATCATCTTCATCGCCCAGACTGTTGTTTCCAACATTTTGACCATTGCTGTTACCATGAATATTCTGTGCCGAGAGGTTTTTAGTTTATTTATGATTCTACGTGACAATTAACAACTTAAGTACAATTGCTCATCCTGTCCTTTTTAGTAAAACCAAAACATGAAGACTAAATGACCAATGAAATGTCTCCTAACTCTACAAAGCGTGCAGTGGTTCACCCTGATGCTGTAGGAATTCAAATTACACAACCGCCCAGAACAGCTTTTTAAACGAGGAATAAGATGAAGGAAATCGTGTTGCCTCTGCCAACTCAAAGCTTACACAGAGAGACAAGGAACTGGAGGGATGAGGTATGAAGGACACAGTTATCGTTAAAGCGTTTAATATGGTCCATTAAAGTCAGGTGCAGCACCTCATTAAAGGCGCAGCACCTCATTAAAAGATTTATCTATAAACTTTTGTCATTATAACCTTGTTCCGCAATCTCACAACTCATGAGGAGGAAGAGCTGGAAGATAACAAGCAATAATATCATACTGTGTTTTTTTTTTTTAAAGGATTGTTGTTCTTAAGTAAAGTGTTTAAATGTGCTAAAAAATATCATCCAGACAGACTGAAAAATGTGGTACTGCCTTTGTATATATCGTCTTTTAAATTGTTTGGAAACTACTTTAGCAAAGTTTAAAAATCATTTAACAAAGCAAACGTTTTTGATCGTTTTTCCGGAATAAAGTACTTCACTCTGAGAGAAGTTGGCTGTACTCCTGCATCTAGTTTTGATACTAGAAAGGTAAACAAAAACTCAGTTCAATGTCCTCCACATCAAGATAATTAATGTTACAGGGAGACTTCAGTTGATTTTAACCTTTGGTTCAGAGATTAGCAATATTATATCATAAGGATAATACCTACTTCTATTACAGCAAAAATATTGTTTTTTAAACCGCACTTAAATTGGTTCAACTCTTTGGCTGATTTTTGCAGATGTCTTACAGTATTCCTTGCTGTACAAAACCTGCAATCTTTATCATCATCAACAATTACCTGCAGACAATTTCAAGAACCAAAACGACAAAATCTTTCGAATCACAGATTTCATAGAAATGTCATCAAACTACTTTACATAAAACAGCACATAAGCATTTATCTGCAAACACTGCTACAGAAACCTAAGGTGACACCTGATCTACAGGTGCTGCACCTCTGAGCACTCACACATGCAGTAAAGGGAACCCACCTCCTTGCAGTGAAGGTTTCCACAGAGCCAGGAGAAAGGCGACTTGTAGGTACGTGGCCGCCATCCCTCTCGCCATCTCGCTCTCAAATGTCTCTCTCCTCTCCCAAGTCCCAGGTTTTATCAGGGCTCAACAAGGCCTTCAAAAAAAAGGAGGAGAAAATGAGTGAGAAAAGAAAAAAACGGGGCAGGATGCAAGACAAGGCACTGTGTAATTGGCTAAGAGACACACAGAAAGAAAAGTAAGAAGGGGAGAGAGAGAACAGTGGATCACCTCATTAAACCAAATGGGTTGTTCTAACCCCCCAACGATCGTTGAGCTGCATTTATTTGGTTCTGTTCTGCCAGAAAAAGGGGCAGTATTAAGGGTGGGTGTGGGTCTGAGAGAGACACACACACACACACACACACACACATACAGAACATGTATGAGAGGTAAAGGAGTCTGTGCATTGTAAAAGAATGTGGGCTTTTCCCTGCTTTCCACTTTCTAGACACCCCAAAAAGAACTGTGCCAGAAGTCCCTTATGGATTTCTATAATATGAAAAAAAAACACTGTAGTGACTCAATAAGATATATTTCATTAATCTTTGCTGTCAATGTATAATAGCTTTAAAAACATGTGTGGGTTTC
Source organism: Gymnodraco acuticeps (assembly GCF_902827175.1). Taxonomy (NCBI): domain Eukaryota; kingdom Metazoa; phylum Chordata; class Actinopteri; order Perciformes; family Bathydraconidae; genus Gymnodraco; species Gymnodraco acuticeps. Next base: position 6,050,499 of record NW_022992250.1, read on the forward strand.
TTACATACACGCTCCCCCGCATTGTTTTGTTTACTTTTGTTTTCTGTGGGTCATACCAAACATGGTTATCACTATTTTGTAAAGCATATTCCCATTATACACATCCAAATAGTAAGAGAGAAAACCACCTGTTGCCCTGCAGAGTCTCAGCTGCCATAGAGCCACAGTAGTCAGCATACCTGCAAACAATCAGTGGATTTTATTTGGACAATGTGCTCTTGCTGTCATTATGCCCTGGTGCTGTCCCAGCTCCTGCGGGTTGATTTCTAAAGATAGTTGAAACATACTTTTTCTCTGGGGCTAATGGAAAACCACATAAAGTTCATTAGCTAATCTGCTAATGTCATCTTAAACACTGAGATGCTGAGGATGGGAGAAGCTTTTCCAGTGAGTGATTTGCTCGTCCTTTGACATTTGATTGTAGCTTCACAGATGAGGATGAATCCTTTATATACATCTTTTTCCAGCTTGCTAGTTTGAGATTCCACTTTTAAAATTATAAATCACAAATAACAGAACCAGCAGCTAAGACTTAATGTGAGTTACACCAGCCTGCACATGTTTCTGAGATGTGATCATGTAGAAACCTTTGGCTCTGAGTTGGGTCCAAAACGGCTCAATTAGAAAAGGAGAATGTTGTATATTTGCATTTCTGCGTGAATGTGTGCATTGCCTAAATGTTTGTGTACATTTGTGTGTGTGTGTGTGTGTGTGTGTGTGTGTGTGTGTGTGTGTGTGTGTGTGTGTGTGTGTGTGTGTGTGTGTGTGTGTGTGTGTGTTGGAGAGAAAGAAAGAGAGAGGCAGAGCTACCTGAGCACCCATAATTGGTCTTAAACTGTAGTTTTATTGCTCTGTTTTCAGACCCTGTATGCTTTTGTTCAGCTTTGATGCAATCACATAGTTATGCAGTGAAATAATGATGGGGCAAGAAGATTGAAGAATGGAGGGAAAAGTGAAAACTATATGCCATATACTGCACATTGTTCACGGTCATTAATACAGGTGTGAAGCCAAGGCTCCGTGCAAGGGAAGTGAATTGTTAAATAATTCCCTCAGTGTGATCGCACAGACCGACTGTTAAAGAGCTTCGAACAGTGGAAGTAGTCGGAGGAAGCAACAAGTTGCAGAGTTAGTTTGTTCAGTGCGAAAATCCAGCCTGTTTATTCACTGTGAGAACTACTTTCCACTACAGTTGTATCCTTCGTGCGGACATAATTACACTTACACCTGCGCATGTTAACTCAGAGAGAAACATTTGCATGTTGTCCAGACGTTAATGTGTCGGAAAATCTAAAGGCATACAAGTCTGATGGAATAGAGACTGTAAGACTGTAAATTGGAGTTAATTAGTACTGTGTATTTTACGACATACTTTCAAATGCATGCTAAGAAGTGCTTGTGGGTCCCCTGATCCTAAGTTTAATTATACAAGGATTAGTTGAATTGCTGTTTAAAGTCAGCAATGTCTTGCAGCACATAGAAAAGCAATGATAGCCGTTCATATAATAGAAAACACAATGTTGAAAACAGTGAGACACTCATATTACAGGATTCACCATATAACCTTTCCTTTTCAGAATGTCAGGATAGTTAGGAATAGTGAGAAAATGCATATATACCAAAAACGGAAGATTTGATTCCTGCATTCCTGCGTTTTACTTTCGTACCAAGTCTCAGAAAAATGTTTAAATTGATCATTATTGTTATTATTCCACCTATCAAATTATATTGTACTTTAATTACAGTGGAAACATGTAGACATGACTCATGTTATCTGCATTTGGCCAACTGTCCAGAGAAATAAATACCACTCAAAAAAGAAAGAAATGGGCATGTTTAAACAGTGTGATTCACAGTGATCACACACAGTCTCTCTTGTACACCTGCTGTCCACTTCACACACAACCTGCAGTGCCGTGTGTCCTCATCTCTGCCAGCTCAGAGAAGCATGACAGTGTTACAAATGAAGTAGCTTACTGACTGGTGACTGTTTTGAGTTTACCTAACGTCTACCTAGCGTTTACCTAACGTCTGCTGCCTATATATGGGCATGTGTGTACTGCAGTGCTGTAAATTACCCCTTTGAGTGACAGTAAGCGAGCGGCAGAAAGGAAAGGGGAGTTAAAGGCAGAGAAAGAGAGGGAGACAGAAAAGGCTTGACCCAGACAGACATGAAAACAGAAAGACGTGCAAACTCAGACGTGCACTTGTTTGACTTGATAAAATGACCGGAGCGCTGGTGAATATCAGGCCAAAGGTCTGCGTAGACTCGACTTTCACAACAGATCTGTGCCAAATAATTACATCTGCAAATATCAAGTCTACAGGCCCCATTCACACACTTCTAAAAAACAAGTTACCATGGAAATAATGTATCTGACACTGGACAGGTGGGTGAAGTCATGATGGGTCCATATGGGAATCATTTGTTTCTTCAGGTTATTAGTCAGCATATTTGTCACAGTGACCTATCACCTGTGAGTCAATCTGACTTTAGAAGAGTTTAGACATACAGGCCAGGTTCACCAGGTTCACCATAATTGTTGTAAATGAAAATGAAGACCTAAGCACATTGTTCATATAACCGAATTTCAACGCTGCGGATCAACAAATGTGTATCTTAGTCTTTTTTATTTATTATGTTTTATAAAAGTCTTACAGTTTTATACAGAATTGACCCTGGATCTGCCTTAGGCGATCCAATCACATCTAAGATCCTACTAAACAGCCATTACTTCATAACCTACTATCATTTTGTTGTGACAGTAGTTTATAACTCTGGTTTAGTATGGTTTCAAGGGACAGTCTTAAATAATACACACTTATATAGCATTTTCAGCTGTGTTGCTCAGTTTAAAACAATTGTTAGACGAGTAATGAAAAAGTTATGCAATAAGTTATTAATTACATTACTTGGATGAAATGATTTAAATGTTTTTAAAATGTACTCTGTAACATATTACTTTTCAGAAGTAAACCTTTCCAACACTACAGGTACATTGTTAATTGGACAGTTATTTCAAAGCATAGTTGGAGCACAACCCTGATGTAGTTTTCCTTTCCTGTTTTAGATGTATTTAAATCCTTTATTTCACATAAATCAACAGTTGTATAACACTGATGGAGACATGTGTCCTTAACTCTTTAGAAAACACACTCACTAACAGGAGTGCTTACATTTCTAGCAATGGGAGAAGAGAGAAGTTTGTCCTTGTAATAGTTATCAGGATGCTTGTTGAGCACTAAATAGCATCTTGTTGTGATCGCATTAATCTCTGCATGCAGTATTCCCTTTTATACTTGAGGCTGTAGGCTACCATGTGCATCATGGGAGGCACGTTAGAGCCCTTATCCTGCCCAGAAACACAGATGGGTCAACAACCACTGACAATGAGTTACTGGCAGTGGCTGAATTTAGGAGAACACAGAGAAAAACCCAGCAAAGGCAATTGTGGACAGGCCTCAGTTAGTAGTGATCCCACATGTTGCAAACCATTTCAACTGAAGACGGTAAGCATTTGCTTAAGTGGCTTGATGAAGTAATTGCAGTATAATTACATCATGTTAGCATGGGAACACTTACAATCCCCAAAAGTGCGATTCCTCTTACTTTCACTTAGACAAAGGAGAATACACCAATACTGTATGTGAACAAAGGCACATAATCGCATACGTTTTATATCACAAAATGTGTGACACCAGATGAGTTATGCACTACTCGCAGGCCCCTTCCCATGACTCATAACGACCCTCAGCATGAAGGGGGGGCTTCTCTTCCCTGGAGGCGCGAAACAACACCAAAAAAACAGCGCCTTACATAAACACTGCAGCGCTGTAGCCTACAGTGTGGACTATCCATCAGTGTGCAGCACAGAGAGAGAAAAGGGACTGAAAGACATAGAGGGATACAGGAAAAAGCTGGGTTAGGATGTCATGAAGTGCAGAGTGAGAGGCCTGAGAGGTCGCAGCACTTGTGTGTGAGAGAGAGATTCAGAAAGTGATTGTGCAGGAATGTCGCAGTCACACATTCTCTGCAGCGAGGCTGTGAACTCAGCATAGATCAGAGGGTACTTTCTCTGTGATATCAGGGACAGGATTTCAGATACCAGGACATGAAAATGATCTTCTTTCCTGACAAGCTTCTTCGCATAAGTAAACGATGTGTGTGTGTGTGTGTGTGTGTGTGTGTGTGTGTGTGTGTGTGTGTGTGTGTGTGTGTGTGTGTGTGTGTGTGTGTGTGTGTGTGTGTGTGTGTGTGTGTGTGTGTGTGTGTGTGTGTGTGTGTGTGTGTGTGTGTGTGTGTGTGTGTGTGTGTGTGTGTGTGTGTGTGTGTGTCAGATGTTTCGTGTTGCAGGCACGCTGATGAAAGAGGAGTGATGAGGTCAACACTAGACCTCATGCCAGGCGCCCTCTGATGTGACACACGTAAACACATGTCATTTTTTAAATATGCCTAGAACATTACCTAGTGCATATGTACTGTATGTATGTCAGCACATGCAGAGGCACTCGTTCAATTATGGTTTTGTAAAAACTGTACATTTAAAATCAGCATTTTATGACCATCTTTATATCCTTATGCGATTCACAACATCTTCTCTTATTAGATAAAAAATAAACTCACAGAATCACTGATATTGGAATGATAATAACATCTACAAATGTTCCCACCATGTATTTGAATGGTTGTTTTTCCCTAATTCAATTTTTTTCTTCAACTTATAACAATTTAAGGGACCATTCCTCTTAAAAGATACTCTGGGGTATGCACAGCCGAAGAGCTAGACAGGTGCAGGGTAAAACAATCTAAATTAAGACAAGAATCAGACAAAAGACTGCTCCCAATTTAATTTAGCTTCTGAGAAAATATCTTTAATAAAAGTTCAGCTTTTAAAAAAGTGTACAAAACGACTGTCTTATTGATGACGTAAGAACCAACCCTTGTATGTTCAGATAGTTATATTGGATCCTTGTTATTAGAGATTTAACATATTCATTCATATTTCTTAGAAATGTGTTGTAGTCAAAGTTTCCTAATGTGCCTCATTACGTGTAATCAAAATCTATCTAAATCATCTTTGGAGACCTTCATCACATGCTCAACACAAACAGCCTGTCCCATATTGATTTACTTTTCTCCCTTCTTCCTTTCTTGGTTCTCCTTTGGTAACCTCCTGCCCTTTTCCCTGTTTCACCACATTCAGTGGCAGACGTTTATATTGCAGAAGTAGAGCGAGTGCCAGGACTGTAATCCATCCAGAGTCATGCATGGGTCAATCCTAAAGCAGGCACAAAGTCCAAACTGATTGAAATGTAACATCCCAGCAACAGGATCCCCCATCATGCACTCTGAGGTCGGTCAGCTCCCCGTTTAGTGAGTATCACCCCCCCAAAGACCCCGCCGATGAGCCCATCCCTGTCATCACCACACCATCAGCGCCGAGACAAGCAGATGGAGGCAATTTGGACGCGGAAATCATCGTTCTCCTGCTGACATCATCAGAGGGGGTCAGATAGACAGCGGGCTCATCCATCTTCCTGCATGTTCAGATAACGTTTTACACCCATATTAATGTGTGTGCTGAAAACTCGATGCGACCTCCACTGATGCAGTTCACATCCATCAGTTGTCTAATGGAGTTTGGTGCAGATGCTGTGATTGGTTACAATGATTAGTTGCAGAGTTCTGGCAACTTGAAGAAGAGGATGAGTGCACTATATGGCTTTGTTTGAGTTAAGTCAGTGTGTGTGAGGCCGTGTTCACACCAATCATGTTTTAAATAATTATATTACTTTCTCTCTTGGCTCTGTTCATTTAGTCAGGTGCTAAACATGCCAATCAATGTGTATCCACACCACCTGAACACATAGCTCTTGGTCCTTTTCCAAGTGAACTGTGGGGCACTTCGTGAGCAGTGAGAACATAATTGTAGCAGCTACAGGAAATTGACCTCCAACTCACCGTTTTACAGGCATAAGGGGGCAGGCTCTGACATTTGATAGCCAGGTATTACTCACGCTGTAAAATCGAGTGTAAAAAATGGTTCAAGAGACTCATAAATATATTTTTTTTCTCCATGTTTTCACTTGAACACAATGGAAGGTGAAATATCATATAAGAGGTCAGAAAGATCCATCATGCTGCAAGAGGACAAGTGACAACTACACTGTTCAGAAAAATAACATGTAAGTCCAGTTTTGTTTGCAACTGGAGGGCTTTGACTCAATTATAGGTACTTGTGCAAGTTTGAGTGCAAAGAAAATAAACTGTAGGTGTGAGTGTGCTTTATCAAAGAGGGGATATGAAAATATGGTGTGTCAGCAGGAGTAGGTTGGATATTGTTTCATGAGCAGAGCGACACAGATGGATTTGGGCTAATCCGATGAAGAGCCCACTGTAAGCCCTCTTCACCTCCAGCGTGAAGAATGACCTTCTCCTTGACTAACAGCAGAGTAATGCAACATTGTCATAAAATATACGAGAACATTTTTAAAAAACACCTGCGATAATGGATTTAAGTGTTTAATAGTAACAGTTTCTAAAGTCATATTAAAACTGCACTCACCTTTTATTTATTTATTTATTTAAAGGCAAAGTACAACTTTCTTCAATTAATATGCAGGGTCATTTTCATAATACTCTTTCATCTTTGGCTGCAGCCTCCAGCAATAATAAAAAGTAATATGAGACCACCAGATGTCTGGTTAACATGCCTTTTTGCTTTATATAACACAAGGTATACATGTCTGCAACATTACACAGCACTGAGGTTATGAGAACAGCAGTCATAGGATTATAAATAAGACCTCATATATGCCATCAATCCATAGTCTATCATGATGCATAATATATACAGTCACAAAATGAAGTCTGTAACTACATAATTTAATAATGACTGAAAGGTTCAATAAAGCACACACATAAGTTTGATCCCAGAGGAGTATACACATTGTGATTTACAACATCATGTAACTAACACACAATCAGAAGGGAAATCACTTCTTTATTATTAGCATGGACAGTAAATATCCAGACGTTTGTATGTCACTGCCTTAGCCCAGACCTCAGGCTGATTGATAGATTCTGTATATTTATTTTCTTGTCATGCCCACAATATGCCAAACATTCAGGAATGTACAGGACAACATAAATACACTTGCAGTAGTCAAACAATTCATCAGATCATCAGCAAAACATCTCAAAACTGATTGATTAAAAACAAGGACATAAGGAAGACTGTACGCTATACGCAATATACTGTACATTAAAACAGAACAAACAGCAGCTCGTGAGTTGCATGTAAATTAAAAGTGTGATTACATGTATGATTATTAATGTTTTGCAATTTTCAGTACAAATGAGCACAAGAACAGATCATTTTAATAGGGAGGGGGACTTTTGTTTTTATAAATGTATTCTTCAGCTCCACTGCGAGACGTGCTGCATTTTACACTGTGGTACTTTATACTCCCTCTGTCAGCCGGCCTGCTCAGTAACTGCTGACTCTGTGGACTCGTGCATTAACCAAGTGGCCCGCATGTGTCAGCTTCTTATCGTAATGATTAATGCCGTCTAAATGCCACCGCTGCAGTGGACAGGTGGCAGGGCCCGAGGGTCCGTCACTCAGGACATTAAACAGTTGAACAGTCTCTCACCATATCGTGTCCAGATTGAACACATTACTCATATGCATCATTTAAGCACAAAAGTCGAAACATTTTAGTTGGCACGGAAAGCTGTTTCGATTTCTGTTTTATTGTTTTCTTAACTACTGTGAGAACGTTACAATTAGACTTGACTTTTGCTAGGATTATATTAACGAACCCTTTGAAACCGAGTCCATGATGACTGCAATGAGAAACTCTTGATAACAAATGAATGGCCCGTAGCTGTGGGGGGATGTGGAGCAGGACCCCCGCTGCTCCAGCCATTTCAACAGATAAGAAGCAGCTGAAATGTGTTCGCACAAAGGCAATGAGTGCACGCTATAAAAAAAAAAGTGCTCTGGGAAAATGCATGCATGCTTTCTTGTATAAGTATGTTGAGTATGGATGCAAATTAGAGGCCTAATTATTCAAATGTTTACAGCTTATTCTAAACCAGACAATAGAATGTAATAGAACAGTACTTGTGAGACAAAAGCCAGACAGTATATCCATGAAAGTAAGAATAAACACAGATCATTACGAATATTAAAATGAGAGAATAAGGCAAATTTAAAAAGCGAAAGACATTCAAGGTGGGGTAGGTAATTTTGGAGAAACCAGCTAGAGTGCGCTAGAATTTGAAAATACACAGCCGGAACAAATCTGTCACTTCCTTACAGAGCCCCTCCTCCAACACACGAATGCACATGACCAATGAGGGCACGAGATACGTTTGTGCACAGATGGAAGGCTGACAGGCAGGTAGGCCATCCAGTTATTTTTGCCGAGCCGGCTAAAATGATTGGTTGTGCTTTTTACAGTACTACGGCTTCCACAGATGACATTTTGTATGGATTTTTTGTCAAAGCACTTAAGATATTCATTGCTATGGGGATGTTAAGAGCATTCCATGGAATATAACAAAAAGTGTATCTCGAGCCGGTTTCTCAAACTTACCTACCCCACCTTTAATTATAGGCCAAATTAAATGAGTAGATTTCAGCTGCAGCTGATCTCTTACAGCTCTTGATAGTGAATTCAGTTTTTTCAGCATAGTATAAACAAAAAGCTGCCCTCTCTATTTTCTTGTACGTTTAATTGTGTGTAGTAATTTAAATCCCTAATAGGCAGGATATATTGTGGATTTTCTTTGGTTTTATCAGAATGTGGTTTTATGGATGAAAGAAAATCCATAGACCAGCTTACTTTGAGCCATTGCTCAAATGTTTCTGCACATTCAACAGTGTCAGTCAGTCAGAAGTACAATTAATAATAAAAAAAAGAGCTATAGGCTACTGTCAGGTAAAACTGTGCCTCATTTTCAGATGTTGTTATTTTCTCTTGTGGTTTTGAGTAACTGTCCTGTGACGGAGTGTTTTACCTCATTACCTGTATCCTCAAGTCTGTTTCTTGACTGCTGTTGCTCTTTTTTTGAAGCAGCTTGTCCATGTTTGACATGTGTTATCATGTCTCAAAACCATTTCTCTTGGTATATACAATGAGGTTTTGCAGGGTTTTTATTTTTGCTCACACAATTCAGGCAACAGTAAGTAGATTTAGTAAATCGAGTGAAATAGATAAGTATAACTTTTCATAAAGGCCTAATAGAGTAACTGAATTACGATAAAATGGAGTCAAATTGATTTTTAAAAGTCTAGGCTCTAACTCTTTGGTTTTTTTCGGGGGGGGATGCCCCTCTTAAAGGCCTCATGACATTAGCATCCATGCGTTGGAGCCAGACAGCATTACAGTGAAAAGATGGTGTGTGTATGTGACAGAGAGAACAAAGCAGCACTGACCTGTGCAATGACTACACCACTCCAAACACAGTCATTGTAGTCACTATGCAGGAAAGAGAGGGGTGTGTTTTCTCCTCATTGTTAGGTTACTATAGCATCTGCTTAAAAAAGTGAGAAGAAACATTGAAAAAAATAAAATTGACTTCACGAAAATATTATTAGAGGAATCAAGTGATCTAGTGATCATGACAGAAGTAAAGAAAGATGATTATGCTATTGAGGTGAGTTGATACAGTTTGACTTCTACACAGAGGGCCAGTGAGCGAAGGCATGTATCTAATAACGTTATTAAAAACTATGTTATATTCATGCTCAATGCACATTCATAGCTTGACAGATGACCTAATGCAGCAATTACAATTATCTCTTCCCAGTCTGATAGTCTGAGCCTTGGACTACACGAGATGGAAAACATAAACATGAAACTGGCTTTTCTTCTGCACGTGTGTGTGTGTGTGTGTGTGTGTGTGTGTGTGTGTGTGTGTGTGTGTGTGTGTGTGTGTGTGTGTGTGTGTGTGTGTGTGTGTGTGTGTGTGTGTGTGTGTGTGTGTGTGTGTGTGTTGCCAATGCATGCCACAGCCATGACTGTAAAGTGTCTGATCTTTGAATCACATCCAAAACGCAACAGGAGAACGTAATCACTCGAACTAACCCAAGCGAGTGAGATGTGGGGAGAAAGATGTGAGACACTTGGACCGAGCTGCCACTCAGACTTCTGGCAGCACAATTTATGAGCTCTGCTTGTGGCGCATACCTGCACTGCGTCCTCGCTCCTGACCATACATAGAATCAGACACAATCAGGCAGCCACGATATAAATATTGAGTTGAGACATTTTGGCAGCTGAAACTGTGACCTAAATGCTAAAACTATGAGCAGTGCTGAGAGTGTTTCTTCGAGGCAGGAGAGAAATTACAAGTAATGAAGTTACCGTAATCTTTTTATAGATATGCTGCTCGACTGTGCCATTAATCATAGACATCTTTCACTGGCTTGAAACTTGAGTTTGATGTACGGTGTTACACGTTTACTCGGGGAAGTTGTTTTGGGGGGATTCTGGTGGGCAACGGTGGCCATGGAGATACTTTGTCCTTATTGCTTATATCGTTTGGTTTCCTAGAGACACCTTTTCCCTTTGTTAGAGTCAAACAGGATCTCTAATGCTTTAATTCACACTTTGGAGGGGTTGCATATACTTACAATTCATTCTCCAACCTCAATTATAATCCTGTTTGAGTTTGATGTTCCTTTATACTGGAAACAGTTATTGGCATTGCAATAAATCTTATCTTCTAAAAGTTCAGTTTAAGTGTTTGTTTTAGAGAGGTGATTCAACGTTATGATCATTTTAAAGGCTGAGGGTTTAGTGCTGCTAAATTGTATTGTTGTATACTGACAGGTGTTTATAATATTTAAATAATCCAACTAAGTAGAGAGGACATACAACTTGCCTATAATACTGTGAAAAGAAACCGCTAACAGTGATCAACAGCAGTTCTTGGAATATCACCAGTTATTGGGAAATAAGTACGGTATGTAGTATAAGTACTATAAGTATATTATAGTACAGTAGAGAACTGTATAGTATAGTGTATTATATGTCTTAGTTGAATACTCGATTCTGATTCTAGACATCCCAGATGTTGTTAACAAACCGTTGCTAAGTCAGATCTGCTTCCATATCAATCTGCAAAAAGAAGTCCTGAAAATGTAACTTCAGCTGTGGACAACAAACATTTCTCCATCAGAAAACAACATGTTATATGTTTTGAATATTTAAAAAGCAAAACTTTGATCAGTGTCATTTTAAGTTATGGCCCCAGTTCCAGCTGTTGTTTCGCAGTAGAACTGATGATTTCTTTCTCAGTCGGTATTCCTTTTTACACCCTCCATGCACATTATCCCATCCATAAGTACAGTTCAACCTGGACATTGTATCTTTTGATTTGTAGATCACACAGGATGGACATTTTCTGCTTCCCATCTCTATAGGAAACAGCTGTTGGCACTTCATTAAAACATGTTAACTTTAAGTCATTGCTCATTCGAGTCTAATAGACTGCCTCTTTAAATGTACTCCATATATTTATTTATTATCCGGCTGGAGGTTGTAGAAGACAAAAGCCAGGGGAGACTCGTAGTTGTCTTCTCATCATTTGTTCAGAGACAGAGCTTAATTATCTGCGGAGGTCCCAATAGACTGGAGCCAAAACCATTACCTCACTGCACTGTGGGAAATGTCCGAACAATGTAACTCCACTGCGGTTTAATTCAATCATGTTTCCCCTCTGCATGATAGGGGTTCACATGGACGGGGTTGGGATTCCCAGTGACTCTTAAAGTGACAATCATATCAAAAGTATCAATCCTAGAGGACGTAAAGGTGACTGAAATGTTTTTAGGTAACTCTTTCATGGGAAATCAAGGTGTGTTTCCATATCAAACATTTATTAAAACATCTTTAGAAGCTTCTCAAGCTAATTTCTGCAGCATAATTCACTCATCAAAAACACAATTTTGTATATCTTAATTAAAGCAACAACCTGCACCTTTAGAACTGAAAAACTGTTTCTATTATAAACCGCAGTTGATTTATTGCTTTATTGTTGCATACTCTTACCCAATATGGCAGTGCTATTCACAATTTGTTGTTTTCACTTTTTGCCAGCAGGAATTACATTTCGGGTCCAACTATAATTTGTCTAAAGAGGAACTTTCCTGTTTTAGAACATTGTGCACAGAATGAAGCACTCCTCGCTACAAAAAGAAAGATACATTCTTCTAGAGGTGGCAAAACCATCATGATTGTGAGCCTCTAGTATTTTTAGATTGTTACATTTTTAGGAACAAACGCCACTTTGTATGTATTACTATAGCTTACATTTAACAAAATGACTGAAGCTGGATTTTCCCCCTCCAATTGTAACAATACAACATCATCTAAAGTTTGTGATCCAGCGCTAAAGGTGACAAAAGCACATTCATTTAAATAAACCTTTTTTTGTTTTTTTAACAAATACTTGGTGCTAAATCACAGATTTACGTTTTCCTGACTTAAATATGGTGAGTTTTCCACATTTGGTATATATACTACATGTATAGGGCCTCAAACTTTTGACACTTGATAAAGACCTGGGTCTTATGAAGTTTAACTTTGATTAAGCCTCAATTAAAACAATTGTCCGACACTGACTCTGAGAGTGGTTGATTGAATCATTGGTCACGATCAGACGGTTTTATGAGAGCCTACATTGATGGGATATTCAACTTCAAGGGTTTATGAGTTCCTGATTGTTAATATGAACCTCATTGCTTGCTCAACATCTTACATAAGAGGGATTAACAGTAACATGCCTGCTTCACACGATCTGCCCTCCTCTGAAGTATGACACAGTTTCTGCAACAGGTACGGAAACAGATTTCACCTATGTCAAACCACAGAGTCCCATTATGAATGTTTGACTCCATTTAGAGAGAGTATTGGCTTACAACACGCACTGTACTGTACGGGGTCAGGGGGGTGGCAGCGGAGACAGGAAGAGATGATGTCACTGCCCGGGGAGTATCTCTGAATCCCCCCCGACTTGGATGTTTAATTTACAGCATATTAGTCAAAGTGATACCATATTGTCACCTTTGACCTACTTAAATGTTTAATGTCTGTTCGTGGAAGAATATATGGCACTGAACATAACTCTGGTGTCCCCTACATGCAGGGTGACATGACTCAGCTGCGTCGCTGTCACACCTTCTGCTCAACCCCAATTTGTCACCACTGCCATCTAACTGTAACATGCTTTTTGCTACTTTTCATGTAGCCGAATACATTTTAGCCAAAGCTGCAAACACAAGAATAATATAATAGCATAAGAAACGATGTTTTACATTTTTTGAAAGATGACAGCAGAGAGATTACAGGAAATGAGGCGAGAGAGGAAGGATTCAACAAAGGCCAACAAACAAATTAGAAATGGGGATCTTTCATTACACGGTCAGCATCCTCTTAAACCCAGAAGACCCCAAGATGGCCCGAATACTGAAACTGAAACTCCTCCCTCTTTCTGCAGGTTTCTTTCCACCAGTACTGTACATTATAATATATTTTGTTTAGTGCATTTTATTAGTACTCTACTTAAGTGCATCATTGAGGTACTTGTACTTTACTTTTTAAAGACATGTATTTTTGTGCCTATATTGGGCAGTTAACGTGGTAAATATAGACAGGAAATATGAAGGGAAAGACAGGAAAATGATACATTTAATAGGAATGGAAATATTTTGAGAGATATTATAGTTCAACTACTTTCATTGGACAACTGTATGCACCAGTTTATGTGCAGACTGAAACCTTCACATTACACCTACACTCTGAAAGACATTATGTAAATTCATGTGTGATGATGACAACACCGAATACGGAACAATCTACAATGATTCAACACAAAATGTCAACTACATTGAGATGTCACAGTATTTCTTCAAACTAAACATGCATGCTGTTACAGCCTCTCTTCTGATTGTAGAGAATGCAAAAGACAGAGAACATGAATCTTTACTCTGCCAATGATCTAGAAAAGCTGGATACTGTTTGGCAAATACTGTATGATTTATGCACCCCTCCCTGAGGACCCAGAGCAGCATGTTGATGTAATAGCTTCACGTCCATCATGGTACAGACAGAGGACTGTACACAGCAGCATAAACAGCATGGGGACACATTCAACTCACGGTCACTCGCGTGCAAAATATGAAATAAACAGTTTTCTTTTATTTATCGTCATCAGCCGTGGCAACAAATGTTTTAAGAGGCAGGAGAGTGAGAACACACTACAACAGCACTTTGTAATGCTCTGTATGATGGAAGTGTGGTGTGAAGGCCAAAGAAAAGACAGGATGTCACGCTGTCAAAGAGTGGAGCTCAGTTAAAACGCTCTCAACTCTGACAAATACTAGCTGAGGTAGGAGTCATCATCATACATGTGAAATTGCTAAATGTTAAGTCCTTAAATACATAAGTGGATTTTAAGATGACTTATGTCTATACTGGATGTGGTGACCTAACAGTGGGGATATTTATTGTGCTTACTGTAGTTGTGTCAGGAATTAAAATACATGAAAAATGTAGAACTTGTTTCCAGCAACGTTTTTTGTGGTTTGTGCTCATTCTAGGAAAGAGAGATGCAGGAGGACAGGAAGAAGGATGGGATGACTTGCACCAAAGGGCCTATGGGGTAGGGTTTGCCAACACAAAATTATCACATGTGCCTTTTTAACATAAAATCCTCTTAATTATTTTAATATCACAGCTATTGTGATAAATACTGGCAACTTATCACAACAACCCAATGGTGCCGTAAACTAATTGTGACTATTACTATCCCTGTACACCACCTGATGGTATTTTGGTAAGTGTGCATCATGTGTGAGTTAAGTTGAGCAGTATGTGTTGGATTTATTTTTCAAGTGGGGTAGTCACATGTTCACCTCATTGCTCAAATACATCTATCTTGTTTTTTAGCATCTTACGCTCTGTTTTTCATATATTTCATTCTAAACACCACATTTTTCTCATCTAACTTTCTAAGTAAATATTTGCTCTATACTGTAGAAAGCGTAAAGGGCACCGAGCAAAATGATCTAATCTTATCACAAAACAATACAAAGCCGAACAAACATGTTGTTTTAGCGATGGCGCTTTGTGAACTCTGCTCATGACTATCTGCCACGTGCCGCTGCTTGTTGTTTAAAGACACATCCTCAGTAACGGGGGTTAAACCAACACTCAAACAGTAATGAGGAGAACAAAGGATGGGAGAAGGTGCACAGATAGTGGGAGACAAACAGGGCCTCCGGGATAACCACCTCCGTCTAATCATCACCAGCTCCGTGTACATTTTTGGCTGTAGCCCAAACGGGGAATACTTACATTAACCCTGTAGTCCATCCACCATAAAAACAAACACATTAGTCAGCCAATCTCTGACTCTCCGCCCTTTTCACATTACCAAATGTTAGCGTTGCTGAGCTTTTTCCGACCATGCCTCGCCCTTCCTCGCTTTTTTCTGCCATCATCGGGCTATCTCGCTTTCACCTTTTCACCCTCAATGCTGGAAGCTGGATGAAGCAAAGACTGCGTGACCTCATCGTTTTCACAGACTGCACAAGCGGTAAGGAATAGACTCCATATCTAGATCCGTCCCAGGTTGTATATGGACCCTTATCACTCCATTTAGGATCTTAAGGCTCTTCTTAGTTTTAAATGTGTGTGATTATCCTGATTTACAATCAAGCTTTTCTGAATGTTGGCCAAGTTGAGGGGATTTTTGTTCTCCTTAGTTGCCTACCAGGTAGGCTTTCCTTTCAGGCTGTATGCAAGTCTTACATTCTCGTGCAACAATAACCTTTATTTAAGGTAAAACATGTATTTGCAAGGTTAGCAAAGGTGTGAAAGTAAGACAGGTTACAACTTCTATTTCCTAGCTGCCTATTTTTTTATTTTTCAAACAACTACTTCTACTACATCACGCTTTTTGTGTGCACAAAGAAGAGTAACATCATGAATTCCTTCATGGAGATGCTTTGATTCATACTGCCTTCAGTTATTGTCTTTTGGTTCAGACTCAAAACTTCAGATGGGGTTGAAGTACACATTGTAAACTTAATCCAAAGCATGGCTTAACCATAGCAATTTATAAAGCATTTCATTGGTAGAGTTTGGTGGGAGTATACGGCCTATGTAGAACTGCTGTTTAAGGAGATACGTTTAAGCAAAACAGTCCCAGCTTCTTTCTGTGGAATATTGTGATCTTCTTTTAAACTTTGAAAAACAAGAAAACATTCTTTCATAACCAAATTTTCCGAGTATTTCCTCAATACAATCCCTCAATTCTTCGCAGCTTTAAAACGACCCCATGCTCAGGTCCTAAGGGCTGATTTTAATTCAACAATAGATTTGGTCAAAGGGAAACACAAACACTCTGGTTGAGCAGTGTAATCTATTGATATACTGTATGTCATATCTGGAGACTAATAATTTACACAGGGGGATGTAGGCCAACATTATTCTAGCATTTTAATCAAGCATGAAAATGTAGAAATGTCTGATTAAAGGGTCAGTGTGTTATCATAGAAAACATACATGTGTAATCACACAGTCTATGTGCTATCGGGCCTCTGTGTTATGTCACGGCAGCCATGGTTTCACATGATTTAGACCATGTCATTTCTCATATCAAAAAACATAGGCTGCATTAGGTATGTATGATTATCTTTGGGAACATATTGCAATATGGCCATTGATACCATGTGATATACACCTACCCACATATTTGATAAGACCTTAGCAGCTCTGGTACTTTTTTAAATATTAAAAGTTAAATATAACACACTCGCTATTTTATATTCCTCTAAATACATGTTTTTTGGTGGTGGCAATGTGGAACACTGCCCAATATCAGTTTAGCCTTACGTCATATGAGACAACACGTTTAACAGGGAACACTATGAAAACAGTGTGGGAAATATAATGGTCTCAGTGTTCTTGTATGAAGGAGACTAAAGTTGACTAATGCTGTAATTCTGGCAGAGGTATACCAATGCTGCACTGCCTTAAATGGGAAACAGAGACCCAGACCTGCACTTTACTACAACATGTCTCTGATTAGGACCAGATCACTCTGCCTGTGGTTAGCTCTGAGCCACTGCCAATTCTTACTCATGTTCAAGACTGTTAACTTTGTGGTTTGAAAGCATCAATTTTAAGCTCTCCCTCTTTTCAGCCACTTATACCTGCTTTAGTGAAGATCCATTAAAGAACCATTGACAAACGGCTGGGTAGTGTAATGGTTATGTTGTTGTCCTTGAACAGAAGTCTGGTATAAAAGCATCACAAATAAAAGCCAAAATAATTATTAGAGGATTATTAATATTCCATCATACCGATTTTTTTAAGGATGCATCTTTTTCATCCATCCTGTTATTTCAAAATCAAAGGTTGTTTTTTCTCATGATTATTTGTTAACAAAACTAAGGGTATTTTTTACAAGTTAACAAGATAATTATATTATTTAGAGTCAATTGACAGAAAAGTAATCATCAACTTTGATGGTTATCCTTAAAAAATGTTTCATGTAAAAATGGCAGCTATATTAAATTGGCGTTGTCCAAAGCATCCATATGCATGCTCACGATAGTGATCTTGGCATAACAAGAAACCTGAATGATATTTTAAGAAAACAAATGTGATTTTCCAAGAGTGAGGAAAGTTACAAGTGATCTTGAGATAACCTGAAGGGAATAATTTGTGCACTCCAGGCCAGGGTCACCTTCAGCTTTCATAATACCAATTTATTTGTGTCATACATGCTTTAGTTTTCTTTGCACCATAATGATTGTGGATGTTGATTTATTATTGATACTGATTTTCTTTTTCCTTTGGGATGAAATGTTTTCAAAGCGCCTCAAGTCTCATCTGCACTTCTGGTTGAGCCAATCAAAATAAATAATATATTTATGTCTTAAGGCTTTTGTTTGGGAAGTGATGTCTGTTACCATCTGGTGGCCAAAGTGAAAACTTCATTAATCAGTCATATAAAATGTCTTGCTTTGATGGAAAACTCATTTTAACAGCGTCCATATAATCCATAATATCAACATTAGTTGACAGTATACTTTATACATTTAATCTCATGTAATTATCTTTTTAATTTTGTGCATGTAAACATCGCGCGGATTGTCCCTTGTTGCTAGCTGTAGTTTACGTCATCAAAACAAGCCGACCTGAGCAGCATGTAGGATCCTTTCTGGAGCATTTTTGACCTTCTGAAATTATTCCTTTTAAGTCGTTTCCGTGAGTTGATTTTTTACAATATATTTTCATTGTATTTCTTTGTTATTTTCAAATAAAGTGGGTGTCATTTTAAATTCCTGCAGTAAAATGAATGTGGTGGTAAAGTGAAAGCTAACGTTAGCTGCAGCAGGGCTAACCATAGCCTCCGGTAATCAGACGTTGACACAATAGTAATGTTATGATATTATTAATACAAACGTTTTTGTTGATGTTTTACAAACTGGACCGAGCTGCTATGCCTTTCAGTGCTGATTGATTAATACTGCAATACATATAAACGCAATAGAGGTTGATTATTATAATATGTAGACTTCCATAATTATGAACAGCTTTTAAAAAACTGTTATTAATACAACAATATCAGATTTTTTACATGTCTTATCTTTTTAATTGTATTGACTTTTATTATTATTCTTGTGTATACCGACATTTAGTTTAAACAAGAGGTACTGAGCCTTCATCTGATCATCATGTTTCAGATAATGCCTGTTTTTAACTTCTCATCGTCTCTCCTGTACTACAGGGTTGGACCCAGATTTTCAGTATGTCGGTGAAGCATGCATCAGTCCATGCCAAATGGATCATTGGCAGAGTAATAGGGACAAAGATGTACAAAACTGCCAAAGTGAGGGTCACAAGGCTGGTGATGGACCCTTACCTGCTGAAGGTGAACCTTTTAACAACATTCATTCATTGCTTATGTGTTTTTGAAGAATGAGTGGCACGATGTTACACAGTCTACTTTTAAATTCAGGGAGGAATTACGAAAAATATGTTAATGTGGTCATTTTGCTATGATGTCTGTCTGTTATTTTGTTCTTGTCATATCGTCTTTGTTGACTATTTATTTAGTTTCTCCAGAAATAAGCATGCAATTACACCACTTTTAAATCTTGTGTTAACCAAAAATGGGTTTAGTAGTTTCTTGGAAAACAAAAGCATTTACAATAATTTTAAAAATCGTTCTCACTAAGAACAAAAACAACCAATTTAACGACAACATGGGGGCAGTCTTGCTCATTTTTGTTTCACATTTAAATGGAATACATTTAGTATTTTTTTGTCTGATTAACAGCAATTAGCTGTTGGGCTATTATTTGATGAAGATGAATCCTAATTGTGTATAACCACTTTACCTACTTTAAGAATGGTAATTGATTACTGTACATTGATTGTGTATTTATATGGTTTTGTTCTTCCCCATAGTACTACAACAAGAGGAAAACATACTTTGCCCATGATGCTTTGCGACAGTGCACTGAGGGAGACATCGTTCTTCTCAAGGCTCTGCCAGAGGCCAGGTCCAAACATGTGAAGCATGAACTTGTTGAGATAGTGCACAAAGTTGGTCGGGTAGTTGACCCACTGACAGGAATGAGCGTTGAAGGAACACAGTTTGTTGAGCCTCTGACTGACCTGCCACTTATCCTGGGAGAGGACCAGACGTTATCAGAAAAACTGCAGGAGCTGAACATCTCTACCGCCCCCAGTGGAGCTGATTCCCCTCCTGCACAAAATCCTACTTCATGATGAAAAACTGCCTTATATTTATGAAGTAATGTTAGTTTAAATGTCCCTCTGCAATTACAATTATGTTTCAGGTGTCCATTGTAAATATAAATGTATAAACCAGTCATCAATATAAATATCTCAATTAATGTGGAAAATGCATTTTCTTTGTTACTGGAGTTCAATTAAAAAACATTTCTGAGGAGTTAACAATAAAACAACAATGAGAAAGCATGGTGTCATCCACAAACGTGTGCATGGTGTTCATATCTGTCAAAATTGTCTATACAACAATTGTTCAAATTATTTTTAGTTGATTATAGATTATTATAGATTATTTTCATACATTTATTTTCATACATTTACTTTGAAATTGGCATGTATTTAATATGATACAGCAATGAATGAAAATGTTCTAGAATGTGGGTAAAGCTTTTATTTTGAAAAAAAAGTTATATTTAGAAGTAGAATTCAAGGTGTGTTGTAATGCATAGAAACTTGCAAAACAGCACATTTACGTTAATGTAGAGCAGGATTGAAAATCGAATTCATTACTTTGATCAACTGCTCTAATAATAGCCACTTCTTTAACTCTATCTTCATGCCTCTTGGTTATTAAACTAACATCACACCGTAAATCAGATACACTAAGTTAAAGCGGTGTTAATGTGGTAACGTCAGCTCCTCTGGGAACAGTCCTGTCTGCAGAGTCAAACTGACACCTGACAGCAGCTCTCAGAGGAAACATGGCGGCCCGAGTCCTTCAAAGAGTGGGCAAAGGCCTCAAACAGACGACAAATGGGCTTCATACAAACGGGCAGGTCACGGTTCTCGTAAGGTTAGACTTTTGCAACTGTTCTGCACCAATTCAAATGTGTACATGCTTCTTGTATTGCGTTTATCTTTGGTAAAGTTTCACCCAAATGACAAAAGTTCGGTAGGCTAGGTTGCTAAGCTAACGTATGGACGTTGCTTACGTTCAGATCTCCGTGTAACGTAGCTAGCATTAGCTCTAGCTCTAAAGTTGCTAACTTTGGTCTAATTATTACCCTGCCATTAAGTTGTAAAGCAACTTGTGCACGCACCTATTATGGCACACTTCATAATTGTGTGTGTTGAGTTATAGTTATCATTTGCAGGAAAATCACAACTTTCTGTTTGTGTCAGTCCAAAACATCAAGGTCACAATAAATTAATCTCTGCACAGGACAACTTGTGTTGATAAGTGTGTGACCCAGTTTCATGCTGCAGCAGTTGTGTAGTGTGTCCTAACCATATACTGAAGATAAGGTCAAGCTGTGTGCAATGTTTACATCTGAAACTGCGATGCAATGTTAGTTAAGTCTGCTTTTAATGCACTGTGTAGGTAACCGTTTTTTCGTCAGCTGGCAAACTGTCAAAGGAGTGTTTTTTTGATAAACAACTGTAGGTAACCATTGCATAGAGGTCTTGTTGGCACTTTAAAATGTAGTTTAATATCCGAAAACGATATCCTAATGTGGGACAGCTGCACATGAGTCTGTGTTGACTAATCCTCAGGTTTATGTGCAGTATTTACAGCTTAGCCTTCTCTGTTGTTGGCCTTAGAGTTGGAGTTACTTCATAATGAAAGAGTCTACATATATTTGTGCAAAGTTCTTATTTTACGACATAATTGACTAACAATTCAACCAAATTTGAGTACATCATCTTGGGCTTCTAAAACGCTGATTCACATGTTTAACCTAATATTCGTTATTTGCAACCCTGATCTGCTGATATATAGATGTGGCTCTGAACAGCAGAATACAAACATACAAAAAAGATTAATCATAAACAAAAGAATAAAGCGTACATTAAACACCTACTAACTAAAAGACAGTAAACGACCCTGGGATAGAAAACATTTCATGTATTTTTAAACTTAAAACATTTGACAGGTATTAGGCAGTTGTTTTATTGAGAAAAGGAGGATCTGAAAGCAATGTCCAATGTACTGATACGTCACGTTCAGTGAAAAGTCCCCAAACTCGCGCAGAGTAAATTGCAGACAGACAGCAGAACTTTGAGGATTCATTGTATATTTCGGATGGATAGATTTGTTCTTAAACGCCCTCGCATTGAGGTACAAGTCGAACAGGTGCCAGAGTCACACGACCCACCTGAAGAGTGAATAGTGAGTATGACAATAGAGACACAGGCCACCTGTTGTGTGCTGTGTCTGTCTCTCTCTGTTTACCTGTGTCTGTGTCTCTCTCCCTCTCTCTCCGTGTCTATATGCCCTGAGATGTCTGACTGCACTACTGGCAACGAGCAGAGCAGTGTACCGAAGAGCCAAATCATTAGATGTGTCAGTGACTTTAAAAACTACAGTAGAGTACAAACGTTTGTGTTTTTTTTTTTTTCTCACCTCAGGAGCCTCTCGGGTTTTGGTGAAGACAGCTGGATCAAGTCTCTGTTTGTCAGAAAGGTCGACCCTCGAAAAGACGCTCACTCACATCTGCTCGCCAAGAAGGAAGACAACAATCTCTACAAAATACAATGTATGTATTGTTTGTGATTGGAATAGTGGTACATACATTGCAAAATATTACCCTGACTGCAAGTTTACCATTGTCAAAGATGGATTACTTTTTATTTAAGTAGAACAATCTTATAGTATGCTTGGATTCTGTATTATTGACTCATGTTTTGTTGTTTCCTTGCAGTTCACAATGTCAAGCCTGAGTGCCTTGATGATTACAACGAACTTTGGTAAGAAGCCTTTGTCTCTTAATTACCTTCAATCGGGATGTCTTGTCACGCGGCTGACACAGTACGGATCTTTGCTCATTTATGTGTGTGTTGTGTTTAACTTTAGTGCGGAAATCTTTCCTGCCATTCATGCTGACCCTGAATACCCCTGTGAGCTGGTGGGCACCTGGAACACGTGGTACGGAGAGCAGGATCAGGCTGGTAAGAGCATCAAGCTCCATTTCTATTATTACTTTACACTTGTGCAAGTAATAAACCCCTTTTGTGGATGAAAGTTACACATTTCCTTTTCAAAACAGAAAACATACATTCAAAATCACAGACCATAAAGTAGTGTTCAAAGTATCAGTTGATGAACCAATCATGAAATTATGAATTGTATGAAAAGTCCTTTAACAATCAAAACGATTCCAGCTTGTTAAGTGTATATTATTTTTTTTTATCATGGTAAATTAAATATTTCTGTGCTTTGAAGTCATGTTAAGAAGAAGAAAGTTAAGCACCCTGGGGCTCAGAGAAACTGATCACAGGTGGTCTAAAGAGATAAATAAGGAATCTATAGTTGTTCATGTAAAATAATATATTTTTCAAAGAGAGCTGCATTATTTTTGGCTCTTCTGCTCCTCTATTCTAGTTCACCTGTGGAGATATCGGGGAGGATACCCGGCTCTCACTGAAGTCATGAGCAAACTCAGGCAGAATAAGGTAACGGGTGCTCGGATTAGTTTAATGGCAGGTGGCACCTCCAAAAGTATATCCACAGATCATTTATCCACCGATATGTTTCACCATCTTTATGTGACATTTTCCAGCTGTGTGGTGTGATTGTAATTTACTGTAGGTGGAATGATCTTTAAAACATATTAAATATGTATGTGCAGGTAATGGACCCGGTCCTGCCTTATCCATTAGGTATATTATTGTTTAATCTCATCAATGTTCTTATCTTAATTGATATTCTGCAACTAGTACCGTAGCTGACTTCGTGTCACTCTACCGCTGCTCCCTCAGCACAGTTTAATATTGTCAAAGATGTTTTTGTTGTTAGACTGAGGCAGATTCACAGAGTGATGCGTTTGCTGTTTGTCGTTACTGTAGGAGTTTACAGACTACCGGAAGGAGCGGGGGAAGATGCTGCTGTCTCGTAGGAACCAGCTGCTGCTGGAGTTCAGTTTCTGGAACGAGCCCGTCCCCCGCCCAGGGCCCAACATCTATGAGCTCCGATCGTACCAACTCAGGGTAACTCCAAAGGGAATGTACCATCTTCCTCCCATTATGCACAAATATGTGAAATATAATAACTTATTTTCCACTCCACCCTTCACATTCATATTTCAGCCCGGGACGATGATCGAGTGGGGAAATTACTGGTAAGTCATTTTTTTGTATAGCATAAGAAAGTCATCAAATTGGATTTGTTTTCAGAAAGTTAGTCTGAGAGCCCATAAGCTTTTTCACAAGTGTTTGCAGAACTACCATTATTACAGTATTTACCATTTAAAAAAGTTCCTCACTACTATTTTATTGGTTTCACAGATTGTAGCAGATGAATATCAGTCAACGGTACTTTTTGGGTAGACAATCTATGCATGACTCCTAAGCATGACAAGATATATCTCACAAAATGTGTAAATGTCAAGCATAATTTAACTTTGTACACTGTTTCTAATATATGTATCGGATATAATTTGATATTAATTTGCCTGCTAAGATAATAAAACAAACATGCTTTAAAAAAGGTTTTGAAAGAGGTTGTTACATGGAAGTTTGATTTTGTGATTTGGATATCTGAGAAGGTCAGATTCCTTTGAACTTTAAAGCAGGTTTCTAATTAAGGCTGGTGGTTAAATCAATACAACCCTTTAATTAAATGTTGTAAATGTTTTTGTATGTATCATAACTCTTTGGTGCTCTACAGGGCGCGTGCCATTGAGTTTCGCCAGCAGAACCAAGAGGCGGTGGGAGGCTTTTTCTCACAGATTGGAAGGCTGTACACAGTTCACCACTTATGGGGTGAGCATAATTCAGAGTTTAGGTACCAAGTTTGCATTTGAAAGACATTTATAAATGCATCACCGTATTACAAATGATTGCAAAATGTCTTTTTATTATACAAGAGCTTAGCAAGGGGGAGAAGATGGATGGATGGATGGATGGAAGAGCTTAGTGCTTAGTTTTGATGTCCCCTAGATATTTTTCCACCAAGTGTTTGTGTTACTTGTCAGGAAATGTACATTATGTATTATATACATTATCTCCAATCCTCATCTTTCAGCTTACAAAGACCTTCAGTCCAGAGAAAACACCAGGAACTTGGCCTGGCAGCATGACGGCTGGGATGAGGTTGTTTATTACACAGGTACATCTTAGTTTGCTGTCTTACCTCTCCTACCTTAACCTCTGTGTAGCGCTACATATTTTTACATTGTATATCCATGAAAAGAAGACACAGGAAAAGTATGGCAGTAGGTCAGATGAAAGAAGATATTATTAAACATGGTGATGCTTCCTTTCATCATATGGATCCAAAAAGGTGCTTCAACAAGGATAGGTTATTCAAGGATAGGTGATGCTTTACATGGAAAGAGAATATTATAAAGAAAAGAAAAAACAAGAACTTATTATTGTAAACATTGTGTTTGTTAAAGTAGGTGGTCTTCCAGCCTTACTCAACACAGGGTTTTAGTAAGATTCCATTGAAAAAAACGAACAAATGCGTGAAATATGAACCAAGTTAAATAAAATGGTTTGATGAAGTTACCACAGTGCATTTAAACAGATTGTCCACTTTCCTACGTAATTGTGTTCCTCTCGGTTACTTTACACAATACTGCATGACAAATAAATCTGTTTCTTCACACTTTACAGTCCCTCTTATTCAAAACATGGAGTCTAGAATAATGATTCCCATGAAGAATTCTCCCTTGAAGTGAGCACAGACGCCGGGGGAGCCTCTCTACAGTCACTGAGTCGCACTTTGAAGAGTGTGACCAACCATCAGCTGCTGACTGCATAACATCAACGTGTTGTTTCTTTTTCTTCTTTGTTTCGTTACTGTACTTTTCTGTGTGGGCCTAGATGTCTTAATTCTGATCCATTATAGTGCTTTTTGTAGACCAAAACTAATTGTACATGCCCCTCCTCTTCACTGTCTCTATTTGTTGTAGGGTCAGATTGTAAGAGCCTTATTTTGACATGATGTTATATAATCGTCACTGTCTATGTGATACCAAGAAGAGATTAAACATTTAGCAGTTCTAGTGTTGGTCACACGGGCTGAGAATGGCAGACGGTCTTTCAGGAAAATGATACCCAAGCCTAATTGCACTGGTATTAATAACCATTCAAACAAAACTGCCTCCAGTTTCACACAACACAAACATTGCATTGACACCCCAATATTAATATTAATTCGGCAAGCTTCTTATGTGTTACAGGTGAAGGTCTGTTTTTTAGGAGCATGATATTTATAAATCAGTGTTCAAGAATGGAGGATGATGAGATAGAGACCTTTACTGCTATATTAAGGCTACCGTTTATATTCAGTAAAAGTACAACACCTATTTGGAAAAGTCACATAATGTTTACATGGCTTTGATGCAGCCAACTGAATATGTTGTGTACCAATTGTTTGTTTCAAAAATAACTTGGCCCAGTTTGTGTCTCCTTTGTTAAACTGACCACATCTCCTTCTGTTCTAACTTTAACATCAGGACACTTCTGCCTCTTCCAAGATGATTCAATAATGAGAACAGGTTTTGATTTGTGCGTAACTAATCATGTATGATCAAATTGCTGTCCACTGACTGGTCTAAACTAATTAATGCCACCAGGGGGACTGTGTGCTCTAACTGAGATTAATGTTGTTTTTTTAAATGGTCAGATTTGAAGTCTCCAGCTTGGTCAATACTGTATTTGTAAATTAAGTGGGTTTTATGAACACATCTGATGTTGATGAACAGACAGAGGAAATAAGTAAAACCCAACGTGGTAAATGTGAATTTCAGTGATTTTATGAGATTAGTTGTACATAATGAATTAAAATTCTGATGAAAATTGACAAAAAAATACGTGGTCTCCTTTTATCGTGTATTTTTTAAATGATAGTAAACATTACCATAATAAGACAGTCGCTAATGTGACGTAATCCGCGCGTCGTCTTGGGTGTGACTTATGTTGCCTTCAGTGTAAATCGGACATCTCTAAAGCACACAATAAGCAGCTGCGAATAAGTGATTGATCAGTGCGTAAAATGCTGTTTTCCAGTTGATTATAATTAAAGATGGCATTTTGCCTCCTCAGGAACAGTTAAGTGATAGGTTGTAAAACAATTGTAGTCTTATTTATAAGAGACAACAGTTGCTGCTTTAGCTTTCTTAGTTATAGTTGGAATATATAAATATACAACCTGTACGCACAAACAAAGAACAAACACTACAGAAATGTTAACCATGCAAACCTTTACATACCTCAATCATTACAGACACTTGTATTCCTATCATACAATAACAGTCACATGGATATAATCAGCACAGATAATATATTAATTAAAATCTGACAATGAAGATATATTCTGCCACTTCATAATCTTCTTTTGTGACCAGATAACATTGTAATCTACTTTATCTTTTACCCCTCTTTCAAATGATCAAATACCTTTTTTTTATAGTATGTTTTTTTTTACACTGTACTGTCTTTCTTTTCACCTATGATTATTTTCAGTGGTGTAAAGTAGCTAAATAGATTTACTCAAGTACTGTTCTTTGGATACTTTCAGTTGTCTGCTACTCTGTACGTTCTACCCATAGACTGTATATATAGCCTACCCCACAATTCAGAGGTAAATCATGTACTTTTACTCCACTACATGTATTTGATACATTTAGTTACTTTGCAGATTTGGATTAATAATGTGAAATATAATCAACCCTTAAATAAAACTGTAGTTACACCTGAGTAAATTCACAAGCTCTGCAGTATACAAAGGAATTACAACTAGCTTCACCTTTACCAGCTTTGATAACACTTTAATGCATCAATAATTATAATCAAAACATATACTTTATATTATTCTGAAGTGGGCCAATCTGCATAATGAGCACTTGAGAATATTTTGATGCTAATACTTTTGTACTTTCACTTGATTAACATTTTGAATGCAGGAATTTAGCTGTTTTATATTTTTGTATATTTGATGCCAATACTATCTCCTTTTACGTGAGTAAAACACACTGTTGTAAATATATATAATATGTATATGACCCAATATGTATGTTCATTTTCATTTTCAATCATTTCTTACTTCATAGTTTATATGATCCAATATGTATATGCTAATTTTTCTTCATTTCTTATTTCATCATTTGTATTGTTATCTTTATTTGTATTAACCTGTGTGAATCTGTTCTGTCCTGTGTTTCATCCTTACCCTGTTGCTGTCAGAACCACTGAATTTCCCCACGGGGATTAATAAAGGTCCATCTTATTTTAGTAACATGAAGGAGGAGTTTGAAGTTTCCGAGCCTTGAGATGTACCTAAAGGCACCACGAGAACACGTGCTGGAGCCTTCTGGAAGCCGACGCTCCTTTCTTCAGCGCCCGACAAGTGCGAACTCCCTGCCAGCGCTACTTTTTACTTTGACTCCGCTGGTTGAGCTGCTTCGCCATGTCTGCCGTTAAATCTCTGAACCCGAAAGCGGAGGTGGCCCGGGCCCAGGCCGCACTGGCGGTTAACATCAGTGCCGCCCGGGGGCTCCAGGATGTGCTGAAAAGTAACCTGGGACCGAAGGGGACCATGAAAATGTGAGTGGAGCTCTTTGTGCAGCATGCGGGCTAAGCTAACAATGCTAACTTAGCTAATGTTAGCTACAATTCACCGGCCGATTGTCTGCACATGTGCTACTGAAATCACAAGATTATGAATGTATTTAAGCATTGGAAAGCCCCCTCTTTGTACCACTGTGTTGTTATCCGCTAAGTAAATACATGTGATCAATTTTAGGCCCACACAAGCTACATGGATAACGGATTTTAGCGGCGCACGTTGCCCTGCCCAGTCATCGTCACAATCCGTTTTGACAACCACCAAGCTAGCATTAGCATATTAGCAAAGCCGGTTATCTGAGATCGTCAAAATAAACCTAGTCTATGACTCTTAAATCACAAACTGTCTGTAGACTTAACTTTGGCGTTGACTAGTTGGATTTCTAAGATGAATTAATGACTTCACAGTTCTGTTACTTAACGGTAGTACGATTTCAGGATCAGCAGCATTATTTCAGGAAGTTCAGGCTGCAGCTTCTGCGTCCGTTAGTTTGTGAACATACATGGTATTTTCTGACTGAAACATGCACGCAGGGCTGCCTGAAAATACATCCAAGATGAAACTGATGAATTGTATTAATTGCACAGAGAACACCCCAGGATGCTATTGTAGCTCCCCTGGTCTCATGTTTCTGTGCCACAGTAAATCTGATCTGTACCTCTGCATTGGGAGAGACCCCATCTCACCTACATGCATCAACGGATCAGAATATAACTTAATATTACTGAACTGCTAGTCCAAAAAGTTTAAGTTTGTATAAATGTGGCCGTGGATTGTTCCGCAACAGCTTTTGCTTTGTTAACATTAACCCTTTCCTGTCTTCGCTACGCAGGTTGGTGTCTGGCGCAGGAGACATAAAGCTGACCAAAGACGGAAATGTCTTGTTACACGAGATGGTAAGTAAATGTTAAACTGGATTACATTTACCAACCCTGTCCCACTGTGTTGTTCCTTATTGGGCTTTCTTCTTCATTGTTGGGAGTGACCACACCCCTAACTCATGTGTCCCATATCTGCCTGTGTCCAAGTCCCATGATCGCATTAAACAATAATAAACTGTAACATTTATGATTTAATATTGCATCCAGATTACATTCTTTGCCTGTTAATTGAGGCACAAAATGAATAAAGGATATATTGTTTGGAAAAAAATATTACCCCTCATTCGTCAAATATCCTCTATAATGAAAGTAAGCATTGGTTGCATCAGCCCTGTTGCCGTGTGAAAGAGTTTTGCATGATGTCTTACGTTTTATATTTTGCAGCAAATTCAGCACCCGACAGCATCCCTCATTGCTAAAGTTGCCACAGCCCAGGACGACATCACAGGAGACGGGACCACCTCAAATGTCCTCATCATCGGCGAGATGCTGAAGCAGGCTGACATGTACGTGTCAGAGGTGAGAGATGGCCGTTTGTCATTTACAGGGTTCGTACGGGTGCTGGAAATCCTTGAAAATGCTTGAAATTGTACGAGGTGTTTTCAAGGTTTGAAAAGTGCTTGGATTTGGGGTAAAGTGCTTGAAATTGTAAATGCTTTACTTCGCTTTTTAGATTAAAAGAAAAATAAAGAAGACGGAGCGCGCTTAATTGCTTCGCTTTTACATAAAACAGCTCCGCTGCGGCCTTCCCGCGCTATGCGCGCGACCTGCAAGTGTTTGTGTTACGTGTGACCTGGGCATTCTGATGAGAGTGATAGATGACTGTGTGCCAGGAGGTTGCAGTTTCAACGAGCGTTGGCTAGCAGAAGACAACTACAAGCCATGGCTAAGACGAGGGTCAAGCCCACGAGTAGCCTCCTGCAAAAATAACGATGCGAGGGTCTGCGCTGACGAGCCACATGACAGGTACGCCGTAGTAGAGCATTTTAGATCAGGCTAACGTTGCATGTTATGTTTGTTTAAGCTAACGTTAGCGAGCTGAATAGCAAACTCCATGAGGGATAATAATAATTGCAGGGGACAATCATTTCAGAGGAGCGTACCTATGTTATGTGCGTTACAGTCGCCATCGTGTGGTGTTCAGAGGATGAAGCACTCACGGCATTTCGTGTTATAGTCACGAAATATAATCTATTGATTCGACACAGAGCGATTTTGAAAGCAATGTATTTCTACTGGTAGTATGTTTCGTGCCTAAACCAAATGTGACTTGCTCTCTCGAAATCAGTCACATTGACCCGAAGACACATTTTCGTTTGTATTACTGGTCTGGGGGAAGCTCGCCAGTGTGTGTGTGTATTTTTGTGTTTGTTTCCCAGGAAAACACTCACAAGAAACACCAGCTGTTGTTATGCCTGCTGTGACGTTACATTAGTCCGTTCTCTGCTTGTAATTATGCCGAAGCTTCAAAGTTGTATTTATCATCTGAATTTGCCGAAACAAGTTTAATATTCTGAAAGCCAAGACTTTGTTTATTTGAAAACAGATGAAAACAAACTGTCTTTATATAAAATTGAAGTATTATACAAGTAAAACTACATGTTGCTTTAATCCCATGTAATTGTAGAATGAACACAGTCTTCCTTTGAAGATGTATAAGTCAGGTGTCTTGAGTAGCATTACCTACAAATCATTGTACTTTTGTAAATATTATTTTCCACTTGTTACCATTGTGTGTCTATTTTTATGCAGCTCTGCATGATTTTGTGGCTACAATTCAGACTAATACGCTACCAGAGGTGGAATAAGTACTCAGGTATTGTACTTGAGTAAAAGTATAAGTACTCAGATCTTGTAGTGAAATTATAAGTACTCAGATCTTGTACTTAGCAAAAGTAGAAGTACCAGAGTGTAGGAATACTCTGTCACAGTAAAAGTCCTGCATTCAAAATGTTCCTCAAGTGAAAGTAGAAAAGTATTCTCATCCAAATATAGTTAGAGTAGCGACAGTAAAAGTAGTCATTGTGCAGAGTGGTCCATTTCAGAATAATATATATGATATGTTTTATAATGATTGATCATGAAAGTGTTCTCAAAGCTGGTAAAGGTGCAGTGAGTTTGAATGACTTTGTATACTGCAGGGTAGCTTGTGGATTTACTCCAGGTGGAACTAAAGTCTGATTCAACACTTGATTATATTTATATATATATATATATATAGTTTTCTTTTCTTTAATTGTTCATCCTCGTGTAGAAGGCTATCACGAAACACACATTTGGTTGTTTATAGCATAAAGAACATCTGATTTAATGTGAGGTAGGGAAATAATCATTTGAGTAGAAGTATGTGTATATAAATATGTAATTTACAACAGCTGTAAGATGCTTGAAAATGCACCTTGAAAAGTGCTTGAATTTGACTTTGGAAAAGGTGTAAGAACCCTGCATTTAAAAGTTCTAAATTCAATGTCCCTGTCTGACACTTCTGAGAATGTGCACTTTTTTAAGCCTATATTGATGTCATGTCACTATCCAGATACGTTTTTTCATACCATAACTTAATTGATTTTATGCTTCAGGGTCTTCATCCTAGAATCATTGCTGAGGGCTTTGAGTCGGCGAAAGAGAAAGCCTTGGCTCTTCTGGAGGACTTGAAGGTGACAAAGGAAATGGACAGAGAGACCCTCATCCACGTAGCTCGCACCTCCCTCAGGACCAAGGTCTACGCAGAGCTGGCCGACCTGCTCACTGAGGTGAGACTCGAGAAGCTGGGGCTCTGTGGAGAGCTGACGGCCAGGATTTGATCCTACGGCACCAAACTTATTGTTTTTCTTTGTTATTGATTTAGTTGACATGCTCACCCTTTGGGCTGTGACATGTCAAATAATGGTAAATGTCAACCATTAGCTACCACAGCCCAAAGGGATGTCAGTCAAACAACCACTATGGTCGTGAGCTGGTTGTTATTTTCCGTCATCATTGCTTCATCTGTTTGTGTGACAGGGCTGCTATATCAAACGATACATGCACATTGTTTTATTAGAAATCAAGTAATCCATCGATTGTTTCATCAAGTTCGGATGAGCATTACTATACCCTATTAAAGAGCAATAGTGTAAAAAGATCTACATTTGTATTACATACAATTTACAATCCAACACATTTAGGCCGTTATGTGTGCCTTTGGAAAAAAAAACATTTTCTAAATTAAATCATTTTATATCACTTAGAAATAGGTAAATTCCTTGTAAGATAAATGTCCTGGAACATTAAGAGGGGTGGGGTTATTTAAACAAAGCATCAATGAAGACAAGAATGAGAAGAATTTGCAACACCAATTTTAATAATCATAAGTCGCTTTGATGCCAGAGTACTTTTCCCAGTATAGTTCCGAAAATGTGCGTTCACACCAAAGAAGTCCGGAACTAGAACTTAGTTCATGAGAACCTTTTCACCCCCTTTAGTCTCTGCTAGAGAGCAGGTACTTTCATGGGAGAAAAAGGTTCCCATTTCTGATTGGCTGAGCGAATTGCAAACCACGCCCCGTAAGACTCTGAAAAGTTTTGTGAAGCCACCATTGTATTTGCTGGAATTAGCATTATTAGCATTAGCCCAGCGCACCAACGGAGAGAGACTAACTTATGGCAACACAAAAGAAAACATGGGAGATGAGGAGGTGTCGGCGTTCTGGCGATTTACTCGGAAGCCAGTCCCCAACTCCGGGGACTTCGGGTGGCAGTATACGCCGTGAAGTTGTTTGTGGCCTGCCAGTAAACCCAAAGCAGAAGAAGAAGTGACGTCAGCGGCTTCATTTGCCTAACCCTCCCTCAAGGACTTATTCCGGTGTGAACGCGATCTACTCTTTAGTTCATCAGAACTAAAGAGTTCTGATGAACTAAGGACGGCAAAGTACTTGGTGTGAAAGCGCCTAATAACACAAGCTCCCTGTGTGATGTGTTTCTCTGCAGGCTGTGGTCGATGCTGTGCTGGCCATCTCCAAACCTAATGAGCCCATCGACCTGTACATGGTGGAAATCATGGAGATGAAGCACAAGACCGACTGCGACACACAGTGAGTTTGAACACTTGAGGATACAGAGAATACTCTTTACTGATGGTAGTGTGTAGTGCTCCCATATACTTAAAGGCTCTTGCTTATTCTTCTCTCTCAGGCTGATCAGAGGTTTGGTGTTGGACCACGGAGCCAGACACCCAGACATGAAGAAGAGGGTGGAGGATGCCTACATTCTGACCTGCAACCTCTCTCTGGAGTACGAAAAGACAGAAGTCAACTCCGGTTTCTTCTACAAGAGCGCCGGGGAGAGGGAGAAGCTCGTGGCTGCAGAGAGGAAGTTCATCGAGGATCGCGTGCAGAAAATAATCAGCTTCAAGAACAAAGTCTGTCCCAATGGAGAGAAGGGGTTCGTCGTCATTAACCAGAAGGTATGCTCAAAGCTTTACATTTTTATAAAAACACAATGGATTTGATAAATAAAGGCAGAATGGAACCGTTATGAATTGCACAGAGAACACCCCAGGATGCTATCGTAGCTCCCCTGGTCTCTTGTTTCTGTGCCACAGTAAATCTGATCTGTACCTCTGCATTGGGAGAGACCGCTCCTCACCTACATGCATCAACAGATCAGAATATCACTCACTACCAAATGAACATTGATTTATTTCTCTAGCCGATGATAAATATAAGTTTCCTGTTTTCTCTGTGTTGTGCAGGGCATCGACCCGTTCTCCCTGGACACCCTCGCCAAGGAAGGCATCGTGGCCCTGCGCCGGGCGAAGAGAAGGAACATGGAGAGGTGAGACCGTAACACATCTACCTGTTAAATAGAAGTGGCCTCATCTTCACAATGCAAATGGTTGCTCTGATTTAAGGAGGCAAAAGAGACTAGCTTTGAGACTAGCTTTGCTCAACACCCCCAGATTTAAATATGTCTGATTTGCACAGATTTTCCCTGGTTTCAAAAGGAATAAAGTGAAATTCCTGGATAGAAACTGCCATCATCACATAGCGCCTGCTCCATCAACAGTCGTTCTTTGCTTGGCCATAAGGGAGCGCCCTTTAGCTATCATGGGGATAAGAATGCTTCATTATAATCAGTCTGATTTGCTTTTATGTCTTATCTGTCATCAAATATATGAGATTTGTTTTTTGGTATGGCCTTTCCTGCTAGTATTATATCAATTGCTTTTGATTCTGAGACGAACCATCTCTACGTTTTCTGGGTTGTTAAAAAATGTTAATCAACCCATTATTTTCTTTCATTATTGATTTAAGCCAATTGGCTTCTAGAGAAGTGGTTTTGTCTGTATATGCAATACAAAGGTGAAGACTACAACCCCAGCTTTTCAAAGCCCACGTCCACAATCCAAGAATATCCTGTTAATGAGATATAAAAGCATCATTGATTTTCAAAATAGCTGACTTTGTAAAGTCATCATACTTTGATTTGGCACTGGTGATGTTTGTCATCATCATTGACATCCGAGGGCTGAGTTAAACATACAGTCTGTGTTTCCCTCTGCAGGCTGACCCTCGCTTGCGGTGGCATTGCCATGAATTCAATTGAGGACCTCACACCCGAGTGCTTGGGACACGCTGGGTTGGTTTATGAACACACACTGGTGAGTACCTATCAGTGTTTTTCTGGGTGTGATATTTTAAGATCTACTTTTCGGTCATAGGATATTGAGGCAGAGTTGTTAATCTGCCCCTATCCTGTTTGCAGGGAGAGGAGAAGTACACATTCATCGAGGACTGTAGCAACCCCCGCTCCGTCACCCTGCTGGTGAAGGGACCCAACAAACACACCCTCACACAGATCAAAGATGCTGTCAGGGATGGTCTGCGGGCCGTCAAGAACGCCATTGAAGATGGTAAGACCATCCAAAATGTTACCATGTGTCTTTTATCAGAGTTACTGTGTGTTCGATGTTCCTAATTTAAATCAAATGTATAGTTGGCAATTCAATTCAAAACCTTTATTTATCCAGGTAAAATCCCATTGAGATCAATGATCTCTTTTTCAAGGGAGACCTGCAGCAGTAGGTTCCACAAGAAGACATAAACAACAGAACAACAAAAGGACATCATACAGCAAAATGTACAGGGATTACAATTTACATATTTAACCACAAGTACAGGTACCAACAGCATCTGATTTTGTAGCATCCAACCGAGCTTTAAAAACATGTAGTGGTACTAGCTTGGTAATTTTCCATTCTTTTTGCAGACTGTTCCATGTTAGTGGAGCTGCACATCTAAAAGCTTTCTTCCCTAAGACAGTCCTAGCACTTGGCACATTTAATAAAACCACAGCATGCGATCTCAGGCAATAAGTACTTTCAATTCGCAGAGAGATCAGGGAGCAGATATAAGATGGTAGTTTATCCAACATGGCTTTGTAAATGAAAAAGTGCCAGTGACTGAGCCTCCGTACAGTAAGTGATGGCATAACCGCCTTGGTATACAGGGTACAGTGATGCGTAACTGCTTTACAATTTGTCAAAAATCTCAGTGCACTGTGATACGCAGCATCTAACTTGCTCAGGTAATGGGCAGGTGCATTCATATATAACAAATCACCATAGTCCAGCACAGGTAAAAAGGTCACAGTGACTAGCCTTTTCCTGGCCTCAAGCGAGAAACAGGACTTATTTCTGTAAAAGAAACCTAGTCTAACCCTCAGCTTTTTAAGCAGGTTATTGACATGAAGTTTAAAAGTGAGACAGTCATCAAGCCAGATACCCAAGTATTTGTAACAGGTAACCACTTCAAGTTGTATTTCTTGCGTAGTTACAATATCCAAAGCAGTCTCTGGTGTATTTTTAGCTTTAGCTTTCGAAAAGTGCATTACCTTGGTTTTATCCACATTTAAAAGAAGCTTAAGCTCAGAGAGCTGAGTCTGAATAATGTTAAAAACAGCCTGTAATTTAACGACAGCCTCGTTAATCGAGGGACCTGCACAGTACATAACGGTATCGTCCGCATTAAAAATGTAAGGTTGCTCCTTCGACATTTTCACCTAAACTATTAATATAGATAGAGAATAATAGTCTTCTGCAGATTAGGATTTCCCCACATTGTTGAACCAGTTTAATGTTTTTTCAGACATAGAGCAATGTTTTAACCTTTAAAATGTTATACCTTTTTTAAAAATGTAATTCAATGAGTTAGAAAATAAAAATGAAGTTTATCTTTATGTAAAATGCATTTGGTGTCCTCTGCACAGCGAACACGCGGGGACGCTAACATGGCTCTCCCTGGCTCTCATGTCTGTGCTACAGTGACTCTGAACTGTTCCTCTGCATTAGGAGCGTTTCTGTCTCTCCTACATGTATTAACTGATCAGAACAAACTCCTCTCTTTGGCTCTGAGTGCAACATTGTTTTATGCCTTATTAAGCCAAGGAATGTATACTTGTGTTTTCTAAGTCTCTTCTTTCCCTCTGTGTTCCTTCAGGTTGCGTGGTGCCTGGCGCCGGTGCTTTCGAGGTGGCTGTGGCCGACGGTCTGGTGAAACACAAGCCCAACGTGAAGGGCAGAGCCCAGCTGGGAGTCCAGGCATTTGCAGATGCTCTCCTAGTCATCCCCAAGGTAAAAGATTCTACTTTCTTCCAAGGCTTTAAGTGTTTCCATATGATTTCTTCTCCTTCTAAAGCTACACATTAGGCATTGCAATCTGTTAGTATTCTTACTGTATCGATCTCTGTATTTTAATTGTGCGTCTTCCTTGTAGGTTTTGGCCGTGAACTCTGGCTACGACCCCCAGGAAACCCTCCTGAAGCTGCAGACAGAGTACAAAGAGTCTGGGCAGTGTGTTGGAGTGGACCTCAGCACAGGTGAGAACCACAGCATGCTATCGACAGAATTAAAGTGTTATTGTTGTCGCTTATCACAGAACAGATACACTTCCATTCTATTAAATGTATGAATCCACACTGCCTTTGTGAGTTGCATGTCTAGTATTGTCTACAAGATCCCCTGTTGTTTTTTACACCTTAAATCTATTGTTGTCCCGTTAAGTGAAGTGTAATCTGCACACGGCTGTTCTGACAACACAAACATTTTGCTTTGTATGTTTGTGGAACTCATTAACTTTCTTACCAATGAGTAATTGAGGCTTCCAGTCTTTCTAGTAAAGGATTCTCGTTCGTCTTAGTATTACTATGGATACGGTACGAGGCAAACACTTCTATTAGTTGCTTCACTTCCAGACTGCACATTTGAATAAGTCTTGATGTTATGGTTGCCAGCCACAGAATGTTCCTGTTGCTAAGCCCCTAAATACTCGGTTGGGTCATATTGCACATATATTTCAAGCTTATTGTTTTGAACTTGATATCTGTTGTTCTTCAGGGGAACCCATGGTGGCAGGAGAAGCAGGCGTTTGGGATAATTACAGTGTAAAGAAACAGCTTCTCCATTCATGGTGAGTAACATATTTCTAAAGTGTACAAGACGGATTGAATATTTGGAATGATCCTCATCGATCTCTTACGTGACGTTTCGTTCCTTTACAGCACGGTCATTGCCAGCAACATCCTGCTGGTGGATGAGATCATGAGAGCTGGAATGTCTTCTCTGAAAGGTTAAAGGTCATCAGAAGAAGCCGCAGCTGTTGTCATACTCGGAGGGATAGTTGTTTACCTGACGGTTCAACGTGTTCCCGCTATAGGAACTTTGAAACCCCCCCCCCCCCCAGTCAGATGGACGGCCCACTGTACTCCCACGGCCTCCGTCACAGCGGCAGTCAGAAACCATTGTTATGCTTGTCACAGGTTTTTTTTTCATGGATTTGTCGACGCCTCCCTTTGGTTTATTTATGAGATTTTGTTAAAAGCACTGACTCCTGCCACTCGGTTCTGTTTCTACCCATTAAAGATTTTCATGGCTCTTGAAAGATGTGGTTGTTGTTTGTCGTGAAGAGTAATTGTATCCATGCAATGAAATTGACTTCAGAGAGTGAGAATGTGCTCAAACTCAAAAATAAACTTTTCTGATGTAATGAGCTATACAAATAGTGGCACAATAACATATTGAAATGCAATGTCCAACTTGAAATCATTTCCATTGTTTGCTACTTGAACTCAAGCATTTTCTGCTATTTCTTTTTTGAATCTTTTAAATGAACATTATTTTACATTGAGTGTCACTAAAATCAAAGCTTTCCAACAATGTAGTGAAACCTAACTTCTCTACCAGTTGCATCAAATTCTTCTCACCCGAATGCATCAGAAATCACTCCTATTCGATAAGGGGCATTTACTTTCCACTGCACATAGCATATATTTACAGTATGATGATCATTCAGAGTCAATTAGACTCAGATTGTAGGAAATGTAGGAAAAACTTAGATTGCATGTTCGTCAATATGAAACTATTCAAATAGTCCAAGCTCAGGTGTTAAATAGTCGACTTTGTATTAGTATCAACATTCAAAAATTACTTTATTTCAGGTAAAGATTTTTTGTAATTTAATCTTCGTTTATATTTCAAATGAACCATGAATACAATTAACAGCAGATGTTTCCTTTATGGGTCATTCCAGAATTGGAGGACAATTTACACACCAACATTTTTGAAAAATGAACCTTTTATTTTATAATAATTTTCATAAAATTCTAATGCAAGAAAGATAACTTTAAAATTAATATGCTTTATTCTGATAATATGAGTAACAGGGTTGAGTGGGTTAGAGTGCCACACTCTTTTAAGACTGAAAAGATTGTTAAAATATGAAAAATAAAAGAGACGACTTAGTTTTGGTCTACCCATGGCACTAGCACATTGTCATCTGATTTACAGTTTTTTCACTTCCTCTGCCAATCTAAAAAGGTTTGGGTAACAGGGTTGAACCTTTATATATACAGTCTATGGGTTGAACGCATGTTGAGGGACACACCTTCTGTGCAAAAATACTGTTATTTAAAATATGTTTATGATTTAATAAATTGATTTGACCATTACAAGAGTCATATATCAATAGAATAATACCAAAAAAAGTCAATAAAATCCCTATTTTAAATGTTATAGTTGACATGCAAGTTGGTCACCAAGAAGCGGGGACAAGAGAAAAATGCCATTTTAGGGGATGTTCGAGAGCTATTTGATCATTTAAATAATATTTTGAAACCACTTTTTCTACAACTTGATATACATTTGGTCTCAAGACAAGTATGTTTAACACAACAAGTGCATGTTTTAGCTTTTTGGGCATGGATTATTAGATTTTTTTATATGGGGGACATGAAATGTCCTCCAATTCTGGAATGACCCTTATATAACAAGTGTGTAAAATACAGTATAATGTCACTTCAGTTACAAGTGAAATAACAAATAATATATCACTATTCGTGGCTTTAGGGGTTCCGTTGATACCGTTAATTCCTCTAAAAACATTCATGATTCATGACAGGGAAAAGTAATACAAAACAAAATGAACTCTTGTGATTTGAGATTTTATAAAACGGCGGAACTTTTTATTTCCCACGGAACCTGTGTATCGTTGAACCCATTTCCGGTGCGACGTGGAAATGTGTCCGACAGAAATTTAACCATTATATCGAAGTTTGAGAAGTTCTGCTGCTTGTTTACTCTTTTAAACTCGTATCTGTATAAAACGCTATGTATATGCTTAATGGTAAATCACTGTAAGGTAAAACTAGCTTGTCAAAATGAACGCCAAAGTATTATTCGTCATATCTGCGGTCTTTTCACTGGCAGCTGCGGGTAAGAAATCACATTTCTGAACAAACTAAAACATAAATGATATTAATATTGAATCAGCACAATGGACATGTTTCCTCCCGACATACAGCAGCGGGTGAGATGGTGAATATATCCAAAGGAAAGATGGTCATGGGAACCAGTGCAGCTGATGGGAGAGATGGAGAGGCGCCCGTCAAGGAGGTTAAAGTGAAGCCCTTTAAAATGGACAAATACCCGGTGACAAATACTGATTTCAGGTAAGACAACTTGAAATATTATATCAAGGTGTCCTATAATCAGTGTTGGAAGAAGTACTCAAATACTTTAATAAAGTGTACAAATACTATGGCCTTACAAGTAAAAGTCCTGATTGCAAAGCATCAAAATATACTTAAAATTAACTAAAAGTACTCATTCTGCAAAATGTCCCATTTCTGAATAATATAGTACGTAAGTATTATCAGCTAAGTGTACTTCAAGTATCAAAGTAAAAGTACTTGTTATGCACGACGGATCTTTTGAAAGTGTTATATTATTATGGTTATTATATCCATGTAAGAGCATTTTAGTGTTGTAGTTTGTCAACGTGGACCAAATGAAGGTACTATAAATAATGTGTAGATAGATATAGCAGTACAGTACTGCATTATACCACATCAGTTTATCATTTGTTTTTATATGTACAGAGCAACTAGTAACTGAGTGTTATAATAAATGTAGTGGAGTAAAAAGTACAATGTTTGCCTCTAAAATGTAGCAGAGCAGAAGTATAAAGTAGCATTGAAGGAAAACACTCAAGTAAAGTACAACTATGTCAAATAAGTACCTAAGTACAATACTTGAATACATGTACTTAGTAATTTTCGACCACAGCTCAGAATGAGTTAAAAATAATAAATCAAAGCCACTGACTTGGCCTTCATTCCCCACAGAGACTTTGTGAGAGCACAGAAGTACAAAACTGAAGCCGAGACGTTTGGTTGGAGTTTTGTGTTTCAAGACTTTGTGTCAGAAGAGCTGAAGAGCAAAGTCACACAGAAGATTGAGGTACTCGGATTTTGGAGTAAATTAAAACATCATTTTTAGTCTGACATGAACTGACCATCATTTAAAAATGAAGTTGATGTATATCTTTCCTTCCCATCCAGTCTGCTCCTTGGTGGCTGCCTATTGATCGGGTGTTTTGGAGACAGGTGAGGTGACGAATGAAACCTTATCCTTCCTTTGTATTTCAGTATTTATGCTAGAGTGCCTTCATTGTCTGCCTTTCAAGCCTTTGACCCCCCCACTGTTCAGCCTGCAGGACCTGGTTCAGGCATTCGGGAGCGTCTGAGCTTCCCTGTGGTCCAGGTGAGCTGGAACGATGCTCAGGCGTTCTGCCGCTGGAAGGGCAAGAGACTCCCTACTGAGGAGGAGTGGGAGTGGGCTGCACGAGGGGGGCTGCAAGGTAAACTCAGAGACAAGAAGAAATATTATACATGCCACCATATGTTTTTCTACAAGGGCTGTGTAGTCACGAGAATCTGCCAATGCGATACGTATCATGATACGTTGTTATGATTCAATATATAGTATTGCTTTACCGTCAGCGTGACCAATAAGTGGCCATGTCATCCTTTAATATAAGGACAATTACCACAGTATTAAAAACTAACCATCATATGCTTAAAGACTGAGTAAATAAGTTTACTTTTTGTGCAAGTAGTGGGATAATAATCTGTATTTATCCCAGTGCAAGTCACATAGAACATCATAGTTAAACTTGTTCTACAATCTGAGCCTGTAACTTCAAACTTTAGACATCAGGTGTGTTTTTGAGAATTGATACAGTATCTTATAAACATAACTCAAATTTTACACCCCTATATATTCTACTATTTCACACTTTGTTTGCATCTACTCTTGACTGACATCCTTGAGCCAGAGCTTGACTGATTTAAAGCTTCACAAGTCAAGAGCTACTGATGAGAAACTAGTTTTCATGACCCTCTTGTCAGCAATCAGTACCAGTGTTGTTTCATTGTTTGCAAACCCGTTAAACTTTCCTTCCTCTTGTGTCCCAGGTCGGATTTTCCCATGGGGAAACAAGTTCCAGGCCAACCGTACCAACCTGTGGCAGGTCAGCCAACGACAATAATGCATGTTAATGTGTGAGAGTTTTCCTTTAAATTCTGCAGATAGTTGTGACTTTATTGAGCTACAATTTCAGTTGCGACAAGTTTTAAACAATATAAGACCTTTCTAAATTAAATGAATGATTTATGATTTGACTAAAACGTAATTAACAGAAATACTAAGAATGTTGCAAAATGTGTTTGGTTTAACATACTCTTTAAATTAGTGAATGCCAACAGATATTGAAGATATATTGTCATGGTTTCTCCTAAAACATATGGTTATGTAATTGCTTGTGACATTTGTAAACACATGCCTTATAAGAACTTAAATATCTTTATGTTTTAGGGATCCTTTCCAGACGGAGACACGGCAGAGGACGGTTACCATGGCGTCTCTCCTGTCACAGCATTTCCTCCTCAGAACAGTTATGGTAACTCTCCCTGTTAAATTAACCTTATTGAGATTATACAAGATGAGAAGTGCTACATTGTCCCAGAGATGTCTTTTAATTTAAAACAATAGATGTGACAGAAAGGTTAAAACAGATGTTGATTCTTCCGGCAGGGCTGTATGACATGATGGGGAACACTTGGGAATGGACCTCCACACCCTTTCCTGCAGCACAGCCACATTTTGTCCTGCGAGGCGGCTCCTGGATCGACACGCTGGACGGCTCAGCCAATCATAAGGCGCGAATCACAACAAGGTATGTTTTATAAAATTTTAAATAAAATCATTTTTTAGTATGGCCTTCTGACTGATGTGTGTGTGTGTGTGTGTGTGTGTGTGTGTGTGTGTGTGTGTGTGTTGTGTGTGTGTGTGTGTGTGTGTGTGTGTGTGTGTGTGTGTGTGTGTGTGTGTGTGTGTGTGTGTGTGTGTGTGTGTGTGTGTGTGTGTGTGTGTGTGTGTGTGTGTGTGTGTGTGTGTGTGTGTGTGTGTGTGTGTGTGTGTGTGTGTGTGTGTGTGTGTGTGTGTGTGGGTGTGTGTGTGTGTGTGTGTGTGTGTGTGTGTGTGTGTGTGTGTGTGTGTGTGTGTGTGTGTGTGTGTGTGTGTGTGTGTGTGTGTGTGTGTGTGTGTGTGTGTGTGTGTGTGTGTGTGTGTGTGTGTGTGTGTGTGTGTGTGTGTGTGTGTGTGTGTGTGTGTGTGTGTGTGTGTGTGTGTGTGTGTGTGTGTGTGTGTGTGTGTGTGTGTGTGTGTGTGTGTGTGTGTGTGTGTGTGTGTGTGTGTGTGTGTGTGTGTGTGCTGCAGGATGGGCAACACTCCGGACTCTGCCTCTGACAACCTGGGATTCAGGTGTGCCTGATGATGATGGAGAGAAACAAGGGAAGAAAAAAGACAAAACTGAACTGTAGCAACACAGGAAATACAAAGTGAAGGATACAAAAGTTCTTAGGAATCAAACAGAGAAGAAGGAAAAAAACAAGGGACCAATCAGGTATCAATGACTTACAGTGAATTTTAATAAATGGTGATGGAGATAGGAGTGTAGAATCAAACTGTATTTCTCCTATGGAGAACTTAGCTTTTTTACAAAAAATAACATACCTTACATCCAAGAAATAAAAAAAATGGAAAGAAAGAAAAGTTTCTTGTAGCTTTTTTGCTATAACGTATGGATTTACTGGCTTGACTGCAGATTCTTGTTGCTCGTGGACTCATTTCACTGACTGGAGAAAGAGGACACTTCCTTTCACACGCTGGCGTCTGTTTTGGTGAGCATGTGACTGGAGAGTAAATGAGTCCATGGGATAAATCTCAGTGTCCTATAATCCTGTCTTTGTCTGTTTTCTTTCTCATCACAAGAGGACAGCTTAGTGGTTGTTTGGACTCAATCTGT
Organism: Gymnodraco acuticeps; assembly: GCF_902827175.1. Classification (NCBI taxonomy): domain Eukaryota; kingdom Metazoa; phylum Chordata; class Actinopteri; order Perciformes; family Bathydraconidae; genus Gymnodraco; species Gymnodraco acuticeps. The sequence continues at coordinate 6,094,420 of NW_022992250.1, forward strand.
TCAACCTCGCATATTTTTGTGTCTAAACTCCACTTTTATTTTAGTATCAAAGAACTGTGTAAAGCAAACAAATGGACCACTACTGATTACACAATCCAGAGTGTGTGGATTTAAATATGTTTTAGTGTTAATAGTTTGTTAGAATAATTTCATTGCCAACATCTTTTTTTAATTATATTTATATCAACAAATGTACCAGCATCTGTTATTGTAGTGTTTATTCCTTGGGCAAATCAGTGTTTTGGTTCTATTTGCCATTTTTACATAGACAACATTTTTATTGTGCCCAAAGAAACTTGTGCAAACTTGACTTAAAGTAGTTTCATAGATTCGTTCTCTTTTTGATACAATATCTTGCAGGATTTTGTATTTCTCTGTCTTGTTAATATCTATTCTTTACAATACTGAAACAAGAGAAAGTTTCCCACTGACTTTTTTTAAGTTCAACCTTTTTTTTTAGAATAAAATGGAAGTTATTGTAGATGATAGAAGAATAACAACAGTTTTACGTGTGTGTGTGTGTGTGTGTGTGTGTGTGTGTGTGTGTGTGTGTGTGTGTGTGTGTGTGTGTGTGTGTGTGTGTGTGTGTGTGTGTGTGTGTGTGTGTGTGTGTGTGTGTGTGTGTGTGTGTGTGTGTGTGTGTGTGTGTGTGTGTGTGTGTGTGTGTGTGTGTGTGTGTGTGTGTGTGTGTGTGTGTGTGTGTGTGTGTGTGTGTGTGTGTGTGTGTGTGTGTGTGTGTGTGTGTGTGTGTGTGTGTGTGTGTGTGTGTGTGTGTGTGTGTGTGTGTGTGTGTGTGTGTGTGTGTGTGTGTGTGTGTGTGGCAGAACAATATGTGGCCGTCTGAACAATGCCACTTATTTGCAGTATAATGACTCAACATAACGTTTGTTGTTGATCTTAAACCTTAAATTCAACTTGCATGTGAATAAAAGTAATAATATCCTCCTGGGCTACGGGGAAACAAAGACCAAGTATTCAGTTATAAAATGGGACGTGTTGATATGTCACTGCCTCGTCTCTGCTGATGAATCACAATATTTGTATTTTTGTATTTATATTTGTGCACTTACGAGGAATTTGATTCTTCTTTTTATTTGTTGCATCGCCCTCAATGTACCTACACAGAAATAGACGCAACTAGACACCAGCTGAACAAATAAAGGCAATAATAGACAGAATGAATAGATGGGTGTGAAATGAAATATCTATATACAAGTCCATTGCTAAGGAAACAAACAAGGATAGAAGGATGATTTATTGTCATGTAACAACACAGGGTTTGGAAACTCAAAGCAGTTCTATCATTCTGCTACATAAGAAAACCAAAAAACAAATTGCTATATTCTTGATGGAGCTTGGAGGAGTGTCACAGCTTGAGGAGAGAAGCTGCTCGGTAGTCTGGTCCTACTTCTGCTTCTCTTGCCAGACTGCAGCAGGATGGTTATTGTCCTTAATATCCTTTGGGCTTTTTCGCAGGAACCTTTTCACCCTAATATCGCTGAAGCTCGGTGGATGAGCACCAATGACAGACGGGCAGTTCTGATCACTCCCTGCAGAGCCCTCCTGTCCCAAGCACACCCCATGCCAGTTTGTATAGTTTCTGGTCAGGATGCTTTCTATTGATACTCCGTTAAAGTGAAGAATTTTACCTAAAATATTCTGCCAACTTTGTCAGGTTGTTTTGATGATTCCCAGAAACTTAAATCTGTTCAATAATAATACAAATAATAATACATTACATTTATAAAGTGCTTTTCCTGGTGCTCAAAGCGCTTACAATAGCTTCATGTCAGCTCCATAAATGTAAATAGGCTTGTGCTTTCAAGTTGACAAGTATCTTCTTGGTTTTGCATTGTTGTTGAAGTAGGTTGGTCTCTGAGTATACTTTATTATATTTTGTATTTTCTTTTCTCATTATGACGTCTCGTCTATTTTTGCATTCCGGCCAATCAGTGTTCTGTAAATTGTTAACTGTACAAGTAGTGCAGAGTAATACAACTATATACAGTAATGGATATACAACATGTACAATTTATATTGACAGTGACAGATGATCTACATGTTAAAAAAAATATATATATGCATGCTGGATATGTGTCACCAAAAAGTACCCTCTTAACTCAACAGGAAGGAAGGACTAATGGTGGTTTCCCCGAATAATTTCAACAGAAAAAATAATTCAGTGACTAAGAGAAGGAAGAAAAAAATGTAAGATAGAGATTCAATATCCTTTACTATCTCCAACCCTCTGCTCTGTATTTGCGTTGCTTAATAAAACAACGGTTTGAATCAGGTATCCTGCGTCAGGCCTTAATAATCTGAGTGGATAAAAAGGATCAAAAGACCTCCTCTATTTGTTCTCTATGCAGCTATGGTATGTTTGAACGTCATGTGTTTGTATAACCACTGAGAAGGAGCAAGAAACACACACGGCCGCCTGAAGCCACATCCTCCAGTGACATCACATCATGTCATGGCAAGAGACACACACCATTCAGGAAAAACTGGTTTGTAGACATTCTGTTTGTCACCCTCCCTCCTTTATTTTGGTTTTCCTCTTGCTCTTTGTTATTTATATTTAGTCTGACAGTATCGTCGGAGGGTGTAACTGACTTCTCCCTCTGACTTCTACCAAGCAGACCATGAACCATGCTCAGCCTTTCTCAGTCCTGAACGAGCGGCTGAGGCCTTCTTCTAACACCAGCACTCAGCTCTACTCCTCGCTGAACAGAATGGAGGACAGACAGATGGGCTCGCTCAGCCGCAGAAACCCATTTTACCGACCCACAGTCGTGCCAACAGAACCAAAAGCCTCCTTGATCCAAACAGAACCAAAAGCCTCCTTGATCCAAACAGAACCAAAAGCCTCCTTGATCCAAACAGAACCAGTAGCCTCCTTGATCCAAACAGAACCAAAAGCCTCCTTGATCCAAACAGAACCAAAAGCCTCCTTGATCCAAACAGAACCAGAAGCCTCCTTGACCCAAACAGAACCAGAAGACCCGGAGGAGCCTGAAAGCACCTCAGAGGACGGAGATCAGGTCTCTGATGAAGGGACTTTTGCAGACGTGTTGAAAAACTCCTTCCTTATCAATGAGTTAAACTTATCAGATTTTGGAGAAGATGAACCGGGTGATGAGGACAGAAGCGCCTCCTCTTTTGAGAAGGAAGACCAACCAGGGGAGCTGAACTCAGAGGGGACCGGGGACTCAGAGTCAGTGTCCTTGGACGATGAAGGCAGGAGACCTTTTCAGAGCAGCTACATAAATGGAGCTTTACCAGACCTGATCAACGGTGGCAGGCCGCTCAACAGGCGCCGGACACTGGGACACGTCTCAGACACGGTAGGATAACACATTTCATATACGCCTGTCTAATTGAATAAGAGAAAGGTTGTTGGTTTCCTGGTAAACATTCTTTGACAGTGCATGCATTTGAAATTCATACTTCAAGTCTTGTCAGACAACTAAACCTGTTATACTGGGAGGAGTCCCAACAGTCACAGAGGAGTTGACTAAACACAACAGCACATAATTAAAGATGAGAAGTTGTTCCCAAGAAATCAAAAACTACAACATAACTGATCAGAATCAGTGTGATGCTCTGACGTCAGATCACAGTTAACTTCTGTTTGCATAGAACTTTTATGATTTTACAGCAGAGGATGGCAGGGTTTGATTTGTGGTTATGAGTGTAACGATGGAAACAGTGTTGCTAGGAAATGCTTTATGCCTCTAACATAAAGTTCAAAACGTCCATTACTTATCTTGATGTGTCTTTGAGTTTCTATGAATGCAATCATTTGTGCATATTTGCAGTGTTTGCAAGTGATGAATAACTTCCGAGCCGGTACGACTAGATTTATTGTCCACAGTCTCACCCAGGAATCTAGATAAGCAGTATCTGTTTACACTGAGTAGAAATGTCACATGGTTGTACTTTCTGGGTGCGGGCCTTTAATGATCTAAACAGCAACATGTGGGGACTTGTAATAAATGTTCTGGTGTGATTTTTTAACTGTTTGCAGCTAAAAGAAGTGCGAAGAGAGGTGGAGCTGTCCCGGAGAAGAAGTATCAAGCTGAAGGCGCAGGTGGACAAACTCCAGGAGAGCAGAGAGGGGCCGGGATGGAGCCAGCACAGAGAGAAGGTGAAGCCCACACACAGCACCAGGGCGTCCTTTACATTAGTGGTTACCAAATTGGGGGCGCCAAAGATCGCAGGGGGGGCGCCAGGCCTCAGATGATTTGAGGCCAAATATCATATTTAGACTTTTTTTTTTTTTATATATCTTTTTTTTTTTACATATAATAACGCAATACATGATTGTCACTAAAAGCCTTGTCTCTACATTACAATAAAATATAAAAAATAATTGATTAATTAATTTGAATAACTTCCAACAGGAGTCATTTGGGGGGGCTCTCGGGGAAAAAGGTTGGGAACCCCTGCTTTACATCAACACAACTCTGCAGGTTTCTTATTAATATTTCTGTTTATTCCTACTCCAGGTCACAGAGGAGGTTCAGTCAATCCTGAAGCTGCTGCGTCAGCTCACAGAGTCCGAGTCCAGCCCACCTGAACCCCCCCGTGGGACAAACCGTCTAGATGCTTCTCTGGCCCAGCTGCAGACAGTAGCCTGCAAACTGGCATTGAGCCACAACAAACAGGTAGGGCAGCCCCCATTGAGATAAAGCTCCTCACCCTTATCACGTTACATAGCTATGATTTAGTTGATTGTAGGCTAGCTGGTATGTTATCTGGATGAATGTTTGCTTTGTACATACAAGGGAAACGATAAGGAAAGGTGACTAAGAAATCACTGAGTTTTGATTCTCAATTTCTATCAAAAATGTGGCTATACTAAAGAAATACTGCACCCCTAAAATGAATCTTGGTAAAACTATACTTCACCCTGTGTTGGCTTAAATACAAACTCCATGGTGATCAGAGGAAGAGCAACTTCTTAATGAATCTAAGTAAATGGGGGGTGCGTTCAACCACACCAAAACGATTTGAAAACTTCTGTGTACAAACTCTTACACTATGCAGTATAATCAAAGTTTAATTTATCCATTTGTATGCTAATTGATTCACAAACATTGCATGCATTCCAAAAAAGGTACTATTTACACCTATTTGCAGGTGCGCTACTTATCTGTGCAAGTACAGCTTATACATACTGTATGTGTTTTAAATATTAGGGTTTTGGCAGAAAGGCATGTGTTAAGATATATACATACAAAATTAGAATGAGATCATTCTACATTGATTACACCCCCCATTCCCTTCGATTCAACAAGAATGTACTAAATTCTCTGAGTGAGGTGTTCATTAACAAATACATAGAGGTTCAAAGAGATAGTGGCATCTTAAGTATTCACCTGCCAATTCCAGAAGACTCTTCAAAATGCAATTGGCAATGCAGCAAATAATTTATATCGTCAAGAAGGGAGTTAATGAACTACAAGCCTTAAATAATCCCTGAAGCGCGTTCATAGACTTCCCAGCTGACGCAGGAGGCACACATTCCCAGCAGATGAGGCACCTTCCTCATTGTTAAAGTGTCGCCGCTCAGCTATGTGGCCTGACAGGTTTACAAGTGACAGTTAACCTGATCTCAGCCATCTTTTACTGCATGGTAGAGAAATACACCAGTCTTTTTCTTCAGTTTTGTGACTGATGGTGCCATTATATAAAATTATTGTTAAAACATAAAAGAGAGTGAAGTCAGGGAGGTTAGAGGAAGATAATACAACATTGTGACAAAACTTAACCTATATCCCTTGTTTTTGTTCATTTTAAAGTTCAAATCTGGAAATGGAAAAGGATCAGAGGAAAGCGCTATCCTGCAGCAGGCGTTACGGGACAGAGACGACGCCATAGAGAAGTGAGTACACACACAAATGAATCCAGATTCAAGTGGAAAAATGGAAGCTGAAAAACATGAATCTATTTTGAGAAATGTGTCATTCTTTCGGTTCCGCTTTGCAGGAAAAAGGCGATGGAGGCCGAGCTGCTGCGAAGTAAAACGGACTTGATGTTGCTGAACAACCAGCTGCTGGAGGCCGTGCAGAAACGCCTGGAGCAGTCACTGGAGCTCGAGAACTGGAAGGTAAACACTACCAAGAGTTGGACAACAACAGCCAATAATATGCTAAGGGAAGACGTATCATGGAACAAATTGAGCCATGATGAGCAAATGGAAAGACACACATATCATTAGTGTTAAACATGTTACTATTAGGACTTCAAACATGTTCAGCTGTAAAATACACACAAAACAAACTGCAATTAATGTGCAATTAACACATTTCATTCAGTACATGCAGAGTGTGCAGGCGTTACTGCCAGCTGGTTTCCTGCCACAGTGATTTGGGCCCGGGCCCATGTGTTCAGTGCCTGGTGTTCTGCAGGGTTAAACGGTCAATCTGATACTACACTGCTCTGTGGTATCCAGTTTAACTTCCCTGTACACTTGGAGTACAAACAGATTTCAACTAGCCAACTCAAATATTGAAATAAACAAATAACTAAGAAAGTGTTAAATTAATACAATTATATTACCACTGTTACAATATTCATAAAGGTAAAATCCTTCTCTGGATGATTGGATTCCATTGTGTTTTTAATGTAAACCTACCAATAACTTAACCAAAATCAACTTTAAGAAAAGTAACCAAATCACATACAATTGTATGTCACATTATCCTATTGTTTTCTATTTAATAAAATACCATCTTTTTACTTCTCACACATTTGTTAAGGCATAATAGACAATAACTTCCTGAGGATCTTGTATGTCATACTTTACAATTCTTTTGACTTTTTCTTACCATACTTCTATTTTTGCCACAATCTTTTTTTAAACATAATATACAATTGACTCTTTATAACATACTATACTATTACTTTTTTAAATATTTAAATAACATACACAGCTACGACTTTTGGTATACAAACTTGAATGAGATACTTAACCATTTCTATGTAGATTTTAGGTTGTAGGTAAAGTCTGTATTCCTCGTGCTCTGACAGCCTGTGTTTGCTCTGTCTCAGGAGGACGTCCAGCAGATGCTCCACCAGCAGCTGCAGGCCCAGCAGCAGGCGGAGGCCCAGAAGAAGCCCTCCCGCCTGGGCATCCTGAGGAGGAGCAACAAACCACCCATCCAGCGGCCGAACAACTTCCCCATGTCTACGCCCGTCCCTCCCACAACCAACTCCAAACAAATCTTCGTCCCCAGATCTGGCGTTTCCACGGCTCCCAGCACGCCGCCCCCCCTACGCCACTGGATGGACAAGCTGAGGAGGCCGAAGAGCAGCCGCCATGAGCCGGACGCAGTGGAGCCGCAGCCCGAGGGCGACAAAGGTTTCCAGGTTGTTTCACTTGATTAAAACAGGGATGACTTTCTACTGTACTTTCATTCTGATGCTCAAAATGTGTGGCTTATCATCACTGTTGTATGAAAACATGCTTTGGATCTTTGAGTCATGTATGTATAAAATGTAAATGTGATCATAAACGAGCCATGTCATTGATAATATTGTAACACTTAAATGCTTTACTCTTAATTTCCTGAATATCCTTGTTATTTTGTAAATACATCTATTTCTTAAGCAAAGGCTCCTCCAAACCTGCTGCCGAGTCAAACTGCAGTTTATTTGCCACCTCATCACTTTAAATGCTGCATTGTCTGCACTTTAGCTAGTTGCATTTTCAAGATTAAAGGAAAAAAAGAAACACTTTGTTGCAGATTTGTCATTTTATTGTAGGATTTGAGTCTGTACACTTTCAATAATATATATATAGACTTTATGCTTCATGCGTCTGTTTGTTGCCCAAAAGTGGTACAGTCTAGAATAGATCAGTGGTTCCCAAACGGTGTGCCGTGGGATTTTGTGACAACCATACGTTATTATTGCAATACACAATTACACAAAAATAATTATTTTTTAATTTACTATATCAGTACTTTGTATGTTTATATGTACGTAATGTGCGCGACTTGCGTGTCCACATCTCCACGTGCAGTGCTGCATAAACATGGCTGAGTCAGCGATAACTTTCCAGGGGTGGAGGTATGCCCATTATTTTGAGTTTGTCCGAAGAATAGACAGGAATGTGACGGTGAGGTGCAAACTGTGTCCAGGCCAGAAGCTGTTATCCACTGCTGGAAACACCACGTCAAACCTCAACAAACACCTGCAAAGAACACATGCTTTTTTGTTTCACGTAGTCTGTTCTTCTTCTCTGTTTTCCGGTTGTTGCCTGTTTTGAATGACAAATACACACTACCGCCGCCTGCTGGTAAGGAAAGTTATTGCCACTCACGCATGCGCAGTTCGTACGTGCTCGGCGAGTCAAGTAACGAGTTACTTTATGTAGATAGTAAAGAAGTAGTGTAATACATTACTTTAAAAAAAAAGTAATATGTAATATATTACATTTTTTTAGTAACGACCCCATCTCTGGAGTTGCCGTTCTTTACATGAAGAACAGGATGTCACGGCTCTCTGTTGAACAGGACTTGCGAGTGGCCCTCTCCTCAGTGCCACCAAGGATTAAAACATTCTGCGCGCCCCGACAGGCACATGTATCTCACTAATTTGTAAATCGGCAAAAAATATTTCCAATAGCACATGTCTCAATGCTGATTGCTGAAATGTTACATTTATAATTTGTAGTTCAGGACCATGGACAATGCAGCGTCCTTGCATTGACAGTTCTCTGTGCTGAATTTCTGCTGAGTTTCCTTTGCCTCATTTTTAATGTTGTGACCTGTCTGGTTTAAATGAGTGTGTTGCTGCTTTGATGAAGCCTAATTTGATAAAGTTTCAAATTAATTTCTGAAATATTTCGTTAATAAATATTTCATGAGTAATATAGTTGTCTTTGTCACATTTTATTTGGCATTAGTAAATAATTATGCACATTTACAGATATTTTACATGATATGAGTGATAACACGTGTTATAAGGGCTATTTTGCACAATAGGTGTGCCTTGAGATTTTTACTTGTCCTTTGGTGTGCCTTGGGCACAACAAGTTTGGGAACCACTGGTCTAGATAATGTCATATTTTAAATAAATGTGGACAAGGAGTATATATATATATATATATATATATATACACTCCTTGTCCACATTTATTACAAGGAGCATATATATATATATATATATATATATATACTCCTTGTCCACATTTATTTAAAATATGACATTATCTAGACTGTACCACTTTTGGGCAACAAACAGACGCATGAAGCACAAAGTTACACCTGATGACAAGAGAAAAGGCATGCTCGAAGTAAAACAATATACAATCCTGCAGATGATTACAGTCTTCAAACTTTTCAATGTGATTACATGAATTCACTTTTATATTGTTGACACAGAGTTCCCTCTTAAAAGATCTTTGTCCAACAGTAAAGCTACAGAAGCTGAAGCAGGGCCCGATTCAAAGGTCAGGGGACCCCCTCCTCGACAATCTATTCATATTGTGCAACAGGAAAACTCTGTCCTGGTTGAGGAGGAAGAGGGGGGGCTCTCTTCTAACTGGAGCTTTGTAAAAGGAACCAAATGAGGAGAGTTTCACTTAAATAAATTCTGATTATTTTCTGACTTCTGTTTTCACATCAAACGGACATAAAACACTGATTTAAACATCTAGCGGAATGAAGGGACATCGGTTACGATCCTTGTGAGAGAATTCACACAAAACTGGCAAACCAGCTGCCAATCTAAAGTCTGCTAGTTGTAATTGTAGAATAAAATATTTTGTATTTCTTACCAAGTTTTAGAGAAATAGAGAAAAGCAGCTTTTGACAAAAGAGGCACAGATTTACAACACCCTATTCATTAAGATGGCAGTTTCACTACTGGACCATAACGCTCAAACCCATGAAAACAGAACTTATATTAACACTAGTACGATTAGATAACATACATTGCTGCAGCATATATTTGTAAGATACCCATTTAGCGCCTTGGCTGTAAAGATGAGCGAGACACGGATAATAACTCAGCAAAACATGTTTCATTAAAACACTGATGGACTAACTGAATACACAACGACATTATCATGGCTTATTGCCAGACTGATAGGAGAATAGTTTACATTGTTAATAATTAGCATATCCTATAAATACTATAACCTGAGATATTCAGGAAACAGATTGTGACAGTTCTGCATTTATATGTTTCAGCTTGGTTTTCATGGATGATAATCTTGATAAAAATATAACCAGCGCTCTCGGTGTACTCGAGTTGTGGCAAAGTCAATGAAATGTAAATCCTCATCTCTGACAGAGCAGATACAGAGGATGTGAGAAATAAAGATCCGGAACAATATATTGTATATATCACTCTTATCAACATTAAAATCAGTTTCTACAACAAAGCACCTGTACACGAAGTCTGCATTACAGCCTCTTTGCAGAGCTCTGACCTTCTGACATGATACCAAACTCTCGTGCAAAAATCCCCCAAAACTTTTGCTTTGCACATTCCTCACTCAGCTGCCCCCGTAAACAGTATGCATTTCATTCCAGTGCTGTCAAAACGTTCACATCCAACCCCCTGACTGCTGGTCCACTTCAGCATTCCCTGGTTAATGTCGGCCCAACACCACTTCGCTATTGTACTGGCATGTTAATGTTTCAACATCAAGAAAGCAGTGTGCAACGTTTCTTTGGATTAGTACATTAACTCTAGAACAGCCCTGTTATGTTATATATTGTCTACCTACTGACCAGAAAACCAATGAAAACACATCTAGAAACACTACCTGACTGGCAGAGACTAAACTAAAGAAAAGTTCACCTTTGCTACGCTTCACTAGAATTGTTTAAAGGACTGACTGTTGTAAAAGGGCGAGTTTGGTCCAGTGTTGGCAAATAATAGCATCATCAACAACTCCTTCTGCTGCTGAATACTAACCGTCATTTTCACGCTCAGGGGTGCGTTAAAAAGTTCTGAGGTGTAGGCAGGAGGCAGCTAGGACTGGAGGAAGGAGCTGACGGAGCTGATGAAATCTAAAGGTTTATCTGCGTGGATCCAGTGGCTCGCATCTGGGATGTACTGGATGTCAGCGTTAGGGAACAGCCTCTGGATTTCTGGGTAATCGTCAGAGCTGGATCAGGGGTTACAGAGACATAGGAATTAGAATATCAGGTAAAACAGGATGGTGTGAAGCACAAGAGACAAGAGGAGGATGGCCACAAAACAGAAACGGGTTAATTGAGTGATTTATGATGTTATCTGAGTGAGATGTCTTTCCTCATGATTTTACCTAGTCAAATTATACATTTGTGAGATTTGTTTTTTCTATTTATTGCAGATGTAAAGAGTATTTATTTATAGGGATACAGCCAATGGCTATCCAGTTTGATCATCTGTTTTAGATCATCAATCTCATATATGTATACACATACATCATGTTATGTCCATTTGATGCTGCTTGTGCTTTAAGAAGATCTGATTGATGGAGATGTTGCACAGCAACACTACATATAAAAACATTATGTAAGTACAAGAACGGTTTGATCGTTGGGATTTCAATCCGGAATAAGTTAAATATAAGGTTAATATAAAGACAAGGCTCAAAGATATGGATCTGCCGGTATATAATAAACCTCAGCGCAATAACTAGGTTGTTTAGACATATTCTTTTTGAAAAAGCAAATCATGCAAAAGTCCGTTCAGGACCAAGATCTGGAAGTAAGCTATTACCACTATAATATGTAGCATTTTCAGTACTCTCTGCTTATGCATCTGCTCATACAAAAAATAAAATGTCTGGGTCTATTTTACCTGATATAAGCAGAGCTGGCTCCACCCAAAAACAATGTTGGTCCATCATAGACGGTGTCGAAGCTGGGGAAACTCATGATGTCCTCAAGGTGCGCCGAGATGGACTCCAGGTTGACCCTCCAGGCGTAGTGTCCGTTCTGCTCCACCAGGTTAGTCAGCAGGAACTGACGCACCGAGCGCTCCTGAGGGATGGACAGTTGATTATGATCACTGGTTCAGAGTTTGACCTTGAATAAATATTCCTGCATTTTAGACTAACATTCACCAGGAGGACTATTAACTAGTCACTTTCAAGTTTGCAATGCCAAATCAGTTATTATTTACTGCAAGATAAAATATCAGATACAGGAAATGACATTGACACTTACACAAGAGATTACATTCCAAGATAATTTGATTAAAGAAAGATTGACCATCTATGTATTTCAAACAGTGAGTAGTGTGAAATCAAAAAGGGATTCCTGACCTTGACCAAACTGCGCAGCTGATCCTCGGCCATCCGCCTGGCGGTGGAGCGCGGGATGTCGCTGGAGATCTTCACTTCCTGCATGGCCTTGATGTAATACCGGAAGTTGGTACGTGTGGAGGTCTGGGCTGGACTGATGTCCACCACCACCAGCCTCTCCACTAAACCAGCCTACAAACAGACACATAGATTGGGGTTAACACACATTTTAAATTGAGTTTTCCTATACTACAGCTTTTTTCTGATTTCTCTTGATGGCATACTATACAATATTTTTGTAAGATGTTTTGAAGACAAAGGCTTATATGCTATGACAGTTTGTATGATGATTTATGGCATACTATACTATGACCATTTGTATTATTATTTTATACTATAACAATTGTCATGGCCTAGTATACCAGGGCTTAACAATAAGGATTACCTGGGGAAAGTACAATGGCATGTCGGGCTTGTAAAGTGTACAGAAAGATTTGAACATATTCAGATTTTTTTTCAGAGCTGCTGATGTATGTAACTAAGGAGTGAGCCATCTTACTTATCTCACCTCTTTTAATATCTGCACATGTGCTGTACTAATATTATTAACAATTATACACCCTAAAAATAAAACAATTGATATGGCAGCTAGTACAAATTGACCTTGTGCAACCCGGAACAAGGAGGAAAAGAGATATTATAGTCGGGAAACCAATGACAAAAAGTAAACATGACAGCTAGGTGTGGCAGGAACTACAGAAGATTATAAAGTTGAGAGGACAGGAATGTAGAGTGAGAAAGGTCAAAAGATATCCAGAAAAAGGTCTGTTAGAGTCACCATTAAATCACGGTGACATTTACCAGCTGCTCACCTGTGTCAGAGCGGTCGTCATGGCAGTTTTTCCTCCCATGCTGTGGCCAATCAGGACGCATTTTTCAATGTGAAGCTGAGCGAGGAGGTGCTTCAAATCCTCGGCCATCGCTTCATAGTTCAGCTCCGGGCTGTGAGGGCTGTTACCGTGGTTACGGGCATCTACAGTCAGCACCTATCTGGACAAAGGACAATTAGGAGACTTGAAAAAAGTCAGAGCAGAAACAAAGAAACTTTTATGTCAGCTGCATCTGGTTTTTTTTGGCTCCAGCCTCCAGCTCAGGCAAGGGCATAACCAAAGGCCTTATTGTGTAAATGAGGTGAAGAGATACTTAAAGAACGCCAAAGAGCAGATTATTTATTAACATAGTACAGACTGCTGGAGTTGTATCAAATGACTGGCAGCACACTGTTTGATTGTGTACTCCATTGCCTGCTTTTGTAAGAGGGCCATTGTCAGGCTGCTGAGAACCAACTCAAACACATAAAGGGAAACTGTTTTTGGTGTAACAACAGACAAGTGTGATGTCTTCATCACTGCATTACCTTTCGACCTGTGCGCTGCACCAAGGACTTGGCTATTGAGTGGAAGTTAGATTTGCTGCCAAAAAGGCCGTGCAGAAACACCAGGGGAGTGCTCTCTCCCTTCCCATCGAAGACATCATAGGTCAAGTTGACGGGGCTGGGGAAGAAAAACATCCTTGTTGATTAGATAGAAAACAATTAATTTTGAGAATCATGTCAGGAACGGTAATAGATCGTTATACAATTTTGCAAACTTATGAAACTGTCATGGAGAGGTCTAATAGACCCATTCAACCAGAAAGAGGTTTTGGCAACATTGTTTAGTGACTTGTTGCTTGTTTATTTTAACTGATTTGCTTCCACCTACTAGTACAACACAATGTAAGCATACGTGAACAATTACGTTGCTTTTTGCAGGTTTACGTTTTTTTTTTATATACAAACAGAATATTTGACTGGACATTTATTCTAATATGAAAATGTACGATAAAAATGTCCTTGACTTCAAATGTGCCACTGTAGCTGTTAACATAAGGGTATACAGGGAGAACACACAACTACATACAATATTCACATTAAAGAAGATAGAACCATAAAACATTTGGCCAACTTGTTTGTTAAAATGGCTTTAAATATACTCCCAACAATGTAATTTTCTATTGATCAACTAACTGATTAATCAGCTTATCGTTTTAACTCAAAAATGTAACACTTTACTGGCATAATTCAGTCTTTGTTGTAACTACACTGAAAAAAAATATAAATGCAACACTTTTGTTTTTGCTCCCATTTTTCATGAGATGAACTCAAAGATCTAAAACATTTTCTATACACAAAATAACCATTTCTCTCAAATATTGTTCACAAATCTGAAAAAATCTGTGATAGTAAGCACTTCTCCTTTGCCGAGATAATCCATCCCACCTCACAGGTGTGGCATATCAAGATGCTGATTAGACAGCATGATTATTGCACAGGTGTGCCTTAGGCTGGCCACAATAAAAGGCCACTCTGAAACGTGCAGTTTTGCTTTATTGGGGGGGTCTGGGGGGGTCCGAAAACCAGTCAGTATCTGGTGTGACCACCATTTGCCTCACGCAGTGCAACACATCTCCTTCGCATAGAGTTGATCAGGTTGTTGATTGTGGCCTGTGGAATGTTGGTCCACTCCTCTTCAATGGCTGTGCGAAGTTGCTGGATATTGGCAGGAACTGGAACACGCTGTCGTATACGCCGATCCAGAGCATCCCAAACATGCTCAATGGGTGACATGTCCGGTGAGTATGCTCGCCATGCAAGAACTGGGATGTTTTCAGCCTCCAGGAATTGTGTACAGATCCTTGCAAGATGGGGCCGTGCATTATCATGCTGCAACATGAGGTGATGGTCGTGGATGAATGGCACAACAATGGGCCTCAGGATCTCGTCACGGTATCTCTGTGCATTCACAATGCCATCAATAAAATGCACCTGTGTTCGTCGTCCATAACATACGCCTGCCCATACCATAACCCCACCACCACGGGCCACTCGATTCACAACATTGACATCAGAAAACCGCTCACCCACACGACGCCACACACGCTGTCTGCCATCTGCCCTGAACAGTGAAAACCGGGATTCATCCGTGAAGAGAACACCTCTCCAACGTGCCAGACGCCATCGAATGTGAACATTTGCCCACTCAAGTCGGGTACGACGACGAACCGGAGTCAGGTCGAGACCCCGATGAGGACGACGAGCATGCAGATGAGCTTCCCTGAGACGGTTTCTGACAGTTTGTGCAGAAAGTCTTTGGTTATGCAAACCGATTGTTGCAGCAGCTGTCCGAGTGGCTGGTCTCAGACGATCTTGGAGGTGAACATGCTGGATGTGGAGGTCCTGGGCTGGTGTGGTTACACGTGGTCTGCGGTTGTGAGGCCGGTTGGATGTACTGCCAAATTCTCTGAAACGCCTTTGGAGACAGCTTATGGTAGAGAAATGAACATTCAATTAACGGGCAACAGCTCTGGTGGACATTCCTGCTGTCAGCATGCCAATTGCACGCTCTCTCAAAACTTCCGTCATCTGTGGCATTGTGCTGTGTGATAAAACTGAACATTTATAGAGTGGCCTTTTATTGTGGCCAGCCTAAGGCACACCTGTGCAATAATCATGCTGTCTAATCAGAATCTTGATATGCCACACCTGTGAGGTGGGATGGATTATCTCGGCAAAGGAGAAGTGCTCACTATCACAGATTTTTTCAGATTTGTGAACAATATTTGAGAGAAATGGCTATTTTGTGTATATAGAAAATGTTTTAGATCTTTGAGTTCATCTCATGAAAAATGGGAGCAAAAACAAAAGTGTTGCATTTATATTTTTGTTCAGGGTATATAATATCATTAGCTAAACCGATAGCCCTGCAATGAAGGTGCTAAAAGGCCTGTTTGGACGGAGATATATCGGTGTTTTTTAAATGTCTACCCCAGATGGAAATGATAGACCCACCTCTCAGTATAATACTGAAAGAATAATAGGTCATTAAGGTCATACCAATAAAGCTATTTGATTTGAATTGAGTTGAATAACATAAATAAAATAAAATGGTGTTTACAGTATAACGCAATACTACAGGCATTAACTTAAAACAATTCCATTATAAACCAGTTTTAACAAAAACGGTGTAATATTCATAAAAATGTGATCAATTAAAGGGGGTTGTGTTACATACACAACGACATTGTTAGCTTGGTTGACTAAACTGATAGCTTAGCTTGCAAGTAGCATAGCATACCATGGACTAAATAAACATGAAAGCAAATATAGTTTTAATTTAGCTACATAAATAAATAGGATAAAGCAGACAGCCGGAATATATATGATAATATCTCCACTGCAGGTTAACCCTCTTGCTAACCAGACGCCTGAATGTCATTTGAGTAAATAGTGTAAGTTAACGGTTTCTAAAGATAGAAAGATCAGACACGATGACAAAATACTACGATTGAATACCGGGCTGTTTTTAAAGAAACATTTGGGGTGTCATTTGCACCCAGCACCTCCTCCACACCACGCTACACGTAAGGCAGACAGAGGGCATCAGCTAGCCGGGAGCTAGCACTTACATACCTGGATGAGCTGGCTGCTCGGACCGGGAGAGCCGTACCGCTCACATCCTGCGGCTGAATGCCGAACAAACGACACGACAGCATACCCCTCTGGAACAGACGACAAAAAGCACTCATGGCAGCATATGCTCCGTTACCGAACCTCTCGACAAACAGCGTGTGCGTTAAACCATAGACTGCACAGACACGGTCACAGTTGCAGCGGAGAGTCCGTAGTGAGAGTGAGAGAAGCAAGGTCCGATTGAATGGAGGTTCTCTCCGTCAACAGCTGATGCTGCGTCGTGACGTAGCACGCACAAAAGAAATGCGTGTTCTTTCAGATTTTAATCTCTCAGTCAGGCTCCCTAAATATGACTTTATTTCTGATATTTTCCTTTTCTTTTTTGCCTGGAGACTGGGGTTGAGGACGAGCAATCAACTAGCGATTCAAGAGCGCATCGGAACGACGTACTCTAAGAAGGACTGCGCATGCGTCAAGGGCAGTAGTGTTTGGAATATGATTTGTTTGGAGTTTTTAGTATGTCGTTTTTAAGTTTGAGCCCCCAGTTAACAGGTGACACAATGCACTTGCTTTATCAATATATTTTGTATTGGAAACGACCCTGGACTTCACATGTTTTCAATGTAACTTGTGAAAGTGGATTTTTCTCTTTTACATCAATATACAATTATTTATCTTTCGTCTGAATACACTGTTTTTCTTTCAAATGTAGACCTTTATGCACTTTGCATCTTGGCAAAAAATAATGGGAAAAGGCAGCAACAGATGAATACATATGCACTTGTAGAGCCACTGGGTGGCGGCACAATGGCACAAAGTAAAACACACCATCAACAACACAATGAATTCCTCACTGCCCTGTCAGTGGCTCCCACTGTGAGAACAGCTCACAGTAGATGAACAGGTCATTTATTGTTTTGAACAAACAAGTCTATGGGGAAAAAACAAGAGGTTGTTTCGATTCATCAATGTTACCTTCACGAAGCTGCGGAGTCATTTTGGAAAACGTTAAAATACCATTGGAGTACGACTAGGCCTGCTGCATGTTATTTTCTACTGGATAGTTTACTGATTGCATTTTAAAACGTTTTGGATTATTTTGTATTGCTCTTATGTGTTCATGGCTCCTCTTATACAGGAACATAAAAACAACTCTTCAGTGTTTGGGTCTGGAGAGCTTGGCCTCCCCTGCCGCGTTTCCAAACACTCATCGCTATGGGAGATGAGTCTGCAGGGATAAAGCATGCTGTGAGCCGTCACCATAGTGACAGCATGAGACATAGGGAGATCACGGTACAGACCCGACTCAGGAAGAGATTATCGGTGGATGAGTGTGTACTTTTAATCACATTAAACATTGTTTCATAACTCCAGTTTTGTATTCAACACTCCCAACTCAATGATTGTCATGCTAACTTTTTACATCAATATTGTCCAATCTCAAGGGATGCCTTTATCTAAAATGAAAATGTTTAAAGTGACAATAATAACCATATTAACTGTTTAATCACACAATCACAAATACTATAATAAAATGCATAAAGATATCCATATTAATTTCAAATTGGAAAAAAGTCTATGCAGGGGAGAAGAAGGCCAGTTTTTTTTAAAATATCCTCCAATATTTAAACAAATAAATAATCCAATAGACATTGGTCAAATAAACAAAAAAAAGATAAAATGATTAAAAGACTGATGAAATACAGAACGTTTAACGTAACAATTGTCGAGATGGACGGGTCAAGACAATGTTGTTAGTGACAGTTTAAAAGTTAAGGTTGTTTTTCCATTTTACTTGAAAATGTTGAGAATTGTTATCATCCCTGCCCTTAGTACTATGGCTTTCCTTCTTTACTGTGTGACAAAGCTGAACTTCCAAACAGTCAACGTCAGCTCCTATTCATGCTACACAGGGCCGTTTCTAGCTTTTTGGGGGCCCTAGTTTTGACAGTTTTTTAACTACAATGGGGGGGATTCCGAAGCCTTTAAGATGATCTGTGGAGATGCATCAATCTGTTACACTTTAATAGGAAAACAGGCTAATTTCACGAAAACCAAGCAATTGAAAATTACAAAAAATGATATTAAAAAGGTAAACAATAAGGCTCCTCTATGTCAATAAATGCAAGAGATGCAGCATTTTCTCAGCTGTCAGCCCAACGATGATTTGGACTTTATTACCCCAAAAACCCAAGCCACAGCTTTGCTATCATTGCAGTTTAGTCGTGTTTATATCCTACATTGGATTTGTAAGCATATAATGCTTCACCGAACACTCACAGGAGGGGGCTTGGCTGTCTACAAATAAAGACGGCTCATTTTAATTCTCCCCAAATATATTGAGGCTGAACCTGAACTTTGAATTCTCTGCTCCCATCATAATCTTGGCGATCTTGTTAAAATTGTGAATGCAGAATTAGAAATACTATGTAAGCTGGTTTGCAGTTAATAAATTATCCCTTAATGTGGCCAAAACAAATTACATGTTATTCATTACAAAGTCTGAGAGTAGAAATGACTGCATTATACGGATTTGCAATACCGAGATTGAAAAAGTTGGTGTTTTTTAGGACTGCTTGTTGACGAAAAACTCAATTGGAAGCACCATATAAATTATGTACAGACTAAACTGTCAAAAACAATAGGTATTTTGTATCATACTAAGAACATTCTTGAAGACAATATACTCTTTATAACAGTCTATTTCTCCCTTACCTTTACTACTGCTCCGAAATATGGGGAAACACGTACTCAACAAATGTACAAAAAATAATAACATCCCAAAAAAAAGTATTACGAATAGTCTGTGGTGTTGGTAAATATGAACACACAACTCCCATATCTAAAAAAACTCAATATATTAAAATGTGTTGAGATAGTACAGCTTAAAACAGTACTGATTATGCACAACATTTTCCAAAACAAAATGCCTAATAACATTCAAAAGCAGTTCCAAACCACAGCGTGAACATATGAATGTAAAAAAAGTCACTTGAAAATAAGTGTTCACAATGTTTATATGCAATTATGCATATATTATTATTATTATTATTATTCATTTGCCAAGTGCCATGTCAGGGGTCTGCAACCTTTTTGACCAAAAGAGCCATTTTTTTCCTTTTTCCCAAAATATTTTTTGTCTGGAGCCGCAAAACATATTTCATAGTTTTTTATTGTTATATCAGACAAAAACTACAGTTTTTTTTGCATTTATTAGGCTATTTATTACATGATATAAAACTGTTAACCTCTAATAAGAAACAAAGAACTCTTATAATTCAATTTCTCTATCACCCAACATGTCACCTTCCCCACCCATGACAAAGGACACATTCTTGATCTCGTCTGTTCTACCAACCTCCCAGTGATTGACCTCCACCCTTGCCCATTTCCCCTCTCCGACCACAAACTCATACAATTCACCATTGCCCCCCCCCTCCCGAAACCCCTGCCCACCCAGAAACATCACCTTCCGTAATCTACACTCCATTGACCATAACCATCTCTCCGAACTGCTATCGTCTAATCTCCCCCTGGACGCAACCCTCAGCTCACCTGATGATCTGCTCAACCACCTCAACTCCACCCTACTCACCTCCCTCAAAAATAAAACTGTTACTTTCAAGACCTCCTCACCCTGGTTCACACCCGTACTGCGTAAAATGAAGCAGCGAGGCCGCCAACTTGAACGTCTTTCAAAGAAATCATCCCTCACAGTCCATTACATAAGCTACAAAATCCATCTCAATGCATACAAAGATGCTCTTATTGCCGCTAAATCTGCCTACCTCTCCAACATCTTCACTGACCCCTTCCGTAACCCCAGGACCCTCTTCTCCACAGTTAACGAGCTCTTCAAAGCCCGTGCTGATAACCTCCCTACTTCTACTTCCGCTACTTGCAACTCATTCCTCCAGTTTTTCGCAGACAAAATGAACGCCATTAACCACTCCTTCTCAGCTCCATCTGATATACAAGCATCTCCCCCAACCTCCACCGCTACCATTTCTCCCCCCATCTCCCTTGACCTCCTGACTCCTCCTCCCCAGTGCCGCCTCTCCCAGTTCAACCTGGTTACCCCACTTGAAATACTCCATCTGATCGGTTCCTCAAATCCCACAACCTGCTCCCTTGACCCTCTACCCACTCCTCTCCTGAAGTCCTACCTCCCCGTCCTCTGCCCCTATCTTGCTAACCTTTTCAACTCCTCGCTGTCCCATGGAACCGTCCCCTCTGCTTTCAAAACTGCTGCCGTTACTCCAATCCTCAAAAAACCTGGTCTTGATCCCTCCTCCCTCACTAATTACCGCCCCATCTCCAACCTACCATTCCTCTCAAAAACTCTTGAACGCATTGTAGCCAAACAAATTAACTGCCATCTCCAAACCAACCAGCTTTATGAACCCCTTCAGTCTGGATTTCGTCCTCACCACAGTACAGAAACTGCACTCGTCAAAGTCCTCAATGACCTCCTCACCTCTGCTGACACTGGTTCTCTCAATATTCTCATCCTCCTCGACCTGAGTGCAGCCTTCGATACCGTGAGCCACAACATCCTGCTCAGCCGACTCAGGGACATTGGTATTGAAGGTATTGCACTCAGATGGCTCCAGTCCTACCTCACTGAACGATCCCACTTCATCTCCCTCCCAAACCACTCCTCTGCCACAGCTTCAGTCACCCAAGGCGTTCCTCAAGGATCAGTACTTGGCCCCCTCCTCTTCATCATTTACATCCTCCCCCTCGGTCAGATACTCCGCCACTTCAACCCCGACTTCCACTGCTATGCTGATGACACTCAGATCTACCTCAGCACCAAATCCCTCCATAACCCACCCCTTACCCACATCGATTCCTGTCTGACAGCTATTAACATTTGGATGCAACATAACCTCCTCAAACTGAACAGCAACAAAACAGAACTCCTCCTAATCGGCTCCAAATCCACCCTCAGCAAGGTCACTAACATAACTCTCACCATCGATGGCACCATTGTTTCCCCCTCCAATCAGGCACGCAACCTTGGCGTAATCTTTGACCCCACCCTCGAACCTCACATCCGCCAAACAGTCAAAACCTCATTTTTCCACCTCCGCAATATTGCAAAAATCCTACCCTCTCTCACCCGCCTCGCAGCCGAACGACTAATCCATGCCTTCATTTCCTCCCGCCTTGACTACTGCAACTCACTTCTTTACGGGATCAGCACTACATCCCTCAACAGACTCCAACGGGTTCAAAATGCAGCTGCACGTCTCCTCACGCATACCAAATCATGGCATCACATCACCCCAGTCCTCAAAGACCTCCACTGGCTTCCTGTCTCCCATCGCATCAACTACAAAATTCTGGTCCTCACCTACAAAGCACTCCACCATCTGGCCCCCCCTTATCTCACAAACCTTCTCACTCCTTATCAACCCCCACGGTCCCTCAGATCCACCGCAGCCGGACTCCTATCCATTCCCACATCCACACTCTGCAGCTTTGGGGACAGAGCCTTCTCAGTGGCAGCTCCTAGGCTCTGGAATTCCCTACCCCAAGATCTCCATGACTCTGAGTCCCTCACAGTCTTTCAGTCCCGCCTCAAAACACATATTTTCAACTCTGTCTACCCATAAGCCCCCCCCCCCCTCTCAATCAACTTCCTCTTTTTATTTTTTACATACTTGTTTGCCTGTCCTTGTTTGTCTACCCTCCCTCATACTGTAAAGCGTCTTTGAGTTGTGAAAAGCGCTATATAAATAAAATGCATCTTCATCATCATCATCATAAGGAGAATTAAAAATAATACACAGGCCTACTTTCAAATAAATTAAACACAGCACTTGGGGAGTCCTCTGCACATTTGAAGGGAAAACAAACATTATTAAAATGGGCCCACTTTGAAATAAATAAAACATATAGCTGCACCCTAAAAAGAGTTAAAGGTAGGGTAGGTAAGAATGGAGAAACCAGCTCGAGTGCGCTAGAATTTGAAAGTACACAACCGGAAAAAATATGCCTCTTCCTTCAGACTTTCTTACAGAGTCCCTCCTCCAACACACACGAACGCGCACATGACCAATGAGGGCACGAGATAAGTTTGTGCACAGATGGAAGGCTGACAGACAGGTAGGCCATCCAGTTACTTTAGCCGGGCCGGCTAAAATGATTGGTCGTGCTTTTTACAGCGCTACGGCTTCCAGAGATTAATTTTGTATGTATTTATTGTCAAAGCATTTAATATATTCATTGCTATCGGGACGTTAAGAGCATTCAATGGAATATAACAAAAAGTGTATCTGAAATAAATTACATACCCCATTGAATTATGACTGAAGATCGTCAGCTGGCTTCCTCTCCCGTGTTGTTCCTCGATACGTAAAGGCTGCACCACCGTTGACAACTTCTCTCTACATATCAAACATACTGGTAAACCAGCATTGTTTGCTGTGAAAGCATATAACTCTGTCCACACAGAATTAAATCCTGTGTTCCTCCGGTACTTTTCTTTAATTTATCCATAGTTCGCTCATCGAGCCGGGGGTCAGGTTATTCGCCTCCAAGAAAAGGCGCTCGCGCGGGACCGTAGCACGATGTGACGCATATTTTAGTTGACCTAATTAAAACCGTTTTGTTTTTTATTTATGTGTCACCTCAAAATACAAGATACGAAATATTTTCAACCATGCAACAAAATATAAATAGTCCTACAAATACTTTTATTTTATTTCCTTCTTATTTTTGTCTAAACTCAAGGGAGCCAGAGCTGCATGCGGCCCGTGGACCGCGGGTTGCCGACCCCTGACCTATGTATATATTTATATATAGTATTTTAATTTCCAAAAAAAGATAGTTGAAACTGCTATTGACATGTGCAGAAAATGGCCCTATATCTAGTTTTCGTATATATATATATGCATTTATTGTTTTCCTGCCCTAACCTTTATTTAATTTGTTCTCCTGTTTTCTTTATTTTTTTGTACTCCTTCATTTCTATACGTTTTTGACGCAATAATGCCGCTGTATTAGGATGATGCACGGGAGGGCTACTTTCCACAAGCTATGCTTCAGCCCTCCCGCTTCTACTAATTTTGTTCATCTTTGTGTGTATGAATTAAACTTTTTTAGTTTTTCGGATGAATAAAAAAAAAAAAAAAAAACTTTCAGCTTGGGGGCCCCCTAGTGGCCGCGGGGGCCCTATGCCCCCGCATAGTCCGCATATAGGAAGAAACGGCCCTGACTACACAGAGCACAGCAAATAAAGTATTTGTCTTGGTTTTCAAATTGCTCCTTTTTATAGTACCTGCATGGACACACACATTACATGAAAGTTGGTGAAACATCTGGATGTATGAAACTTCTCCTGCCATGAAGAAAGTAAACAGAGTCAAATATTTTCTCAGTTTGACTTCCAACTGAAACTCTTTCTACTTGGTATAATGTATATATATAAAATAGTTAAATACATATATATTGTAAGAGTGATTCAATTCAAGCAAGAAGGATATTGCAGTTGACCTATCCTTAACGTTCCTAAATATTTAATTAAGCATGTATTTTAATTTAATTTGACATTGTTAGGTTATTGGACAGGGATTACATTTGTCATCCATTGTTCTTGTTTAGTTGATAAAGTGCAAACTAAAACAGAATAAAAGGACATTTGCTGCTACATGATATGTGTGCACACAAGAGTAAAATACACACACAAATAAAAATGTCATAAAACAAAGGTCAGAGAAGTTGAAAAAGTTGCTATTAGCAGGAGCATTGAAGTGTGTTGACCCAAAGCTCTCTTGTATGGTATCAGTCAATCCAAAACACTGCTTATTTAAAATACAATGTGTTTTTTTTACTTCTGCTTCACTGACACTTCCACTTTCTCGGGTGGACTTTGCTAGTGTGTGTGTCTGTGTGACCTTTACAAACATGTGTCTGGCCAATTTCCACCTTATTTGTTTTCATTAAAAAGACTTGGAAGATATTTATTGGGTTTCAAATGGGTCTTAATGTCACGATTCCTATGTTATGTCACGTTTTTATTTTTGTATGTTTGGGTTTATTTTGCTGTTCTGTTCTCCCTGTTTCATGTTTTCCTCCTTGTTTCTTGTCTGGTCCTTCTCCCTGTGTTTTCCTCCCTGTCGTTAGTTTCCCTGGTGTGTCTAATTGTCTGATTGTGTTCACCTGTTGCCCTTGTGTTTCTCCGTCCTTTACCCAGCTGTTTCTTGTTCCTTGATTACCCCTCCCTGTATTTAGTCTTGTGTCTTCCTGTGTTCTCCTGTCGGTTCATTGTTTGTTTGTCCTCCCTTCACGTCACGTTTAATGTTTTTCTCTCCGGTCTTCCTCCATGTTTTTCACGGTCAGTTTTTGTGTTATTGTTTTCCTGGTGATATACCGTTTTGATGCATGCCATGTTTTGTTATCAGCTTTTAAATAAAGCTCGCTTTTTGTTTCTAAACCTTTTTCCGTTTCTGTAGTCTGCATTTGGGTCCTACCTTTTCCCGCGATTTTACAGAGATCATAACAAAATGAACCGACCAATTATGGACCCAGCGGATTATGATTTTGATTTGCTCTCTCTGGATTACTCCCTTCGATGTCTTCATGTTGAGTGGAGTATATCCTCGTCTAGAAGGGACAAAGAGGCTGTCCTTAAAAGGGCACAAATGGAGGAGGCCAACATGCCATGGTTGTGGAGCTCGTTGCCTGAACGGCTCAGTTTTCTCACGTAGCCCTGAGTGCCATGTCTCCATTTTCTGACCCTTTTTTGGGATCCCGCCTGGCGTTTGGAGGTCCACGGAGCCTCCAACAGACCTCAAAGAAATGCAAGGTCAGGAAGCCAGCTCGTAATCCAGTACCGGCCCACACAGCCATGCTTCCGTGCTCCATTACCTGGCTCACACAGCCAGGGTCCAGGCTTCTGTTCCGTGCCCAGCAGGCAAGGGTCCCTGCTCCAGTACCGGCCCACACAGCCATGGTTCCGGCTTTAGTACCGGCCCCAGTAGCCATGGTCCCGACTCCAGTTTCGGCTCCAGTACTGGCTCTCCGGCCGACGCCAGCTCCCCGTGTCCTGTCGGCGTACAGGCCGACTCCAGCCCCTCGTCTCCTGTTGGTTCTCCGGCCGACTCCGGCCCCTCGAGTCCTGTCGGCGTACCGACCGACGCCAGCTCCCGGAGTCTTGTCGGCGTACCGGCAGACGCCAGCTCCCGGAGTCTTGTCGGCGTACCGGCCGACGCCAGCTCCCGGAGTCTTGTCGGTGTACCGGCCGACGCCAGCTCCCCGTGTCCTGTCGGCGTTCCAGCCGACTCCAGCTCCCCGTGTCCTGTCGGCGTACCGACCGACTCAAGCCCTCTCTCGAGTCCCTTCTCGAGTCTCCTCTCGAGTTCCTTCTCAAGTCCCCTCTCGAGTCTCTTCTCGAGTTCCCTCTCAAGTCCCCTCTCGAGTCTCTTCTCGAGTTCCCTCTCAAGTCCCCTCTCAAGCCTCTTCTCGAGTTCTCACGTCCCCTCTCAAGCCCCCTCTCGAGTCCCCTCTCGAGTCTCTTCTCGAGTCTCCTCTCGAGTCTCCTCTCGAGTTCCCTCTCGTGTTCCCTCTCAAGTCCCCTTTCAAGTTACCTCTCGAGTCCCCTCTCAAGTCCCTACCCAATGACCTGGTCCGTTGGAAGTTCCGCTGGGGGTCCTGCCAACTCCATGTCCTGTCCCGTTGGGGGTCCCGCCAACTACTCTTCTGCCGGGGGTCCTGCCAACCCTATGTCCTGTTTTTCACGGTCAGTTTTTGTGTTATTGTTTTCCTGAGCTACCGTTTTGATTCATGCCATGTTTTGTTATTAGCTTTTAAATAAAGCTCGCTTTTTGTTTCTAAACCTTTTTCCGTTTTTGTAGTCTGCATTTGGGTCCTACCTTTTCCGCGATCTTACAGAGATCATAACACTTAATATAAATGAATAGGGACACATTTTACATATTTATTTTTAGAAAAAGCCAGACTCTACTTAAATGACTTATTATTGTAAAATACCATTCTCTGTATCTTTTTTTTATTCACTTTTTTTCATATTCTATTCCAGTTAGTCTTTATTGTAATCTTTCACAACAGCTCCAATGTATCTGTAATGTATTTACATATATAATTACTTTGAAGACACATTAAGTCATAAAAGACAGCTCAAAGCTCCAAAATAAGAGATTTATCTATGAGGAAAATAATCTTCTCCTTCCAGGAAAAACACTTTCAAAATCGCAGCAACATTTTACAAAACAACAACAGAACCATTCCAGTAACAGCGCTACAATAACCGTCTAATGATTGCAAGACACAGCTGCAGAGGCCAAAACTCTGATTCTTGTTTTTGGCTCTGGTGGTGAAAAATATCTGATATCCCTTGAGATTAAACTCTTTCCTCTTAAAAACTTTGACTGATGAAACACAGCTTGAGCCTGCATGCTATTTTCAAATAACCATAGTGACCTGTATCCTCAGGTTAAAATGGAAGAATATAGTGTGTTCATAACACATACACAAATACATATATGAAAGAAAGAACAAAGTAAATTTTAATATGTAATTAATAAGAAAAAATGTGCTCATCTTACATTTTAATCTCATATATTTTACCTGGTGTTACGACACTGCACATCCACATTTGTTCTGATACCTCTAAGATTTGTAAGGAAAGTACATTTGCCTAAGAACATATTCAGTGACGCATGCCAAAGGGAGGGTTTGCAAGAGATAGTTGATCTGCTTTACACAACTTTACAGTCAATAACTCATTAAGGTTAAAAAAAATCAGTGATAACCTGAGCTAACATTTTCCAGAGTCTCTACCAGGTACCGGTTGGACTTCGCTGTTCAGTCATCCGCTTGTTTGTGAGAAATCTGCTACCTGTCAACTGCACCTGCACGTGTTCCTGCTGAAAAGTGAAGTTGACATTCAAACGTGCTATCAATAACAAATGACGACTCAAAATGAACAATGACCTTTGTCACAACAGCTTTTTGTTTCCCTAAAATGCAACTCCAGTTCTCACTTTGTTTACTAATGTACAACATCATCCCACTGCCTAACTTCCCATTAAAACACTTACATGTAGGGATAACAATGATTAATTCCCTGTGTTGTGTTATCTTCCTTCTTAATTTAGAATTATATTAATGCACGCTAATATTCATTAAAGGTACCATATGTTTTGACTACTAAGAGTGCAATCAGGCAATGATTGTATTGTTGCCTAATTTTGAAATACATATATATTGTAAGAGTGATTCATTCAAGCAAGAAGGATATTGCAGTTGACCTATACCTTAACGTTCCTAAATATTTAATTAAGCATGTATTTTAATTAAATTTGACATTGTTAGGTTATTGGACAGGGATTACATTGTTCATCCATTGTTCTTGTTTAGTTGATAAAGTGCAAACTAAAACAGAATAAAAGGACATTTGCTGCTACATGATATGTGTGCACACAAGAGTAAAATAGACACACAAATAAAAATGTCATAAAACGAAGGTCAGAGAAGTTGAAAAAGTTGCTATCATACATTAGCAAGAGCATTGAAGTGTGTTGACCAAAAGCTCTCTTGTATGGTATCAGTCAATCCAAAATACTGCTTATTTAAAATACAATGTGTTTTTTTACTTCTGCTTCACTGACACTTCTACTTTCTCTGGTGGACTTTGCTAGTGTGTGTGTCTGTGTGACCTTGACAAACATGTGTCTGGCCAATTTCCACCTTATTTGTTTTCATTAAAAAGACTTGGAAGATATTCATTGGGTTTCAAAAGGGTCTTAATATAAATGAATAGGGACACATTTTACATATTTATTTTTAGAAAAAGCCAGACTCTACTTAAATGACTTAT
The DNA here is from genome assembly GCF_902827175.1 of Gymnodraco acuticeps. Lineage (NCBI taxonomy): Eukaryota > Metazoa > Chordata > Actinopteri > Perciformes > Bathydraconidae > Gymnodraco > Gymnodraco acuticeps. The sequence continues at coordinate 6,123,031 of NW_022992250.1, forward strand.
TATTGTAAAATACCATTCTCTGTATCTTTTTTATATTCACTTTTTTCATATTCTATTCCAGTTAGTCTTTATTGTAATCGTTCACAACAGCTCCAATGTATCTGTAATGTATTTACATATATAATTACTTTGAAGACACATTAAGTCATAAAAGACAGCGCAAAGCTCCCAAATAAGAGATTTATCTATGAGGAAAATAATCTTCTCCTTCGAGGAAAAACACTTTCAAAATCGCACCGACATCTTACAAAACAACAACAGAACCATTCCAGTAACAGTGCTACAATAACCGTCTAATGATTGCAAGACACAGCTGCAGAGGCCACAACTCTGATTCTTGTTTTTGGCTCTGGTGGTGAAAAATATCTGATATCCCTTGATATTAAACTCTTGTTTAATGATTGTATTGTGCACACCCACACACACAAGCAACGTTATACATAAAGAAAACAAATGAGATTAAAAAGTGAAAAACAGAACATAACAAAACTGGCACAATAAAAGTGTTTGTATTACTGTTGGAATAAAGAGTTATCACTATAATATATAAATATTTTTGTCAATCACCTAATTTTAGAGATTATATTTGTATTTCAGTCTTCAAAGTAATCTTGAGTCATTTCGTCGTTTGGTGTCAGAGCACACAGTTGAGTCTCTTTTTACTTTCTGAGTCTGAAACTCCAAACCAAAACTTAATTTTCACCTGTTGTTTATGTAGGTTAGGAAAAACTACACAGCACACAGAGACAATAACACTGAATGAACACTTAGTGTAGTGTGTTATCCAAAAGCACATTTTTCTGTTGAATTGATCAACAATTGTTAAAAAACGCTTCCTTTTCTCTCTCATCTCATCCGCTAATTTTGCATTTTTAGTCTTTGGTCTATTGACCCATAATAAAGCCAACAGACAAACTTATTTGACAGTTGTATGTCAGCCGTACACATTGTTGGGCTGTTACCTGAGGCTAAATAAAGAAACCCAACTCCCAAAGCCCAACTCAACAGCTTTTTAACTATTTGATTAGGACTCAACCACGTTTGTTTTAGTAACGTATTCTTTGTTATGTGACTCCTGTATTCTTAGAGCGTTAATAAAGCAAGAAAAACCCCCCACATTATTCATAGTTTGACTTTTATTGACATTTCAACACGTTTCAATTCAAGCGCTATAAAACATTTGACAAAGCATTTTATATTATTTCGACAATATTTGAATTACGCTAAAGTAAAAAAATCTACTCAACTCATATACATCCTATTGATGTTGAAACAAACATCCTATAACAGCTGTAGTCCTGTTCCCTCAGACACACATACACACGCACGCACACACACACACACACACGCACGCACGCACGCACACACACACACACACACACGCACGCACACACACACACACACACACACACACACACACACACACACACACACACACACACACACACACACACACACACACACACACACACACACACACACACACACACAAGGTCGTTTGGCTCTTTGTTTGACACACAAAAGAAATAAAAATAAGATATATACAAAGTCAAATCTATTTGAAACACATAAGCACAATGAAGGAGCATTAGAATACATAACAAATACATTTTATTACAGAAATATATTATAAACTCACACATATGTTCATATACAAAAGTGATGGTAATTGAAACGATCTCCTCTATGTCACAAACAGACAAGGGAAACTATGAGGAACAAGATAAAGCTGTAACCTGGAGCCATATCGTGGATCCATCTTCAGTTTCAGTCTCAACAGAAACTCTCCTAAGCAAATAGTACATGCAAAACACACGCACGCACACACACGCACACACACGCACGCGCGCACACACACACACACACACACACACACGCACACACACACACACACACACACGCACACGCACACACACACGCACACGCACGCACACACACACACACACACACACACACACACACCACACACACACACACACACACACACACACACACACACACACACACACACACACACACACACACACTGAACAAATACACCACCAAATCCATGTAAAATGAGAGCTGGCTTTTCTTTGTCATTGCCAGTCACACACACACACACACACTATTTTAACTGTAGGTTTCAGTGAAATACAACACCAGCAGGCCTACAGATAATGACACACACACACAAAAAGCAAGCAGGTGTTTTCAGATTCACATAATGCCCCTTTAGCTTCAATATAAGAACATGTTGTCAGAAGGATGCAGTTTAAAATTTCCCAAGCATAAAGTTATATTTTACTGGACAACAGGCTTTAATGTGTCAGTACTGAAGCCTCAGACACTGCTGGATTAAAGCAGAGAACAGGTTATGTAAATGAACCAATCAAAGCAAAATGATCAACATTTGTACACACTTCTTCATCGCGGAGTCTTTTTGCAGGGGTTTACCCTGTAGTTTCAAACAGAAAAATACAACAAAGACCAACAAAAACACTCATATGTGCAACAAAAAATGATCCTACTTTCCACATCTATCTGTCAGGCACTTCTGTTCAAACATAGTCTTTCTTGTCATACCCTCCTCCTGTACTGGTGGTGCGCGGTGCGGAGTACGCCATCCTGGGTGGCTTGTACTTCTTCTCTCTTGGTGGGCAGCTGCTGCAAAGCAATGCCCCGCCAATCAGGAGCAAGGCGGCCGCGCCCCAGCCAATGTAGAGCGAGGCCCCAATCTCCCTCTTCTGTGCGCTGGTCAGGAGGGGGTTGTAGAAATCACGGATGACAACGCTGGCTGTCCAGGAGACGGGGATGAGGACCAGTAGGCCACCCATGACAAAGAAGATTCCAGAGATGATCATCACTTTGGCCTTGGCTCCCTCGTCTTCGATGCAGTTGGTGCACTTGGCGCCGACGATGGAGATCAAGACCCCAAGAATCCCGAGTATGATGGCGATGATCATCATGGCCCGGGAGGCCTGCAGCTCCTGAGGCAGGGCCAGCATGGAGTCGTACATCTTGCACTGCATCTGGCCCGTGCTCTGGGTCACACAGTTCATCCACAGGCCCTCCATGATGGTCTGAGCGGTGATGATGTTGGCACCGATGAAAGCCGTCACCCTCCACATTGGCAGAGCGCATGTCACTATTGCTAAGATAAAACCAATGACTCCAAGGGCAATGCCCACGATCTCCATGCCCATCGACATGCTGGCTCTCCGTGTGATGACAGAATTAAAACTGAACTACTGAGTCCATGGATTTTCCAACAAAGCTGTCAGTAAAGATCCTCCTTCTCTGTTCAGGTGTTCCTGCAAAGTGAGAGCACCTGTGAGAGGGTGTGATGAAGCTATGAGATGCTGCCACGGAAACACATCCTTTATAGCTCAAGGGAGTGGGAGGAGTCCCCCGGTGATGATGTCAACTGAAGGCAGTCTTCACAAATTAAAAACATATAATGGAGGAGGGGAGCTGGAGGCAGGGGGGAGAAGAGGGATGTGATGTTGGGAGGGTGTGTCTAAGGTTGGTGGGGGTTGGTCCCTGGTAAAATGGCAACCTCATCTCAAGGGAAGGAGAAGTTCTGTTTAAAATATTCACAAAAAAACAATTGTTATAGTTCCTTAAACATAAATACAGAGTTACATCGTACATGCCATGGTTAACCGTGCTTGAGAACAAAGAGGTAGCTTCAGGCTACTGTTGTGAGTAAGCATAGCAACACAAACACACACACAATGGTGCAAAAACACACTCAGGCTATAGACTTACTGTCTCATACTATTGAGCTTTGTTACTTCCTGGTTCCGGTCGTGTGGGTTTCTTAAACAGTGAGGATTCAGTGTTAGGAAAACAATCCCAAAAGCTCTGCTGGAAACCGGTATAACTGCACCCAGAGCAAATAGGAGCAAAGGGAAAACATAATAGGCCGATTCTCTGACACCTTGAGCATACAGAAAGCGTGATCTTCACAGTATCGGTTAAACCCTTTATTCTTTGACCATTTAATTCTGGGGAACACGTGGATGAGAATACTGTACAGAAACAAATACTGCACCTCATATCATTTGAATCCATGTTAGTACTCCAAGTGAGAACTTATTTCTAATTGAGAACATGTGAATTTGTATTTTTGGGTCAGAAATGATTTTTTGATTTTTTTAAATAGTTGAACATTTATTTTAATAAGCTAAATAGATATATGGTGTTAGACTTTTAGGCGAGTCATACTGTTATTTTACTGCACATAGGTTCATTTGTTACCAAATTAGACTCATAATGACACTTCATATTGACATGGTTTTGACAGGTGCAACATTTTAAAACAATTTGCTACACAATGTGCAACTTTTATCTTATTTGGAGACATCACTCCCCTCCATACCTAAATCTCAAGAGGCGACAACTGCTGATCCATAAAAGGCTGATACAAACTGGTATTCAAATCTCCTCACATAATGAATGGGGAGCCACAAATATTTATCTAAAAGATATAAAAGCAACATCACACGTAAACAATCCCAAGGCAGAACAACAGGGAGGCTCTGTTTGTCATTTAAACGTGTTTACGTAACAACATCTGTTGACCAGCTGCTTGTGGCACCTTAACAAAAGCTGGAACATTAACATAAATCGTATTGCTTCTGTTTTTGTTATAGTAAATATAAATGTCCTGTATCAAACCATGCAAGTTATCACTCCAGTGAAAGAATGCATCTTCAGTAACTAAGGCCTATGAGTTTAAATTATGAGATGGAGGTAACTCAGGATATTTACTCTCAAGTACGATTTTTAAGTATAATTTTGAGGTAGTTAAACTTAACTTCATACTCCTACTACTCTATATTTTAGGGATTTTGGAGGATTCATATTAATGATTTAATATATAGTCAAATAATAAATGATAAGGTCTTATAACAGGTTAACACAAGACTTTTTGGATCTCTGGGGGAAAATGTCCAGCAAAGTCATTCAAATGAGTAACACTTTTACCGGCTGCAAAATGTAATTGATGAACATATTAATTAATAAATCATTTAAATCAAATAATATAATAATCATTATTTAAACGTGTGCATGATGACTCTAGATTTGGTACTGAAAGTAAGCTATATTATATTTTGTGTTTATACTTAGTATTAATATTATTGCTGGACATTATTTAAAAAAAATAGTTAGTTAAAAAAACTTAAATTAAAAAGGTTTGTTCCGTGTTGTTCAGAGAAGCAGAAATAGGTCAGCTCTTATGTTCCTGTTGAAGAATTGAGGCGTTCTGCTGTACCTGAGCACAGCTGCTGGAACACAGAAATACTTTGACTATTCAAAACAGGAAAGAGCTGGTATCTGTGGTCAGACACTGAGTCAGACACCAGAATTGACATTTCATCACAGCAGAGTCTAAAAGGAAGTAAACCGTCACACGTAACGCTGAAGGTGACAACATCAACATATTCCTTTATGCAGTGGTCATAAAAGGTTAACAAATATCAAATCCAAGAAGGTTAGAACAAATGTAAAGGGATGAATGTGTTAAAATGACTTTTTGCCTTCTTTTGTCTTATGAATCCAAAATCTATTTTGGGCTGTGAAGGAAAGGAACCATTTTTATTTGAATTTTACTTTTGCTTATTGTAGTTGAACTTCTTTGATTTATCTGACAAGTACCTATTTAAGCCTATTGTTAAGACAGATATTCAAGCTCTTATTGTCTATAAAGTTGCAAGTTAAAACCTTTTTAGTGATTTTTTTTGTTTTTGTTTATGTATGACCCGGGAAATAATTGGCCACTCAAAAACCAAAAAACACTTTGATGGCACATTATGTTTTTTCTTTTACATGTTTTGAAATGTGACCCTTTTTTTCAAAGTGGATTAAAAAACGTATTCATAGCTTTAGTAAAAAAAACTATGATTTATTTCCGTTGAATGATTATCTTAATCCTTCTTAAATTGGACCAGAATAATTTAGGCTCAAATAATGTTTCACAGTGAATATATTTATCACTTTATTATTTAAGTTATTTTAATCATTTAAAAAACCATTTGCATTCTTAAAGTAAACTCAAAATGTTCTCTGATTATGGGCCAACATATGTTAATAAAACAAAACCCATGTTATATAAAAGCATAGACATTGTCTAAACACAGCCATATCATGTGAGAGAGATAGAAAATCACTGACATATCAAACATGATCATTTTACAAAACTTCTTTGTACAGTCCTTCGCCATGTTGACCTTGCTTTGGAGCCCAAATTGAGCTCCATTTTGCTCGACTAAATTATCAACAATGTCTTTACTTGCTTTACAATATTTGACAGTAGGATACCAGGTTTGTACACACTGGTCAGTACAATAAAGAACATTTATAACGTAAATGGTAAAGGAACAATAATAAATATACATGGGATAAAGTCTCCTCGTTGAACTGACCACATGAACAACTTTTTTAAACATTGGTAAAATCTTCTGAAACTTGATTTAGACCAATGGTATTTGTAAACAGTATCATCAAACATCTATATAGAGCTTCTATATCTATTTTTCCAAAACTCTAAAACCTATTTACACACATTATTGATCCTAAATGTCCTCAAACTGGTTTGTCTCTAATACTCTTTACTATTGAACAACTGCTTCTAGTTAAACTAAGACAATCAATATTTCCTTACATTTATGTACACATTGCCTTATAATGTGCACATGCAGGAAAAAAGTATAATGGAGGTCCCAATTCCTCCTTCTCTGCCCTCGGTCGTCTCCTCTTCCCTCACACGTAGTCCCTCCTGTTGTAGGAGCTGGGAGCGATTGACCTCGGTGCGGCGGAGTAGGCTATGCGACTCTGGGGGGGCATGCTGTACCTCGTCGGTTTATCTTCCCTCGGAGGGCAGCTGCAGCAGAGGATGGACCCTCCAATCAGCAGCAATGAGGCGGCGGCCCAGCCCAGATACAGCGCCGCCCCGATCTCCATCTTCTGACCGGAGTGAATCAGTGGGCTGTAGAACTCGATAATGATGGTGTGTGCGGACCAGGAAACTGGCACCAGCTGGGTCAGAGCTGCTGTGATGAACCCGCCACCAGAGGCAGCCATCACTCTGGCTTTTGCCCCTTCATCCTCGATGCAGTTGGTGCACTTTGCTCCCACCACAGATATGAGTAAAGCCACCACCCCCACGATGATGGACACGATGGTGAGAGCCCTGGCGGCCTGCAGGTCCTGAGGTAAGGCCAGCATGGAGTCGTACATCTTACACTGCATCTGCCCCGTGCTCTGGAAGACGCAGTTCATCCACAGGCCCTCCCAGTACACCTGCGCTGTGACAATGTTGGAGCCAATGAAGGCGGAGACCCTCCACATGGGCAAAGCACAGCTGGTCACACTCAGCACCACGCCGACCACCGACAGGATGACGCCCACCAGTTCAAGAGCCAAAGACACCATCGTCCACTCAGACAGAAGTGCCCTCTTTGAATCAAAAGTTCCTTTATCTGTCCTTCCTCTCTTCTTGGTTCCTCTTTATCAGATTTTCTTTCTCACGGTTTTCCTTCTCTTTCCCCCTCTTATTTTCCAGCAAGTATTAAAAGACCCTCTTGATTTTGCCCTCCTCTTTGTTGACTCGTCTTCCCACCAGGTACGACTCCTCAAGCTGTAGCTACTGCACCTGCTATTGAATACAGTGTCCTTTTGTCACGGTGTGCTTCCTCCTGCGTCTACGTGTCCACTCAGGCGTAGTATTCCTGCGTTCTGTTGGTTTTAAGGAGTTGATGACCCTTATCTTGGTATTGTTTTATTACCAAGTTGTCAGGCCCTCCTAAGCGATGACATCACATGTCAAAACCAAGCCAATCAGGCGAGTCCTGGGCTTCGGTCACATTTACAACCTGGGAGTGTTAGCGCTCGTTTGTGTGCGTTTTCAAATGAAGAGAAGTTTTATGGTTTAACCTTTTGCCCATGGTAGCTCTGGGTGTGTCTGCTTTATTGCTGTCAGTAGGTAATGAGTGGCCAAGCAGTGCTCATTATGTGGTAGATGGGTGACCACATCAACTTCTGAAACTCCAAACCAAAACGTAATGGTGTGTGTGCGTGTGTGTGTGTGTGTGTGTGTGTGTGTGTGTGTGTGTGTGTGTGTGTGTGTGTGTGTGTGTGTGTGTGTGTGTGTGTGTGTGTGTGTGTGTGTGTGTGTGTGTGTGTGTGTGTGTGTGTGTGTGTGTGTGTGTGTGTGTGTGTGTGTACGCATAGATTGGAATTATGTTTATGTAGCCCTTTGGCACATATCATATATTGGCAGGCTGTCTCCATTTGTTTTTTGTTAAATATTTGTTGTGATGTCCTAAAAGCCTCAACTAAAACATGATTTGACCAAATCCGTTTATATTGCAGTTTTCATAACACATACCATCTGCACTGAGTCACACATAAGACAGTAACATTTGAGTTAATGACAAACTAGAAAAAACTGGAACATATTTTAAGTGACTCCAGCCTCTGTGCAATACTTCAGTCTTTTTGTTTTCACGTACGGGAGTCTTTATGACGCAAACTAGGAGTACATATGAGCTTCCATGCAACAACAGTGCAATAAACACATAAAAACTCAACTGAAACCTGAGGCAAAAACCAACATGCGATAGTTGGTCTGTCAAACCTTTTGACCTCTCTTATATAATTGGTACACACAGCTCCCAGCACATTGGTTGATACTAAATAATGTAATCTTAAATGTAAAAGAATATATGGTCACGGATAAAGTAGTTAAAAAAACTAACTCTCATTTCAACAGCTGGGAAAGTTTCTATAGATATTACTCAAATCAGATTGAACTGTATGATCCATTATGTACATGTATGACAAGAAGGTTTCTCTTTTAAATAACTCTGATAGTGAGGGTTCATGTGCCACACGTCTATACAAGTGAGTTAAACAGATTATTTACACAATACAATACTACTATAACACTCGTTTGCTGAAGAATGACTTGCCTCTAACCATGATAAGATAACGCCTGATAAAAGGCAATTCAATGAGATTATCCTGGCATTTAGAAAGGAACTAAACAATCTGCCAACAATTCAAATCATTTCTGAATGTCAATACTATCAAATTCTTTATTTGCATGCTTAAACAAGACATATTTGCTGTTGTAATCGCTGACAAACAGCCACTTCTACAGTTTGTTATCCAGTCGGCTGTTGTGACAAAGACAAATCTTTAATATGAAATAAGAAAAAGCTAACGGTAGATCAAATATATTATAACTAAATATTGACACATGTAATACCAATTAAATGGGTACATATCATTTAATTCGAATGCACATTAAAAATAACCAAGTCTCTATTTGCTCTCCAACTTCCAAGAAGACAAATGATGTTTCGAGAGGTGATTTGGGGAAAAGGCATGCTCTATGAACAACATCTATTTGGTTCGCTGCCAACAGGAAATTCAGATGGGTCAGAAGATACAGCCAATAACTATACTGCAGTAACCTAAATACGTGAGGGAAACAGCAATACATCCAATCTCAAGTGAAAGCAACATGTCCCTGTTGATATCAGTGTAAGTATGGAAGAATAAAACCATCACCTGACCCTTTTACTGTCAGTGTTACGATTGGGTGAAGCAGGTATAGGACTCAAATGCAGAATTTGGCTGCTGGGCCCGGTACTGGGGCCCGAACCATGGTTGCTGGGGCCAGGACTGGGGCTGGAACCATGGCTGTGTGGGCCGGTTCTGTAGCCGGAACCATGGCTGCTGGGCACGGAACCGGAACATGGAACCATGGCTGTGTGGGATGGTACTGGAGCACGGAACCATGGCTGTGTGGGCCGGCACTGGAGCATGGAACCATGGCTGTGTGGGCCGGCACTGGAGTATGGAACCATGGCTGCTGGGGCTGGAACCAGGGCCGGAACCATGGCCGTTGGGGCCAGAACTGGGGCCGGAACCATGGCTGCTGGGTAGTGCTGTAGCGACATCGTCGACATCAAAATATCGTCGACGACATATTTTCGCGTCGACGCGTCGCCACCATAGACTGTATCAATCAATCAATCAATGTTTATTTATATAGCCCAATATCACAAATGTTACATTTGTCTCAGTGGACTTTACAGTTTGTACAAAATATCAGTATGACAATACGACACCCTCTGTCCTTAGACCCTCACATCGTACAAGGAAAAACTTCCGAAGAAAACCCACAGTTTAAAGGGAAAAATGGGAGAAACCTCAGGGAGAGCAACAGAGGAGGGATCCCTCTCCCAGGACGGACAGATGTGCAATAGATGCCGTGTGTAAATTGAAAAGATAATACATTTGCAACATAGGTAGTCCAAATGTTTGGAAATGCATGTGTGTATAATAGGAAGATGAATCCACGAGGATATCCATCCAGGACCTATGATCCAGGACCACAGCCACGACTCAAGATCCAGGACAGAGGAGCGCAGGATCATCCATGACTCCGGATCCCGGCGTATACAGACACCAAAAAGAAAGACATTTGGGGAAGCTGGGTTAATCGGAACATGAGAGTACACAGGTATAGACAGAGAGAAGGAAGAAGTAAGATGTCCCCCGACAAACTAAGCCTATATCAGCAAAACTAGGGGCTGAATCTAATCAGCCCTAACTATAAGCTTTATCAAAAAGGAAGGTCTTAAGCGCACTCTTAAAAACGGATAGGGTGTCTGCCGCCCGAACACAAACTGGAAGCTGATTCCACAAATGTGGAGCTTGATAAGAAAAGGCTCTGGCTCCCATTGTACTTTTAGAGACTCTAGGAACAACCAACAACCCTGCATTCTTGGAACGCAATGCCCTAGTAGGACAGTAGGGTATAATGAGTTCTTTAAGGTAAGATGGCACCTGCCCATTAAGGGCTTTGTAGGCGAGAAGAATAATTTTAAATTCTATCCTGTGTTCTATAGGGAGCCAGTGTAAGGCAGCCAGAACAGGAGTAATGTGGTCCCTTTTCCTAACTCTGGTTAGTACACGAGCTGCAGCATTTTGAATCAGCTGAAGCGACTTGACTGACTTCTTGGTACACCCTGATAATAAAGAGTTACAATAATCCAGCCTTGAAGTAACAAATGCATGGACTAGTTTCTCTGCATCGTTTTGAGGCAAGATATGCCTGATTTTTGCAATGTTACGTAGATGGAAGTAGGCGGGTCCTTGAAATTGATTTTATGTGGGCGTTAAAGGATAAATCCTGATCAAATATAACACCAAGATTCCTTACAGTCTCACTGGAGGCCAAATTAATGCCATCCATGGTTAATATATCCTTAGATAATTTGTTTCGTAGATTCTTCGGGCCAAGTACAATAACTTCAGTTTTGGTCGTGTTTAACATCAAAAAGTTTAAGGTCATCCACGTTTTTAAGTCCTTAAGGCAGTCTTGAATTTTATTTAGATGATTAATTTCATCAGGCTTGATTGATAAATATAGTTGAGTATCATCCGCATAACAATGAAAATGTACAGAATGATTCCTTATAATATTGCCTAACGGAAGCATATATAATGTGAACAAAATAGGTCCGAGCACTGAGCCCTGTGGCACTCCATGGCTAACTTTGGTTTGCGTGGAAGATTCATCATTGACACGTACAAACTGAGAGCGTTCAGATAGATAGGACCTAAACCAGTCTAAAGCAGTTCCCTGTATGCCAACTAAGTGCTCTAGTCTTTGCAATAGGATATCATGGTCGATAGTATCAAATGCAGCACTGAGATCGAGCAAAACAAAAATAGAGACACGTCCCTTGTCAGAGGCTATTAGAATGTCATTTGTGACTTTAACCAGAGCTGTCTCTGTGCTATGATGTGTTCTAAAGCCAGACTGAAAATCTTCAAATAAATCATTGTTTTTTAAGTAATCACACAGCTGTTTTGCGACCGCTTTCTCAAGAATTTTTGAGAGGAACGGAAGATTGGAAATAGGTCTATAATTGGCTAAAACCTCTGGATCGAGGTTGTGCTTTTTAAGAAGCGGTTTTATCACTGCTACTTTGAATGATTGTGGAACATAGCCTGATAATAAAGACATATTCATAATATTTAATAAACAAGTGCTAATTAATGGAAATATATATATATATATAATATATATGGTCGCCACACACACGTGGGTCACCCAAAGCAACAAGCAGTTCGCAATCGCACTTCTAACACAATGGAGACTGAAACGGCTACCACCTCCTCCTCACAGGATTGCGCACGAAGCCCTCAAACGAAAACATCTCGCCCTAGGTCTTCAAAAGCATGGGAATATTTTAAAGTTAGTCCAAAACGCAAAGATATTTATATATTTATATCTCACTGAGACTGCTGCATAGCCTAGCAGAAGCAGCAGCTAGCTGTGGTGGCTACCATTAGCAGCTAGCATTTGCTCTCCGATTTTTACATAAAAATGGAATTATGGATTATAAATTCAATAATTTTTTTATACATAGACGTTAAAAACCTATGGATTAACCGATTCAGCCGCGTTTTTTCTCATTTTAATGCCATTGAACACGTATTTTGATCAGATTGACAGCTACGGCGGTGAGACGATCTCCCTAGAAGCTCTGTGAAGGTACGTGTTGTGATGACTGTATTTGCTTCCCCTGTCGCGAGTCCGGATCACTCAGTGATGATACTATGTACCTACATAATCTGTGGAGTCTCAGCTTTAATCGGATATCTTGTATGTGCAGCTACGATAAGTAATAAGGGTACTTTTATCTTGAGTTCTGTGCCAATGTCCGTTAGCATTTTTCGCTCAGGGGTCATTTAGATAGCATTTTAGTTTGCTTCTTATGAGACTTGTGTTTTGTTTTGTGTTGGTAAACATGGTTTGTATCGTCAGTTAGCTGAGATTATTTCCGTTAATCTGGTATAACACATGAATAGGTTCTTAAATATTAAGATCCCCTGAGACACAGTATTGTGAAATTATTTTTTTTTACATTACGTTTTTTATGAATTGAACAACAGAAAAATAATCGTTCGATTAGTCGACTAATCGATCAAATAATCGCCCGATTAATTGTTTTCAAAATAATCGTTTCCCCCCAGCACTACTGCTGGGACCGGCACTGGAGCCGGAGCCGCTGGAGTACGGGCTGGAATCCTGGCCTTGCATCTTCCAGAGACCTTTTGGAGGCTCCGTGGACCTCCAAACGCCAGACGGGTTCCTGAGAAAAGATCTGAGGCTGGAACTGGAGCCGCTGGAACCGGAACAGAGGCCTGGACCATGGCTGTGTGGGCCAGGTAATCGAGCAAGGAAACATAGCTCTGCGGGCCGGTACTGGCGCATGGATCCATGGCTGTGGAAACTGGAACTGAAGCCGGGATCATGGCTGTTGGAGCACGGGCTGGAATCCTGGCCCTGCGTCTCCTAGATGCTTTTTGAAGACTCTGTGGACCTCCAACAGGACAGTAGTCGGATCCCAGGAAAGGGTTAGAAGCTTGTGACAAGTCTTCAGGGCTACTTGTAAAAGTTTGTAGCCACTCAGGCAACAAGCTCCTGAGCCAGGGCTTGCGAGCAACCTCCCGGCGTGCCTCCTTCAAAGCAGCCTCTTTACCCCGTCAAGATGAGGCGTTCTTCCAGATGTAAAAAATGTACTCCAGAGAGTACCCAAGACATTCCGCCTGTGGGGCCAAAACATTAAAATCTGCTGAGTTAAAATTTGGTCGGTTCATTCTGTTACGATTGGGTGAAGCAGGTAGGACTCAAATGCAGAATTTAACGAAAAGCGAGCTTTATTAAATAATAAAAGCTGTGGCAAAAAAAGGCAGTATCCAAAATATCCAAAACAAACGAGCAGCACAAGGAACACAGACCGTGGAATAACATGGAGGGGAAACACAAGGGCAACAGGTGAACACAATGAGACAATCAGACACACCAGGGAAACTAACGACAGGGAGGAGGACCAGACAAAACACAAGGAGGAAGACAAAACACCGAATGAACAGACTTACAAAACCCATAACCAGACAGACAACACTAAAACCTTGACATAAACGTGGGAGTGTGACAGTCAGTCACACTCATCTTTATACATTTCCATCATCTGAAGAAGTGACTCACATCGAGGGAGTTCAATCAGGAGAGACTTCATTTTGTTTAAAGAACATTTATTGACACACGCCATAGGATAAATGTTAAGTTTTTGGCGATAAGACCCGGATCCTGAAATCTTATATCTAAAGGGGGAAATGCAGCCGTGAGCATATAGGGAACCCCCCGGGGTCTAGACACCGGTGATGATGCTGAAGATCTGGATTTGATGAGGAGATGGGATGAAGAGGGGATGTGATGAGGTTTTTGGATTAGCTCTCTTGGCACTGGATATGATGAAAGGAGGTGGATGGGGAGGAGGTGGTCGGCAGCATGACAGCCTGAAATCACAGCTGACTGCAGGAGAGAGGAGAACCATTTTAAAGTTTGGCTGCTGCATGATGATTGGCTGCTGAGATTGAGGTGAATGTAATAGGTTAACAGAAAGCCCGTGATGAGCTGATTATAAGCAGCTGCGGAGTGAATGAATACCAGTCTTCCTGAAAGAAATTACGCTGAGCTTCATTTGTACAATTTATGCTATATCTTGAGTTGACGTTACAACATACTTCCATAACCTATATCTATTAAAGTGTAGTTAAAGGGAAACTTTAGTTTAGTTAAAATATACGTTGTATTTGACTTAAACACATTGATGCAACTGGCTGCAGTTTCTGGTTCTTTGTCTACACAGCATTAATACATTTAACCGGTTTTCCAAAAAGAAACTATAACAATATCTGTATCTGCGCTGCAATTCATTATGCAGAAGACAATGTGGACTTCTCTTAATTGTTGATAGCTTATGTAACTCTCCTGTATACCTCAACTACACATTTTTCCAAAATAACACTTCCGTCAAAGCATGTTTGTTTACTGCGTAATTCCTGATTTAAGTAACGGTGCGATAAAACGAGGGGTTACATATGGTAACTCTTGTTACATAAACACAGGGCGGAGCCCTCTACTGGACTCTATGGGCACTTTCCCTTGATCCTATCATGCAAGCATTCATCCACTGAGACTTTCTAGACGTAGCCGGCCCCGGGGCTGGCCTACCTGAATGCGTGCGCATCTCACCGTATAAAAGGAGGCCTCGCCTCCTGACTGTCATCCTACACTTCTCTTCAGCAAGCAGCATAGGACAGACAGGGCGCCTGAGTAGAGGGCTCCACCTGTGTTTATATAACAAGGGTTACCATACGTAACCCCTCGTTATATCTCTCACAGGCTCCGATGTATACACGCGCTGTCGTCCCACAACAACACTGCTCCATCTTACTGTTTCTGACCGGCTTTCTGGTTAGCAGCCGATGCGCCTCACTCACCTCTCCCTCGGTTGTAACCGTGGAAAAAATTGAGGCTGCGGCTGACAGAGCACACCCTGGAGTGCTTACCCCGCGGAGGTGTGCTATGACTTGGAGGACTCCCCCCCCTGCCCTAAAGCAGGGGGAAAAGAGTCCTCCAGAACCTATGGGCCTATGGGCCCATGTGTGCGTCACGACCAAGATGCCGCCATGCATATGTCCTCCAATACTCACACCGTTAAATAAGGCTGTTGACACAGCCATGGCTCGTGTAGAGTGTGCACGGACCCCCGTGTGGAAGGCTCTCCCCGCCTGTCCGTAGGCATGTGCAATGCACTCGCAGAGCCAGCCTGCCAGACATTTCTTGGACAGGGCTTTCCCGATCACCCCGCCCCGAAGCACACAAACAGCTGTTCAGTGCGTCTAAGGCCAGCCGTGCGCTCCACATAACACGCTAGCGCACGCACAGGGCAGAGGAGGTGTAATTTAGCATCCCTCGCCCCACTATGGGGTGGACGATTAAAGCCCCCCAACTGAATAGCCCTCGACCTGAACACACTCCTTAGGCTCTTGGGCACAAAGGAGGGGTTCGGTCTGAGTGTCGCCCCGCTCTGGTCACCCCGGATCATTAAACAACTCGGGTGCACCGATAGAGTGGTTAACTCGGACACTCGCTGACGTTAAGGCAAGCAGAACCAGTGCTTTCAGGGAGGAGAGCTCCAGAGGCTCAAATGGTTCTGTGACCAGAGCCTCGAGCACCAGCGGCAGGTCCCACTGCGGGGCGGAGGCGCGCACTACTGGGCACAGCCTCCTGACCTCCCGTAAAAAACGTAACATTAGTGGCTGAGAAAAGGCTGACCTGCCGCCAAATCCCTCATGGCAGGACGAGATGGCTGCTGCATACACTTTCACTGTGGAATGAGCAAGTCCTCTGTCCACCAATAACTGTAAGTACGACAAAATAGATCCCAATTCACAAGATAGGGGCTCTATTTTCCGCTCCTCACCATCGCTGGAATCCAAGCCACTTCAGCCTGTAACAGGCTGTGGATCCTAGCTGCCTGGATAGACTGAATAACACTATCAGACAATCCACCCTGTCTTAGCCTGTCCCTCTCAGGAGCCAAGCCTGTAGAGGTTTGCTCAGAGTGGGTAACGCCCTGATTGCACATGCCTCCTGAGACATCGCCCCCCAGAACTGGGGGAGTGCCCAGGGCTGGCCCACCTTCATCTGTGTCATCTCTGAGTGCCACGGCTGAGAGCGGGAGAATGAGACACAACGGTGGAAAGGCGTAAAGCAGCTTCTTTGGCCATGGCTCGTGTGCGAACGCGTCCGCCCCCAAGGGCGGGTCGTCGCTCAGAGCCATGGAGAACCACAGGGTGCAGTGGCTGTTGCACCGGCTCGCGAACAGATCCACCTCTGCTGTCCCGAACCGGGCCCAGATCCGCTTCACCACCTCCGGGTGAAGCGCCCACTCGCCTGGCAGGGGTCCGCCCCTCGACATGAGGTCAATACGAAGATTACGCAAATGAAGCCGCTGACGTCACTTCTTCTTCTTCCGCTTTGGGTTTACTGGCAGGCCGCAAACCACTTCACGGCGTATACTGCCACCCGAAGTCCCCGGCCGGAAGTCCCCGGAGTTGGGGACTGGCTCCATGCTGGCTCTCAGCTCCGACATGCAAGCCGCCCGGGCTCTGATCATCATTTCCATCGTGGTGGGCGTCCTGGCTATCCTGCTCTCCGTAGCCGGGAGGCAATGCACCAACTGTGTGGAGGACCCAGCGTCTAAGACCAAGGTGGGCATTGCAGCTGGAGTTATGTTCATCGTAGCCGGGGTCCTCTGCCTTCCGAGTAAATCGCCAGAACGCCGACACCTCCTCATCACTCCACCGCTCCCATGTTTTTTTTTGTGTTGCCATAAGTTATTCTCTCTCCGTTGGTGCGCGGGGCTAGTGCTAATGCTAATAATGCTAATGCAAGCAAATACAATGGCGGCTTCACAAAACTTTTCAGAGTATTATGGGGCGTGGTTTGCAATTCGCCCAGCCAATAGAAATTGGTACTTTTTTCTCCCCAGGATAGTACCACCTCTCTAGCAGGCACTACAAATGGGGGTCAAAGTTCCCGGCACTAAGTACTCTTTTTGGTGTGAACTCAAAATAAGAGGTACTAACGGAACTAAACGGGAAAAGTACGGGGAAAAGTACTCCGGTGTGAACGCGCCTATAGAGTCCAGTAGAGGGCGGAGCCTGTGAGAGATATAACATGTTTTGTCATATTGAAAAATTGTATGTTTGTCAAAGGGGCAACATTGTGATCACAATGGTCACAGTTGGCTAGAATGAAACTTGGGAAAAACTCCCAAACTGAAATGCCTCTTGTTCGATCCCATTAAAGATAACAAGCAGTGAGTGTCTGTTTATCAAGATGAGTTAGTGACAGTATAATGTAATAGAAACTGTTGGCCTGAAAGGACCTCATAAACATGTTACAGCTCATGTTTACATACTGAAACAAAAAATATATAATTATATATCGTTGAACAATTTCGGCACCAAAATATTTTTTCTTTGTCAAAATTATACTTCTCTCCATGGACTGTATATATATGTATTTATAATTTAGATGTCTATCAACCTAACCCCAGTCTCACATTTCAAACTGCATACTTCAAAGGAAGTTGTGCATTTTTACTGGCAGGCGTTCTTGGGTCACTGGTCGGTGGCGTAGCCTACTCGGACTCTCAGTTACTAAGTAATAAGTCCTTTGTAAGAAGAATGGAGCTTTGGATTTAATGGCTGCTTAGGGATTTGTGGACACGTAAAAACTGCAGTTAAATTCTCTTTGAGAACCGGGTTTTTCCACACTTGCACAACCACTGAGACATTTCCTTCTCTTTGTGCAAACAAAACCAAGTTGTGTTTTCTGTTTCTGTGCCAAACACATTTGAAAATAAATGTATAGTTCAATCCAAACTGACATAATTTAAACCCAACATCTGATGATTTGGATATCAGTCCAGCTTCTTCTTTCAAAACATTTTCTCTGTGTGTTTCTTTGTTTGTTTTAGTGTGTGAGGTTGGTGTACACATACTGTATGTTTCCCTGTGGAGGTGTATCTCTAACTGAGAGGAAACAGAGGCTGACTGAGAAGCTGCTGCCTCCCTTTGGGCAGAGTGAGAATCACAGACAGAAGAGCCAAACTTCACAGAGTTCAACTTGTTTCTTTCATGTCAGAGTTACAACATCTAAAAGTCACAGGATCCAGATCTGTCAGATACGTCGTATCACAGCACTTGCACTTACACTGACTCCTCTATGCGTCCCTTACCCTCACAGCCCACACCAATTCACATACATGTGATCTTCTCTGAACAAAAAAATACTTTATGTGTCCATACTTACAATCAGCCTATAGTCTGACTCACAGATCCCACACAGACTGAACAAAGCTGCGCTCAAAGCTCAACTGCAGCTTTTATTCCACACCATGGGCTCTTCATGCTTTGTTTCCACTCAATTCCATTTCTTTTGGAAATGTATATCCGAAATAATAAAGACCCAGGTCTACATTTGACAGACTCTGTAATCATCTAACAACAGAACGGTTGTTTTAAAGTTTCAAGTGTGTGACGAAGTGTGGTTAGTTATGCTGAAGCCCATAGATGATTCTGCTTATTACATATATACCTATTTTAAAACAAAACTGTTATAATGTGGAGACACTGTGATCCACAATTTTCATTGGAGGTGTGTTAAAGATAGAAAAAAATCGAGGATTGATCACAATATCTTTTTTATGTTCATATTTTATGTTCATTTAATATTAGGAAAGATTAAGGTCTTGAATAAATATTGAAAATGTCAAAAGCGTTAAAGCACATGACAATGTTTACTTTCTTGACGTTTAATCTTCCTCACTGAAAAAATGTCACAGTTAAGTTAGGACATTCAAGATATCTATTTAGATTGCCGCAGCATGTCATCCATAGTTTGAGAAGGTGTAATACAGAGAAAATACCAGGCACAAGACCTTATTTGGTCCGTCTGAAATTTTCGTCAGAAGTGTCATCTATTGTCATTTAAACAGACTTGACTCATCTGTCCGTCAGAACCTTACTCCGCCCCCCTGCTGATTAAGGTGAAACTGATAAGAGGGCAGGGGGATTTAGGAGGGAAGATTATCTAAATAAATATTCTAATGCGATAAGCAAAAAACATAGCTTGGATTGTATTTAAATGGTGTGTTTTATCAGACTTGTGGCACTATACGCAAAGCAGTGTCACATGTTTTCTTTTGTTAGACTTAGTGACACAGGGTGGTTGGGGGAGGTTAAACAGGTTATGGGTAAGTGGAGTTTGGGGGTGTGGACCTGATGACAAAGCTGCCTAACTCCATGGCCCCTCCTCTCTCTCACAAAGGAACATATGTACCTGTTCTCCTCTGTATCCTCTCCCATTTACCAAACTCACCTGCCTGAAGACGAGCCTCATCCACAGAAGAGGACAAACAATACACAGCCTTACGTCACTTACCAGGGAGGAACTAGGCCTTTCGAGTCCTGAGTTTCATCTGAAGCAACTGAAACAACAAATCAGCCCTCCACCATGGTGTCTGCTGGGATACAGATCCTGGGCGCAGCTCTAGGGATCCTGGGATGGATCGGTGCCATCATCGTGTGCGCCATCCCCATGTGGAAGGTCACTGCTTTTATCGGCAGCAACATCGTGACCTCGCAGACCTCATGGGAAGGTATTTGGATGAACTGTGTGCACCAGAGCACGGGCCAGATGCAGTGTAAGGTGTACGACTCCATGCTGGCTCTCAGCTCCGACATGCAGGCCGCCCGGGCTCTGATCATCCTCTCCATCGTGGTGGGCGTCATGGCTATCCTGCTCTCCGTAGCCGGGGGGCAATGCACCAACTGTGTGGAGGATCCGGCGTCCAAGACCAAGGTGGGCATTGCAGCTGGAGTTATGTTCATCGTAGCCGGGGTCCTCTGCCTAATCCCTGTCTGCTGGACGGCCCACACCATCATCCAGAACTTCTACAACCCCCTGATGGTCAGCGCCCAGAAGAGAGAGTTGGGCGCCGCGCTCTACATCGGGTGGGGGGCGGGCGCCCTGATGCTGATCGGAGGGGGGCTGCTCTGCTGCAACTGCCCCCCTAAGGACGAAGGATCCTACACTGCAAAGTACATTGCTACCAGATCTGAGGCCTCAGCACCAGCCTCCAGCAAAGACGTTGTCTGAAACAGAGCTAGGAGTCAGTAAACGCTTCCTGAAGCAATGTTTACTGGGACAGATGCACTGGTGCTACTGGGTTGTGAGTGTTGATACTGTATTTCAGATGTATGTATTGTTATTGTATTGTTATGTATGTATGTATGTATATGTAGGAAATAAACAGCGAGATAGGAACCACACCCAAAGAGGAAATGAAATTTGAATTGTTCACACAATTACTTGTATATGTTTGGTTGTTAATATGAATATTAGTCATTTTGTAAGTCTTTTTCATAGAAATATGAAAATGATATAATCTTATTTGAAACGCTGTATGTGGTATCTTTTTTTTTTACAACTAATTGTATGAGATTTGTTTAACTGCTAGTTACACTGTAAATACATATTTTGTTTACAAATCAAAGTTTAAGTGTGCTTGCTTTTTTATGTTTACATTCACACAACAGCTGTGTTCAACATGATTCATCCAGTTGTCTTGAAATAGAACAATATAATAATCATTAAAAGATCCTTTAACTAATATTGTATTCCCCGTTTTTTATCATTAATTGTAATTTTATACATGAATTGACAAATAAATGCCTGATCATCACAACTTTACGATTAAAACAAGGTCAATATGAGAAACACAATAATAAATAACGTCTGAAGGGCAGTTATTGTCTGACATTCTTGTAATTCAGGTTTAGGTGTGGCAGAAAAAAGAGGCAAGGTGGTTAGAACCGGTCTTTGTTCAAACTGTGAGCCTACAGGCAAAGAGGTTTAAACAGTAACTGTAGGAACAATATTTAATCTGTCAAGAAAGTACATATTAAAATACCAGGAAATGTCATATTCCGCTTCCACAAAGTGAATTTCCTTCCTCCAAAAATCTTTCCTGACTAATATGATTAAGTCCTATACTTGACTAATAATATAATATTATATACCCATATAACTAGATTGAATACAGCATTTTATATCTGAGTCAATGTTATTTGTTATATAAATGAAAAAGCATGCCAAGGATTAACTCTCTGTAGTTTAAATGATACATTGAATTATTGAATTATAAATCTTTCTCTTCTTTTTTATAAATATTCACTATCTGGTCTTTTTTTTGCTGAGTATGTTGACCCAAACTCTGAAGTTTAGTGTTTGTCCAAGGCTTTGTGTGTGTGTGTGTGTGTGTGTGTGTGTGTGTGTGTGTGTGTGTGTGTGTGTGTGTGTGTGTGTGTGTGTGTGTGTGTGTGTGTGTGTGTGTGTGTGTGTGTGTGTGTGTGTGTGTGTGTGTGTGTGTGTGTGTGTGTGTCAATTAAACAAAGATAAAACTGAGGTAATGGTTTTTGGAGCCAAGTCAGAACGTATAAAAGTTAGCACTGAGCTTCAGTGTGCAATGTTCAAAACAACAGATAAAGCCAGAAATCTAGGTGTAGTCATGGACTCTGACCTGAGTTTCAACAGTCACATTAAAACTGTTATTAAATCAGCCTACTATCACCTAAAGAATATATCTAGGATTAAAAGACTAATGTCACAGCAGGATTTGGAAAAACTTGTCCATGCTTTTATCTTCAGTAGACTCGACTACTGCAATGGTGTCTTCACAGGTCTCACTAAAAAATCTATTAGGAAGCTGCAGCTGATTCAGAACGCCGCTGCTCGAGTCCTCACTAACACTAAGAAAGTGGATCACATCACTCCTGTTCTGAAGTCTTTACACTGGCTTCCTGTGTGTCAAAGAATAGATTTCAAAAATACTGCTGCTGGTTTATAAAGCACTGAATGGTTTAGGCCCAAAATACATTTCTGACCTCCTGCTAAATTATGAACCATCCAGATCTCTCAGGTCTTCAGGGACTGGTCAGCTTTCTGTCCCCAGAGTCAGAACTAAACATGGTAAAGCAGCGTTCAGTTATTATGCTCCAAATATCTGGAACAAACTCCCAGAAACCTGCAGGTCCGCTACAACTCTGACTACTTTTAAATCCAGGCTGAAGACTTTTCTTTTTGTCGCTGCTTTTAATTGAACTATTCATATCTTAGACTGCACTGTAACTTTTATCCATGTACTTTTTTCTTTTAATGTTTAATTGACTGCCATGTATTTTTTTCTTTTAATGTTTATTTTATTAGCTTTTCTTTTTAATGACTGATTTTAAATGCCATTTTCCAATGCCATCTCTTTCATTTTTTGTAAAGCACTTTGAATTGCCTTGTGTTGAAAAGTGCTATATAAATAAACTTGCCTTGCCTTGCCTTGCCTTGCCTTGCCTTGCCTTGCCTTGCCTTGTGTGTGTGTGTGTGTGTGTGTGTGTGTGTGTGTGTGTGTGTGTGTGTGTGTGTGTGCGTGCGTGCGTGCGTGCGTGCGTGCGTGCGTGCGTGTGTGTGTGTGTGTGTGTGTGAGCACAGGTGGGATCTGGGGCCATTGTTCCCGGTCTCAAAGTCTTGCTTGGGGTAACAAAGCTTAGTATGCGGGAACAATGGAGAGAGAGAGAGAACAAGGTTTGTGGATATCAAGTCTCAGCTTTCCCCTTTTGTCCGTGGACACAGAAACTCCACCCTGAAAGTTGGAACCACGGAGTAGTTATCTTCTCACAGTTGGACCTCAGAGCATCAGAGCAGAGCAAACCCTTCCTCAAGCAGGGTGAGAGAGGAGCATAAGAGAGCAAATACAACCCCTGTTGAGTTTTTGCACAACCTCCGAGACATTTCTGTAAGAGGCGTAGAAAGTTGATTCCTGGCTGCATTGGCGTTATCATGGCTTCTCAAGGCCTCCAGATCATGGGTGTGCTGCTGGCCTTCATCGGCTGGCTGGGCACCATCATCACCTGCGCCATGCCCATGTGGAGAGTCACCGCTTTCGTCGGGGCGAACATCGTTACGGCCCAGGTGATCTGGGAGGGCCTGTGGATGACCTGCGTGGTCCAGAGCACGGGCCAGATGCAGTGCAAGGTGTACGACTCCATGCTGGCTCTGCCTCAGGACCTGCAGGCCGCCAGGGCCATGGTGGTCATCGCTGTGATCGTCGGGGTGTTTGGCATCCTCATGGCCGTGGTTGGAGGGAAGTGCACCAACTGCATGGAGGACGAGGTGGTAAAAGCCAAAGCTTGCATTGTGTCCGGAGTGATCTTCATAATAGCAGCATTTCTGATAATGATCCCGGTGTCGTGGTCAGCTCACGCGGTGATCAGGGACTTTTATAACCCCATGGTGATCGCTGCTCAGAGGAGGGAGCTCGGGGCAGCTCTGTATATCGGCTGGGGCTCCGCTGGGCTGCTGCTGCTGGGAGGGGGCCTGCTCTGCAATAACTGCCCCCCAAGAGAAGGCACCAGACCCTACATACCTGCCAAGTTCGCCCCTGCAAGAACCGCATCTTCAAATGTGAACTATGTGTGAATGTTCAGAGTGGAACGGCAGCATGAAATATCGGGAGGTTTTTTCTTATTTAAAAAAAAAAATGTATACAAAATGTTGTACAGAAGGATTTATTTCTCATAAATGTGGTTGCAAAAGCTGACATAGGCATGAACATGTGATTGATAAGAGAATAAACCCTCCTCTGAATTTGAATCACTTAAAAATATGGAGCATTTAATTCACAAAAGACAGCACAGTTAAGTCCTGTATATTTCCTTGTTGTTTGTCTGATGTATGAGACTAAATGGATTATTATTTAGACTGCTGATCAGAGAAAAATGTGAATGAAAAGCATTTTGGAAAAATTGACATCATATGCAGATTTTAATATTGAACAATGTGCAGTTGAAGCAGATCTGATGTAATTGTATAATGATAAAAGGATCACAGACTTTTGAAATTGCTTTCAAATGTCAGAAATAAAGCTTCTTTGTTCCAACGTTGCTCTCTCATGTTCTCTCTGCACCTTCACCAAACACAGCAATAAAACTGAAACTGAACTTCTCAAAGCACTCGTGACAAGGCATTCAGGAATTCAGGGGAACAGCCTCCTGGGAATGTACTGTATCTGCTTGAGATGTTTGCCATGGCCTAATCCACCGCTCTTGTACAGAGACGGTAATTTACAGTGTCTGTCTCAACTAAAATGGATGTCACTGCCACAGAGAGACAACAATGTGCTGTGTATACTTAAATTCATGTTGCTAAGGAACTGCTCTTTATCTCCAAATAATGGATATTTACACGTTGCCCAGTTAAAGCACATCTGCCAAGTATTGTCAGGATGATATATAGTAAACCTCTTTAACGGTTTTCTTTTTGTTTACAGACATTTTCAATTGAAACCAGTCCAACAAGAAACACAATACGCTGCTGTAATTTCTCACTCTTGTGTCCGTTTCCATTCAACCCACTCAGATGAGATCAGGCCAGGGGAATAAGAATTCAGATCATTAAGTAAAAGTATCAGTGCTAAAAAAATTGTTAGCAAGTAAAAGTCCCTATCTTAATTGTCATGTAGGGAAAAGTACGGACGTTTCATCAACAAAATGTCGGATTGTTTATGCTAGAATGGAAAGCAACGTTTTAAGGATTTAGCTGATCAAATGGATCTGTATTGAACATTTAATTATGTCAAGTCAATTCTATAGCCCAGCATTTAGCCCAATAAAACAAATAAGAGGCTTTACAATCGGTACAGCATACAACACCATCTCTCCTTAAACCTTACTGTTATATCGGTTAAACAATGGAATATGTTTTGTGTCATTTTTAAACTCCAAAGTAACTATCAACAATTTTATTTTAAATATCTAAACAGTGCAACTTTTCCATCTGATATTTAAGAGAAAATAAATATCGCGATACTTTGCTTAGTACATCAATATTGTGTTCATACAGATGAAATACATCATACATACATTCAGTTTGTCTGAAGGAAAAACAATTCACGTGACATTTTTCTTTTATTTTGCAAAAAACATGAATAAAAACATCAGAAGAGTCTTACCCTGAATTAATACTGAAATGATAACACAAAACAATCAAATATAAAAGCATTAAGCATCAAGCTCAACTTCATGTTGCATTACTATAACATGGCACATACCGTAGAGTCTCTTGAACATTTCAGAAACAAAAGGCCACAGTGTGTTCGAATAGTTTTTTAGTAAAAAATGAAAATCACAACTCGATAAGCAACAGGTGTGTACTGTATGTAAAGTCAGGTTGTGCGTCTTGTTTAGCGCAGAATTTCAGACAAATTCCTTCCCGGGTGTTGTGGATTTAGGCGCAGAGTACTTGGCTCCGTTGTAGCGGTCTCCTCCTCCTGCCGGGCACTGAAAGCAGAGAAGAGAGCCGCCGACCAGCAGAAGTCCTGATGCCGCCCAGCCCACGTACAGACACGCTCCCAGCTCCCTCCTCAGGGAGTCAGGAACCATGGGGTTGTAGAAGTCCTTGATGACTGTATTAGCAGGCAGAGACACGGTCACCAGGCACAGAGCCCCACTCAGGATGAAAAAAAAACCTGCAGTCATGGCAACTCTGGCTTTTGCTACCTTGTCCCCAACGCAGGTGGTGCATTTCCCTCCGACCACAGAGAGCAGCAGGCCGAACAGAGAGAACAGGATGGCGATGACCACCATAGCCCGAGCAGCCTGGAGGTCCTGAGGCAGGGCCAGCAGGGAGTCGTACACCTTGCACTGCATCTGGCCGGTGCTCTGCACAACGCAGGTCATCCACAGGCCCTCCCAGATGGTCTGAGCCACCACAATGTTGTTCCCAATGAAAGCTGACACCTTCCACAGGGGCAGCATACAGATCAGTATGTTTCCAATCCATCCCAGCACAGCCAGAGCTACGCCGACAATCTGCAGCCCTAAAGATGCCATTTCTGTTTGGTGGTTCTGCTTCTCTTTGCTTCCTTACAGTTCTTCACTGGGCTGCCAACTAAAAGCTTTCTCCCTGCAGGGACGTTTTATGTGCCCTACCATAGCCCCTGAGTGGCCCCCTCTGCCGGGTGGGCTTTGGCTTCAATGCTCAAATATAAAGATCCATCATTCTGCCAGAGTTCCGACGTGTTTCTCTCCTACAAAGAGGCCCTCTGGTACCCCCGCACAGCTATGGGAAAGAAAAGAAGCTTTCTTTCAAAAGCTTGCTACAGTAAATAGCTGTCGTTGTGGAGACTTTAGAAAAGTTAAAAACATGGAATTTCTTTACTTTAGTTAAGCTATTTTTATCTAGAGTTGTGCGCTTACTCTTTGTTACTACAAACAAAATATATTATAGCTTTTTTAATGCAGGGATTCCCAACCAGCAATATATTGAGACACTGAGAAACTCAGTGAGTAAACAGAAGAAAGGTTTATGTGTTTATTTAAATATGTGTTTAGGATGAAACCAAATGTACTAGGACAGTATACACAGTCAGATTATATATTTTAAGACCATGTACTGCAAACTGACATTGTGTACGTTTTCAAACATTTATATCAGTCATGATTTCTGAACAGTTGCCATTCTTGTCAAGCACCACAAGCAGAAGGCCATCTAGTGGTAATATGTTTGAGGGAAGGAAGATGTCTTTAAGGTGGATATTGCCAGCATTTTACATTAGGCTTATATAAAACCTTCAGTAAAAAGCTCAAACATACTATATATTCTAATAATGATGATCCTCAAGTGCAACTTGTGGCACCTGAAATGGTGAAACATTGATTACCCAGCTGGCATAGCCACTACTAGATAGACAATAGCTGAACAATTAAAGCAACAAAATGCAAAAACAATTCCAGGAGATAGTTCACTTTTTATTAATGTCTGCCTTTGCTGTGGAAAAGGGGGGAAATAAAGTTACAATCTTACAATGTCAAAAAATAATAAAGCACAATGTATTGCAATACATTCTTCTCATACTCCAATTTCTCAATATATAGTTTGAGTTTCTTCCTCTCCAGTTCTTTTTGATGTTGTCTATCTCCAGGTTACATTTATAGATACATATGTATATTACAATACTTATTTTTGAAAACCTAGAAATGGATGTCATATGCTGAGGGGAATTTTGCAAATGTCCTCTCCATGTGAAATAAATCAGCAAGCAAAGATAGTAAATTATTGAAATGTTACAGGTCACCTGAGGCAGATAATATAGACTACCAGATGAGTGTCATTGATAAATTAGGCCATCACTACTTCCTTACTAACCTACTCTAGTCTACAAGTTACAAGTATCTCCTTCAACTGTAAGTTACAGATTTTTCACACAAATGAACACAACAAGAATTATTTCAGTACTTTGCAAATAAACCAATTATTATATGTAGGATTGTAGTGGGAGCTGCCACCAGGATCAGTACTAACACCCCCACTTGATCCCATTTGTGATTGGCCGACCTAGATTGTTAAAAAGTTTTTTTTAAAATGAAATCAGGAAGACAGCTAGCTCCAGCAGACCATTTCAGAGCAGCTGGCCCTCCTCTAATGTTTTCCCTGTCTGCTTCAGGAAAGATTAACATTTTACAGAGTATCTGTATACTGATACAAATGAATGATGAAGGTTCATTAAATAGTACATACCACTTTGAAGAAGGTCTACATCAATAAACTTGCCTTGCCTTGCCTTACATCCTTAGCCCTGATTTGCTGCCAAGTCCATTTCACAGTGCTGGTACTGCATAAAAAACCGATTAGGAAACAGAAAGTCCAAAGGTGTTCTAAAGACACATCTACAACTTTCAGAGCAATTGAAAGTACAATTGTTATAAATGTTGTCATATCCACAGAATACAAGGTTACCAAGCAGAACAACATTGTGTAAAACACGCACAGACACAGAAATGAATACATATATTAATGTTAGTAAAAATAAACGTATAAATATATTAAAGATACATGTGTTCTTTTTTATTCTTAACTTATATTTTTTTATTTATACACTTGTTTATTTTTTCTAGTGTTTATTTATTCCTGTATTTATATCCACATTTATTTATTGATTCCTGTATTTATGTCCATATTTATGTATTTATTTTTGCATTTATTTATTCTTGTATTTATTTATTCCTCTATTTATTTCCACAGTTATTTTTTACATACTTTGACCAACCTGGGGATTTGTGTTCAAATGAAGCCTCATGAGATGAACCCTTTTGCAAACCAATTGGCTGGAAAGCTTCATAAGGCTTCATCTCGCCATCACTAGTGATCTGTCTATTTTTCTTTGTTAAGGAGTCAAACGATGCACCAAAGCCCCCTTTTAAAAAAAGAGCAAATAGCCTTATGAAAATAACCTCATCCATAACCACCGTCCTGATACACATTATCTCTTATTAGTGTTTAAGGTATGTTACGTATTGCGCCGAGGCTTCGGAGCGTGTGTCGAGCTTTTTGTGAAGCTTGCATCGAGGCTTGCATTGTTTTGGGCCAGTGACGTCATCGATGACAAACGAAGCCTCGCTGCCTGTCAATACCACGTGACTGCTTCAGGTAGCGATTCACTATTGATTCAGATCGGTTGAACCCATGGATGTATACAGTGGCGTTTCTAGGTGTACAAAACTGGGGGGGCAGAAAGAGGTCGGGGGAGAGAGAGAGAGAGAGAGAGAGAGAGGGGGGGGACAGAGAGAGGGAGGAGAGAGAGAGGGGGGACAGAGAGAGGGGGGGAGGAGAGAGAGAGAGGGGGAGTGTCAAATTACATACTGAAGACCACAGGAGCAACACTGTGAGCGCATACATTTACGTACACAGCGTGGGGATGTCATAGTAATGCACCTTCATACATGGAGTAAAGGTCACCATCACAAAGTAATTCTTAACAATAACAACAACCGTAATGCTTTAGCATTAAAACACCATAGACTGTAAATATAAGGAAAACACAGACACTCATAATCGAGGTCACAATATCAATCGATCCAGCAGAGGCAAAACACAGAAGATCAACAAAATATATGACATAAATGAACTTACCAAAGCTGAAGGCTCACTTGAAAAGAAAAGCGGCACGGCGGTCCTTCCTCTGACAGAATGTGTCTATCACTTTGGGGATGAAGTCCTGTAGTTGCTGGATCAACTGGCTTTCAATTGAAAGCATGGCCAATACGTTAAGTCGCGGCTGTCCCATGGTGTTGCGAGTGAAAGTCTTTATCCTTTTGAGGGTGGAAAAGTTCCTCTCTGACTCGGATGTCGTCATCGGAGTTGTCACTATTATTTTGACCAAAATAACAGTCTCAGCAAACGTTTCCTCCAAGTTGTTCTCGTGAATGGATTTCAACAGAGACAGGGCAGTGTTTCCAGTGTGAAGCTCACTGTGGCGGTAGAGCGTGGTCAGCTCAGACTTCAACTTCTCCTTGTTTCCCAACGCAGGCCACAGTTTCACGGCGCAGTCAAGCTCAGGTGTAGGAAATGACAGGACATGCTGTGGGAAGAATGAGCTGTCAACAAGCTTTGCAGCGATCAAATGGTCACTCTGTGAGAACCTCTGTTCCACCTGTGAGATGACTGTGTCACAAGCCTCCTTCATCACCGGCGCTGTGCTGCTGACTCGTCGGCCTGGCTCGTCTGTTCCATCATGAGCAGTGGCGGCCAATGCATCAGTTTTCTGCCTCATTTTCTGAACATTTTCCTTGAAACGGCAGAGCGCGCTGTTGATCCCAGGTGCATCGATGCTTCGTTTTTGCAGAGTGTTGTATAGAACATCCACTTCTGGCATAAGCAACGAAAAAAACTCCAGGAGCTGCATAAATGCTCGGTCCCGCAGTTTCTTTGACAGGCCGTATGCCTCACTTATGGTGACCGCATCCCATCCTGGTTGTGCGCGTATATGCTTCATACACTGAAGTAGTGCATCTCGGGTCTCCCAAACCGCGTTCACAGTTCTGCTTTTAAAGTTCAATCTCACAGCCGGTGGCCGTGGGATGCGTCTCTGTGTTGCCTCTGCAAGAGCTGCAACACGTTTTGGAGCACCGGAGAAAAAAGTGGAAAAAGCAGTTAGATCTGCAAAAAACACCTTCAGGATGCTCATCCTTGCTGAACACAGTTGCTGCAGGGTCAGGTTCAGTTGGTGGGCGTAGCAGTGAACAAACTGAGCGTTTGGGTACGTCTCCTTCATCACCGTCTGTACCCCGCGCACGTTACCGCTCATGACGGCCGCCCCGTCATAGGTCTGAGCGATTAGCTTTTCTTTCAGCTTCAGGGGTTCCAGAACAGCCTTGATGCTGTTAGAGAGACCTACATCAGTTTTGTCCTTTACTTCCACAAACTCCAAAAAACGCTCTGTAACTGTGAGGTCAGGCATAATGTATCGCAGCACAATCACCATTTGCGATTTACAGGAGACATCGGTTGTCTCGTCGGCCTGAACGGCAACAAATGATGTGTTGTCCACTTGCTTGGCTATTTCCTCCCTGTACACATCATACATGCAGTCCAAGAGTTCATTCTGTATGGTGCTTGATGTCCCTTTGAAAACAAGCTGAGCTTCGTAGTGCCGTTGAAGCCTGGAATCGCCCTCACACATTGTCTCGAAAATTGACCTGAATATCCCTGGATTCAGAGAGTCCGCCGACTCGTTGTGGCCCCGCAGTGCTGTCTCACATTTCCCACACAGTTTAATACAGGTGATGATCCGACCAAGCACGTACCTGTTTTCTTCCACCTTCCTATTATGAGAATCAATGCCGCGTCTGTAGGCGCTGTCAATCTGAGCTGCAACATTCACCCTTCCAAGTAATCCCAATTTTACGGCATTTTCTAAATGACTGTTGCTGCTCTCATGCTTCATTGTCCTCTCCGAAAGATGCTTTAAGTCCTTGTAACCTGTCCTCGACCAAGTACCTTGATCTTCACCAAAAAGCAGGCAAGGAAAGCAAAAGAGGGAATTCTTCTGGATGCTCGCCGTTAGCCATTTCTTTTTAGCAAACCACTCAGGGTTAAACCCACGTTTAACTTTGCCCGCAGTCTGGACCATTTGGAAATCCGGTGGATGGTGGGCACCGAGGCGCTTTACCTCCAGTTTCTCTCCGAGACTAAGTGTCTCAAATGTGTGCTCCAGTAAATGGTCAACTTCATTCATTTTCTTTCAGTTTTTTACTTCTTTTAATCGCTGGTGATGTTAGCTATATGCTGCTCTCTCGTCTCCTCTTCAAACTACACGTGACGTTTCGCAGCACTGCACACGTGAGTACTTACAGCCAATCAATTCTGAATTATGTGAGATGACGTATGGTGGGGATGGGAGCACTATGCCCCTACGGTCATTATTTCTTTGCCACACACATTAAATAGAAAAATACTCTGAGCATGCGCAGTGTAGTTTTTACAATCACCGTTCACTTAGACTGTGAGAGGGAGGGGCAGGATCGGGTTTTGTCCCACATGGCTCTAAACAGCTCAAAACGGCACTCTAGACACTAATTAGAAGAACACAGACTAAAACAGAAATGTACAGACGAATCAGATTATTAAACATGACCTTAAAATATATTTTATATGTTTTTTTATTTATTTTTTAGTATTTTTTTGTAATCATTATTTGTAATACTTTCTTCTGACACTAGGTGGGGGCTGTGCCCCACCTGCCCCTAATGACCCGCCGCCACTGGATGTATAATAAGAACTGGATACAGCGTGGGAGGCGGGGCCTCATTCATTTCTATGAGAGTTGCTCATTAGCGCATGATGATAAAATGGCCCAACTTTTGAGAGAGCGAAACGTCACAGATTACCCGGCATGCCTGAGAAGTACCCGTATGTGCGCTCATAGCGCATGCGCAACTTTAACCAAAATGCTCGTTCACATCAAGCACGTCAATTTGCGTACACGTAACAGCACCGCACGTTCATGACAGCTTGGTAATGATTTGTTATTATGATGGATTTGATATTAACGAGGCGGCAGTTAGCAGCTAACTAGCTAGTAATTATGCTTATGCAACCATACGGAAGTGTAGTACCACCGTTTGGCCAGCACGAATATTTTCATCTGAGTCCGGCGCACTTCCTGGGGGCTTGGTTGAACCCTGAACCACAACGCTCATATTACCCATGGATGTATAATAAGAACCATATTACCCCTCCTGTACCCGGGCCCGGTGACACGATGGAATTAAGAGAGTTCAGACCCTCACTTATATAGAGGTCGGAACATGTCATAAGTATAAATAAATAAAAGCATAAATAAATGTAGGAATAAAAACATGAATAAATACAGCAATAAATAGTATGTATTTTCGGGTAGATTCAGTGTGTGGGCTGTGGCTCAGCTGCAAAGCAGTTGGCTCCCAACTGCAGGGTCCCTGACCCTGCATGGTTCAACGACTCGTCCATAAGTCTTTTTTTTGTTTATAACAACTACAGCTACATGAGATAATGTAGTTAATAAATGTATTCTTTGATATGGTTTAGCCTTTCTCAGGTTACAACATGGTTAAGTTTACGAATATTATTAAGGAATACAAATCCCTCTTTGCGATGTTTACCAGACTCCTTAGGCTTTTCAATCACAATAATTAAAATGGAATAAAACCAATATTGTTAACGTGAAAATATGATTTTATGTTAATTGTTTAGAGTTATTAAGGCTTTACTATTTGGGAACTCGGTATGAGATAGAGCACACTGTTGAGATGTCCAATCTGCCTGTTTTACAAACTTTGACCAACAGGGGGGTTTGTGTTCAAATGAAGCACATGATGAAGCCACATGAGATTAACCCTTTTGCGAACCAATTGGCTGGAAAGCTTCAAAGCTTCATAAGGCTTCATCTAGCCATCACTAGTTTAAGGCTTTGTAAAAGGAAAGCCTGGCTCAATCCAACTTGCTTTTACAAGAACAGCCCTCAGGTCAGCTGAGGCTCACAGACTAATCAGCACAGGTGAAATTACTCAGCTTGATTGCTGCACTGGTAAATGACGACAGGAAATATAAGCAGGCTATCATGAATAAAGTGTTCCTCATAGACACTCAACATGTAAATCAGGAAAACATTTCAAAGTTTGGTGACAGATTGCAGTAAGAATTCATGTGAAAACACATCTTTCTATTTCTTCTCATGGAAGATGAAAGCCAGACAGTGAAATAATTTAATGGACTACAAAACAAAAGTCACATCGAGAAATGTATCTGAGACATTCAACAATGTTAATAAAATGCTTTGGTTGCAAATGAAAATAAAACACAAAGAGAAAAGAATAATATTTGAGATGCAATCATCATTGGGAATTGGTGGAGGTATTTCAGAATGTATTGATTGAGTTTATATTTGTATTTAAGGCTACACATTAAGAACTGTAACCTCCTTCACATAATAATTAATTTCTACTTCCTCCAACCAGTGCCTGACACTCTCTTAATGAGCACAAGTGTTTTCAATTTGAACAATTTTGAACTACCAATCAGGAGAGACCACAGCCTACCATGTGGGTATAAAAGCTGCAGGTGAGATCTCTAACAGCTACATTTCCTTCTAGCTTCTGCTTGACGAGAGAGAAAACATGGCATCTGCAGGTCTCCAGATTTTGGCCATCTTCCTGGCAATCATCGGCTTTCTTGGAGACATCATCATCTGTGCTCTGCCCATGTGGAAGGTGTCTGCTTTCATTGGAAGTAACATTATCACGGCGCAGACCTATTGGGAGGGCCTGTGGATGAACTGCGTGATGCAGAGCACGGGCCAGATGCAGTGTAAGGTCTACGACTCCATGCTGGCTCTGCCCCTCGACCTTCAAGCTGCCCGCGCCCTGGTTGTGATCTCCATCTTGGTGGCCTTAATGGGAATCATGCTAGCCGTTGCAGGGGGAAAATGCACCAACTGCATTGAAGATGAGGAGGCCAAGAGTAAAGTAGCCATTGCTGCAGGTGTGTTCTTCATCTTGAGTAGTATCCTGTGCATCATCCCTGTGTCCTGGTCTGCCAACACTGTCATCAGAAACTTCTACAACCCCATTATGAACGATGCTCAGAGGAGGGAGCTGGGAGCCGCGCTGTTCATCGGCTGGGGAGCATCAGGTCTTATGCTGATTGGAGGTGCACTTCTTTGCTGCCAGTGCCCGAAGAGTAAGGACAGCGGATACTCAGCCAAATACTCTGCCCCATCCTCCGCACCCAGTAGAGGAGCCTATGTTTGAGTATACTTTCTAGGAAACTGGACTGACCTATAATGTTTATGCTGTTAACTTCATGATTTTTAAAGTGTTTCTACTGTTATTTTAATAAATTTTACTTTTTTATGAACCCATAACCTTGCTTGTTTTGTGGAGGTGGATCATCATCTTTAAGTGAATAGAGGTTTTGAAATGGTGGTTTGGTTATGATGGCGCCTCAGTTATTTGTTCAAAAATCTAGCTAAGCGCTCTCCAAAGTTAACAACCTGCCTTCTATCACCTGAAGTCAATTGGCAAGCTATATTTTAAAATCTACATTTAGTCTAGACAAAAATAAATCTACTACGTTGGTGAATCTAAGGCCTACTGCTGAAAGGGCTGGCCTAGCTGTGTTGCTGCTTAGCAAAGAGCCTAGCTGTGCTAAGCTAACCACCTGCTGGCTGTGGCCTCATATTTCAACACAGTCTCACGGCATTTTGTGTTATAGTCACGAAATTAATCTATTGATTTGTGTTCACCAACACGATTGTCACATTCTTTTCGCAAAAAAAGCAAAGTGATTAATAACAAATTGGAAGGAAAAAGAGATTTAAAAAAAATACATATTTCAGTATTCTGACAGAACGATTTTAGAAGCAATGTATTTATATTTGTAGTATGTTTTGTGCCTGCACCAAATAATAACAAATTAGAAGGGAAAAAAAGATACAGATTAAAGCATTCTGAGGCTCTGAGCCCCATTTCTTTTCCTCGCGGATGGCAAAAAAACTCCGACATACTATTTAAAATAAAAGGGTTAGGGTAAGAAAATGTGTTTATGAACCACACAGCTTCCGGTCTTCCAAGACCCGACTGGACAAAAAGAAGTGGTGCAGGCACGAAACATACTACCAATAGAAATACATTGCTTTTAAAATCGTTCTGTGTGACACGAAAAAAATGCGAAAATCGTGATGGTGAACACGAATCAGTAGATTAAATTAATTTCGTGACTATAACACGAAATGCCGTGAGATTGGGTTGCATATTTCCAGTGCGAGATGAAGCCTTATGAAGCTTTCCAGCCAATTGGTTGCAAAAGGGTTCATATCATGAGGCTTCATCATGGGCTTCATTTGAACACAAACCCCCTGTTGGTCAAAGTGTGTAAAACAGGCAGATTGGACATCTCAACAGTGTGCTCTATCTCATACCGAGTTCCCAATGAGTAAAGCCTTAGAATAACTCTAAACAACGAACATTAAATCATATTTTCATGTTAACAATATTGTTTTTATTCCAGTTGAATTATTGTGATTGAAAAGCCTAAGGAGGCTGGTAAACATTGCAAAGAGGGATTTGTATTCCTTAATAATATTCATAAACGTAACCATGTAGCCTGAGAAAGGCTAAACCATATCAAAGAATACATTTATTAACTACATTATCTCATTTAGCTGTAGCTTTTATAAACAACAAAAAAGACGTATTGTTCATTCGTTGAACCAGGGACCCTGCGGTCATGAGTCAACTGCTTTCCAGCTGAGCCACAGCACGCACGCTGAATTCCACCGAAAACACTGCACTATATTTATTCCTGTATTTATTCATGTTTTTATTCCTACATTTATTTATGCTTGTATCTATTTATACTTATGACATGTTCCGACCTCTAAATAAGTGAGGGTCTGAGCTCTTTTAATTCCATCGTGTCACCGGGTCCGGGTACAGGAGGGGTAATATGGTTCTTATTATACATCCATGGGTATTATGAGCGTTGTGGTTCAACGGTTCAACCGATCTGAATCGCTTCGTGAAGCAGTCACGTGGTATCGACAGGCAGCGAGGCTTCGTTTGTCATCGGTGACGTCACTGGCACAAAACGATACAAGCCTCGATACATGCTTCATAAAAAGCTTCGGGGATTACTCGACACACGCTTCGAAGCCTCGGCGCAATACGTAACATCACTAATTTCCAGCAAAGACATGATTTGATGTTGGGAAATTGTGTATTTCCTACACTTTATAACTAAGTGTTTCAGATATAAAACAACTGCCTCCAGTATTGATAAGGAAGATTCTCTCTGCAGTAAATTAAACCAGCATTACGCTGTTGAAAATATCTTTGTCTGAAAAGCATTAAGAGAACAAATATTAGATAATATTGTAGATTAATATATAAATCATTGTTGGGAATTGGTTGAGGTATTTCAGAATGTATTGATTGAGTTTATATTTGTATTTAAGGCTAAACATTTGATACAACTGTAACCTCCTTCATATAATAATTAATTTCTACTTCCTCCAATCGGTGCCTGACACTCTCTTAATGAGCACAGGTGTTTTCAATTTGAACAATTTTGAACATCCAATCAGGAGAGACCACAGCCTACCATGTGGGTATAAAAGCTGCAGGTGAGATCTCTAACAGCTACATTTCCTTCTAGCTTCTGCTTGACAAGAGAGAAAACATGGCATCTGCAGGTCTCCAGATTTTGGCCACCTTCCTGGCAATCATCGGCTTTCTTGGAGACATCATCATCTGTGCTCTGCCCATGTGGAAGGTGTCTGCTTTCATTGGAAGTAACATTATCACGGCACAGACCTATTGGGAGGGCCTGTGGATGAACTGCGTGATGCAGAGCACGGGCCAGATGCAGTGTAAGGTCTACGACTCCATGCTAGCTCTGCCCCTCGATCTTCAAGCTGCCCGCGCCCTGGTTGTGATCTCCATCTTGGTGGCCTTAATGGGAATCATGCTAGCCGTTGCAGGGGGAAAATGCACCAACTGCATTGAAGATGAGGAGGCCAAGAGTAAAGTAGCCATTGCTGCAGGTGTGTTCTTCATCGTGAGTAGTATCCTGTGCATCATCCCTGTGTCCTGGTCTGCCAACACTGTCATCAGAAACTTCTACAACCCCATTATGAACGACGCTCAGAGGAGAGAGCTGGGAGCCGCGCTGTTCATCGGCTGGGGAGCATCAGGACTTATGCTGATTGGAGGTGCACTTCTTTGCTGCCAGTGCCCGAAGACTAAGGACAGCGGATACTCAGCCAAATACTCTGCCCCACCCTCCGCACCCAGTGGAGGAGCCTATGTTTGAGTATACTTTCTCTAGGAAACTGGACTGACCTATAATGTTTATGCTGTTAACTTCATGATTTTTTTTTTTTAAAAAGTGTTTTCGACTGTTGTTTTAATAAATTATACTTTTTTATGAACCTATAACCTTGCTTGTTTTTGTGGAGGTGGATCATCATGTTTAAGTGAATAGAGGTTTTAAAATAGTGGTTTGGTTATGATGGTTCCTCAGTTGTTCAAAAATCTAGCTAAGCGCTCTCCAAAGTTAACAACCTGCCTTCTATCACCTGAAGTCAATTGGCAAGCTATATTTTTAAATCTACATTTTAGTCTAGACAAAAATAAATCTGCTACATACTCTAAACTACGTTGGTGAATGTAAGGCCTACTGCTGAAAGGGCCGGGCTAGCTGTGTTGCTGCTTAGCAAAGAGCCTAGCTGTGCTAAGCTAACCACCTGCTGGCTGTGGCCTCATATTTCCAGCAAAGACATGATTTGATCTTGGGAAAGAGTGTATTTCCCACACTTTATAACTTAAGTGTTTTAGATATAAAACAACTGCCTCCAGTATTGATAAGGAGGATTCTCTCTGCAGTAAATTAAACCAGCATTACGCTGTTGAAAATATCTTTGTCTAGCAAGAAAAAGAGAGAATTGTAGATTAATATATAAATCGTTGGGAATTGGTTGAGGTATTTCAGAATGTATTGATTGAGTTTATATTTGTAATAAAGGTGAGCTAGGTAAGTTTGAGAAACCGGCTCGAGATGCACTTTTTGTTATATTCCATGGAATGCTCTTAACATCCCGATAGCAATGAATATCTTCAGTGCTTTGACAAAAAATCCATAAAATGTCATCTGTGGAAGCCGTAGTACTGTAAAAAGCACGACCAATCATTTTAGCCGGCCCGGTTAAAATAACTGGATGGCCTATCTGCCTGTCAGCCTTCCATCTGTGCACAAACTTATCTCGTGCCCTCATTGGTCATGTGCGCGTTCGTGTGTGTTGGAGGAGGGGCTCTGTAAGGAAGTGGCAGCTTTTTTCCGGCTGTTTATTTTCAAATTGTAGCGCACTCGAGCGGGTTTCTCCAAAATTACCTACCCCACCTTTAAAGGCTAAACATTAAAAAAAAAACGAGTCCTTCACATAATAATTAATTTCTACTTCCTCCAACCAGTGCCTGACACTCTCTTAATGAGAACAGGTGTTTTCAATTTGAACAATTTTGAACAACCAATCAGGAGAGACCACAGCCTACCATGTGGGTATAAAAACTGCAGGTGAGATCTCTAACAGCTACATTTCCTTCTAGCTTCTGCTTGACGAGAGAGAAAACATGGCATCTGCAGGTCTCCAGATTTTGGCCATCTTCCTGGCAATCATCGGCTTTCTTGGAGACATCATCATCTGTGCTCTGCCCATGTGGAAGGTGTCTGCTTTCATTGGAAGCAACATTATCACGGCGCAGACCTATTGGGAGGGCCTGTGGATGAACTGCGTGATGCAGAGCACGGGCCAGATGCAGTGTAAGGTCTACGACTCCATGCTAGCTCTGCCCCTCGACCTT
Organism: Gymnodraco acuticeps; assembly: GCF_902827175.1. Classification (NCBI taxonomy): domain Eukaryota; kingdom Metazoa; phylum Chordata; class Actinopteri; order Perciformes; family Bathydraconidae; genus Gymnodraco; species Gymnodraco acuticeps. The sequence continues at coordinate 6,162,250 of NW_022992250.1, forward strand.
CAAGCTGCCCGCGCCCTGGTTGTGATCTCCATCTTGGTGGCCTTAATGGGAATCATGCTAGCCGTTGCAGGGGGAAAATGCACCAACTGCATTGAAGATGAGGAGGCCAAGAGTAAAGTAGCCATTGCTGCAGGTGTGTTCTTCATCGTGAGTAGTATCCTGTGCATCATCCCTGTGTCCTGGTCTGCCAACACTGTCATCAGAAACTTCTACAACCCCATTATGAACGACGCTCAGAGGAGGGAGCTGGGAGCCGCGCTGTTCATCGGCTGGGGAGCATCAGGACTTATGCTGATTGGAGGTGCACTTCTTTGCTGCCAGTGCCCGAAGAGTAAGGACAGCGGATACTCAGCCAAATACTCTGCCCCACCCTCCGCACCCAGTGGAGGAGCCTACGTTTGAATATACTTTCTCTAGGAAACTGGACTGACCTATAATGTTTATGCTGTTAACTTCATGATTTTTAAAGTGTTTATGCTGTTTAATTTTTAATAAATTTTACTTTTTTATGAACCCATAACCTTGCTTGTTTTGTGGAGGTGGATCATCATGTTTAAGTGAATAGAGGTTTTCAAATGGTGGTTTGGTTATGATAGCTCCTCAGTTATTTGTTCAAAAATCTAGCTTAGCACTCCAAAGTTAACAACCTGCCTTCTATCACCTGAAGTCAATTGGCAAGCTATATTTTTAAATCTACACTTTGTCTGGACAAAAATAAATCTGCTACATACTCTAAACTACGTTGGTGAATGTAAGGCCTACTGCTGAAAGGGCCGGGCTAGCTGTGTTGCAGCTTAGCTTAGCAAAGAGCCTCGCTGTGCTAAGCTAACCACCTGAGGCTGTGGCCTCATATTTCCAGCAAAAACATGATTTGATCTTGGGAAATCGTGTATTTCCCACACTTTATAACTAAGTGTTTCAGATATAAAACAACTGCCTCCAGTATTGATAAGGAAGATTCTCTCCGCAGTAAATTAAACCAGCTTTACGCTGTTCAAAATATCTTTGTCTGAAAAACATTAAGAGAAAAAATAATAACATTGTAGATTAATATATAAATCATTGTTGGGAATTGGTTAAGGTATTTCAGAATGTATTGAGTTTATATTTGTATTAAACGCTAAACTTTAAAAAAATTGTAACCCTCACATTAATTTCTACTTCCTCCAATCAGTGCCTGACACTCTTAATGAGCACAGGTGTTTTCAATTGTAACAATTTTGAACATCCAATCAGGAGAGACCACAGCCTACCATGTGGGTATAAAAGCTGCAGGTGAGATCTCTAACAGCTACATTTCCTTCTTGCTTCTGCTTGACGAGAGACATTGTTGCTTCTGCTTGACGAGAGACATTGTTGCTTCTGCTTGACGAGACAGAAAACATGGCATCTGCAGGTCTCCAGATTTTGGCCATCTTCCTGGCAATCATTGGCTTTCTGTGGGACATTGTCATCTGTGCCCTGCCCATGTGGAAGGTGAGTCATTTCATTGGAAACAACCTTGTGACGGCGCAGACCTATTGGGAGGGCCTGTGGATGAACTGCGTGATGCAGAGGAACACTGGCCAGATGCAGTGCAAGGTCTACGACTCCGTGCTGGCTCTGTCCCTCGACCTTCAAGCTGCCCGCGCCCTGGTTGTGATCTCCATCTTGGTGGCCTTAATGGGAATCATGCTAGCCGTTGCAGGGAGACAATGCACCAACTGCATTGAAGATGAGGAGGCCAAGAGTAAATTAGCCATTGCTGCAGGTGTGTTCTTCATCGTTAGTAGTATCCTGTGCATCATCCCTGTGTCCTGGTCTGCCAACACTGTCATCAGAAACTTCTACAACCCCGTTATGAATGATGCTGAGAGGAGGGAGCTGGGAGTTGCGCTGTTCATCGGCTGGGGAGCATCAGGACTTATGCTGATTGGAGGTGCACTTCTTTGCTGCCAGTGCCCGAAGAGTAAGGACAGCGGATACTCAGCCAAATACTCTGCCCCATGCTCCGCAGCCAGTGGAGGAGCCTATACTTTCTCTAGGAAACTGGACTGACCTATAATGTTTATGCTGTTAACTTCATGATTTTTAAAGTGTTTCTACTGTTTAATTCGAATACATTTTACTTTTGTAAGAACCCATAACCTTGCTTGTTTTGTGGAGGTGGATCATCATGTTTAAGTGAATAGATGTTTTAAAATGGTGGTTTGGTTATGACAGCTCCTCAGTTATTTTCTCAAAATCTAGCTAAGCGCTCTCTAAAGTTAACAACCTGCCTCCCATCACCTGAAGTCAATTGGCAAGCTATACTTTTAAATCTACATTTAGTCTAGACAAAAATAAATCTGCTACATACTCTAAAACTACGTTGGTGAATGTAAGGCCTACTGCTGAAAGGGCTGGGCTAGCTGTGTTGCTGCTTAGCTTAGCAAAGAGCCTAGCTGTGCAAAGCTAACCACCTGCTGGCTGTGGCCTCATATTTCCAGCAAAGACATGATTTGATCTTTGGAAAGAGTTTTTCCCAGACTTTATAAGTGTTTTAGAGATAAAACAACTGCCTCCAGTATTGATAAGGAAGATTGTTTCTGCAGTAAATTAAACCAGCTTTATGCTCATGAAAATATCTTTGTCACACTGAACATTACTTAACGGGTAATTTCATACTCTTTTGTTCCCCTAAACTATGTGGTCATTTAAGTAGGATGCTTCTCTCCGAAACTGAAGCATTTATTTAGAATCTCAGGATTTAAAGTGATTGCTAAAGTTTGACCTGCAGATATAAGTTTTCATTTACTCAAAATTGTTACATTTGTTACTTCAATCCGTAAAACTGTAAAGCCTTTTGTTTGGGTCACAAAGCAGTCTTTCATACATGAGCGCTTTTGTTAACAGCTTCCTCCTCCTACATAGTGAGCCGGAATCAGGACAAGCAGGAAACCTGATCCACAAACTAGCAAGTCCCCTCCCTTTTGCTCTTACACCTGCATTGCAAAACCAGAAAGCAAAACACAGCCACTGCTGCGTTTACAGTCGGGTGAAAGCTTGTGATTTAAAAATGATCTTCAGCTTAACTCTAGGAGGACTTTGTTGCTCTCTTTGACTTTGTGGCAAACTTAAATACGTGCCTTGGATTTGTTTTTTGGCAGAATGCAGACACAAATTGTTGGTGTGTGTTTGGGAATCATCGGCTTTTTTGGCACCATCCTTATCTGCGGATTGCCCATGTGGAAGGTGACGGCCTTTGTTGGGGCAAACATCATCACCTCTCAGGTCTTCTGGGAAGGTTTATGGATGAATTGTGTCATCCAGAGCACGGGTCAATCTCAGTGTAAGGCCTACGACTCCGTTCTGGCTTTACCACAAGACCTGCAGGCTTCCAGGGCTCTGATCTGCGTCTCCATCGCTGTCTGCGTGGTGGCGATCGGGCTCACTGTGGTCGGGGCCCGCTGCACCAACTTCTATGATGATGACAGGCGGAACAAAGCTAATATTGGCGTGGCTGGAGGTGTGGTGTTTATTATAGCAGGCCTCCTGTGTGTTATTCCTGTCAGCTTGTCGGCGCACAGCATCATCACAGGTTTCTACAATCCTCTGCCCACCTCGGAGAGGAGGGGGGAGCTCGGGGCCTCCATATATGTGGGCTGGGCGTCTGGAGCTCTGCTCATCATTGGAGGAGGGGTGCTGTGTAGCACCTACAAATGCTGAGGGCCAGGAGAAGAGAGAAACGGAGAGTACAGGGCGCCTTTCGTCAAATACTGTAGTTGAATATGTGCAGTAATGTGTTTACTGTAATGGACTTAATCTAGAGTTATTCAACCTTCGTCAAATGCAATAATGACAGTTTATCTCTTATCTGTGTAAATTATTAAAGTGTGTAGCAAATGTGGAGTGAAAAGTTAATGGCATGACCAGGGAATGCAACTTTTATGGTTGTTTTTAAAGTGAAGGATGAACAAATGAAGTTAAGTTGAGCCAATAATTGTATAATGTGATATTATAGGATGTTTGATACAGAGATCTGAGTTTATGTAATCATTTTATATTTGTGAAGAACACTGTATAGACGATGCAAGAGTCATCCGTTGGAAATATGATATGTGGAGGTATAGCTTTAAGAATCTTAAAACAGAACAATCTTGATCAAAGTTATTTTTTACTCGTTGTGAAATTAGTTGAATTACATGGAAAAAACTAAACATTTCTCTGGTAGACTTTTTCAAATCTTTTCCCCTAGTATTGAGTAATTGAACAATGTGTTTGGCATGCTTTGCCAACATGCTTTTTATGTTAACAAACCATTAAATTCACTTTGTATATTTGTTTAAAAACTTCTGCATTATTGTCTCTAACATTATTAAAGCAACTGAATAATGTTTTCAAGTTTAAATGCAAGAGAAGTAATTGTAACCTCGAGGATAACCTGTTCTCTTTATCAGCCATTTCAGTTTGAAAGCCTGAAGAACTTGCTATGTTTGTAGCTCAGTGGTGTTTGAATACTCTTTGTAAATGTACCCTCCTGGACCATGTTTACATATCCTTGTTAGTCTTTGTGTCGTCTGACTTCTGAACTCAACAGCTGATCAAAGCTGCTTACAATCTATTTCAGCAGAACCAAGAAAAGAGACGGTCACAGTTGAACATTTTGTGAATTAGATTTGGTTTTAACTTTTTGCTTCATAACTGAATGTCTTCAAATGGCAGGGCAGTGTTTACAAGTCGGGGGTTTGACCCTGGTTCAAATAAGGTGTTTTAGGAGTGTGTTCGACATGTGGACTGCCGATGTGGCTTCGGACATCTTTTGTGGGAGCAAAGGCACAATTAGTGAATTGATTTTGTGCATCTCAGATACGTTTTATGTCACCCCCCACAAAACTTTCGCAAGTTAAATTTCATCATCAACCATGTTTTTTTCACTAAAACAAATACACTTTACACTTGAAATAATATTTCTGAATCAGCTAAACAAAAAAGTTTGAAGACGTCAAAGTCGTGCAAACTTTGACACGTGAAAATGCTGCATTGCATTGAAAAAGCTCAGTTTCCTCTATATAACTTAAACATCATGACTAAAAATAAAATACCAAAATAATCTGAAGTATGCACCAATACATGTAATTGTGCATATAATCTGTAAAAACATGACTTTAACATATTTAAAACTTAAAGTTACCAAGCAACCTGTTGATAGTACATTTTTCTATAAATGTTCAAAATTGAGACAAATTTGTTTCTGTCTTAGGTGTGGGCTGGTCTGTGGGTAAACTGTATCCTTCAGGACACAGGGCGGATGGAGTGCAGTAGACACACGTCCATCACCAAAGCCGCTGATATCCGGGCTGGACGTGCCCTCCCACTGATCTCCATCTTCACCGGCCTGCTGGGCTTCGTAGTAACGCCCCTCTGAGGAGGCGGAAACAACTGCAGTGATGCCACACCTGATCCCTCAGAGCCTCCGACCACCTCTTCATTCATGAATAAAGGTGCAGAAGTTTAATTCAAATCATGAAAAGAATGGGTGTTTGGGGATCTGAAAGGAAACTGTATTGTTGATAATAATATATATCATGGCAAAGTACTTTTTAACATTTTACTGTCCCAGAACAATGAAAATGGAGGGCATTTAAATTTGAAGAAACACAAAATGATGTGGAATCACTGAATAGGAATAGTGTCGGGTTAAAGTGGCTAAGATTTTACTTATTTTTTGTCAATATTATTTGCTCAATCAATACAAAACACAAGACCAAAAGTTAAACGCTTTTCTCCACACCTTCAAATCCCCTTTAAATTATGTATTTCAGTTGCATCCAAATGTTTGGAAATAATAAAATAATATACTTTTCTGCTTTTGATTTGAGTAACTGCCTGTAGAGTGCACTGTTTAGGTCAGTGCATGGAAGGCTACACTTTGACATGTATTGCAACACTGGACAAATGCTGGAAATGTGTGTCTGTTGACTACTACTGTGGCCTTAATATAAAACCCACCTTGACACCGATATGTACTGCTATTCATCATTCTTACACAAACAACTTCAGAAGTGCACGGAATCACTGATCATTGATGTTCAATATCACTGATATCCTCTGTTTTTTCAGGTGTATCTACTCGGTGGAGCTCTGTGTGTCCTAGCTGGTGTCCTGTGCCTGGCTTCAGTCAGATGGTCGGCAGTAGCAACCATCTCAACCTTCAAATACCCCTCAGTGACTGCGGGCATGAAGAGGGAGGTGGGCTCCTCCATCTACGTCGGCTGGGCCTCCTCCATGCTGCTCCTGCTCGGCAGTGCTGTGATGTGCTGCGTCTCTGGGGAGAGAAACCCATCTTCCTACTCCAACGCTGTATCCAGCACCGACACTCAATCGCTTTTGTTTTATGTTATAGAACCAGACGTGAGGTTGTTTGACGCGGCAGCCATATTGCCTGAGCGCAACTCTCTGAATATACATCATACTGGGCTGTGGGGCATTATGCATTACGTCTAAGTTTCTGTTGATATGTTAAAGAATGATCATTTTCTAATTAATTAATTTGGATAGATCAATACTCATTCCTCAGGATGCCTGTTTCACAAGCGTCGGCCCTTTGGTGGGTATTACAAATTCAAGAAGTCCAGACAACTTTATTTCTAATTCTAGCGGAGTTTCTTAATTTAGTAAATAGGTTTGAACATTAAACACATCATAAACCTCAATGAAAAACTGGAACAATATGACACAATACATACTAACATTGTGAAATATTAATATTTCAGCACATTTAAAGCTACTTATTTGGAAATGATCAGAAAACCTTTTATTCAGTTGTACTCTTCTTTCAACACACATTGAATAAAATCATGAGTCAGGTTTCACATTCAGAACTTTTTCCTTTTCTTCCTCCACAGATATTATTTGAATACATGTTGTGATTAAAAAACATGTGGATTTATACATAAGCATGTTCAGCTAAGTTCTTTTTTATCATGTCGAATTCAAAGGACAAACAGAAATTGTATCAGTTCTTGATTCATATATACATATACTTGCTGTTGCGATACTGACATTTTAATTTTATAAAATGTAAAATCCCACTCTATAAGAAAGACCATTTTCATTTCAGATTCACTGCAGATTCGTCTTATATGCAGGACTGGAGAAAAGACTTCCTCAGTATTCATTTATTTTCTTTAATTTTGATCAACTACAATGAGTCAGCTCCTCCTAAATGCCACGACAAAGTGCTAAATTGTCACATTGTGTTCAAGGACAATCTTTGCAGCACAATGCAACACATAGCTGCTGCAAGACAGTTAATACTGACCACATCTCTGTGGCTGACCTCCATCTGCTAGAAGGAAATGGGAGAATGCTGTCATGTGAGCATTCAGCACCTTCATGTCATCACTCTGTACCAGTATCGATAGGCAGTAATCACTCAGGAAGTGTGGAAGAGTATCTCTGAACATTTACATTCACTGTGAATGAATGTCACATATTTCAGAACTTCTGTAAAAATGTTGATTTCTTAAGAGGAAATTCTTAACTTGTGGATTTAGGAAGTTATTTTGTATTTAAAAGTTATATGAATGAAAAAACAGCATTAGTAATAAATTTAAACTGTGTGCTCTCACAGGTGTGAAAAACACTCTAATTTCCTTTCAAATTTATCAAAAATAAACGTACATACATCCAGTGACATATAGTCACATGGTAGGTCCCTCTTGTAGAATTTGTATCTGTCAAAAAACAAAAGACTGTCTTAATTACAAGTGAATCATTTAACATTTAGGTTGTGTTTTTAAGGGGAAAATAGCTTGACTGTTGAATGTTTTTCAGTTATTTTACCTTTAAAGGGGCCCCTGCGTCACACTATCGGTTGAGAAGCATCTCGTCAAGTGAGATTTCTTCACAAACTAGTTTCAGCTGAGAGGAAACCGAGGTAAAACCGGGTAAAACCCTCCTCTGATTTCTCCCTCAACAACTAAACCTGTAAGTGAGGCAGCCACATTCAACTTCTCCTTCAAGTGGGCAATACAAACCTCGACCGGCTCCTTTGTCGGCCTCATAGATAAATAACTCACTCTGCAACACAGTCTTCAGACAGAGCTTCATCATGGTGTCCAGTGGAAGACAGATTTTCGGATTTATCCTGGCTATCATCGGCTTTTTGGGGAGCATCGTCATCTGCGCTCTTCCCACCTGGAAAGTCACAGCCTTCATTGGTGCCAACATCGTCACTGCTCAGGTGATCTGGGAGGGTTTGTGGATGAACTGTGTGACCCAGAGCACGGGCCAGATGCAGTGCAAGATCTACGACTCCATGCTGGCTTTGCCTCAAGACCTCCAGGCTTCCAGGGCACTCGTCATCATCGCTATCATCGCAGGCTTCTTTGGGCTAATTCTCGGCTTGGCAGGGGGCAAGTGCACCAACTTTATAGAAGACGAAACGGAAAAGAGCAAAGTGGCCATCGCTTCAGGAATTATCTTTATCATCGCAGGCGTCATGGTGCTGATCCCCATCTGCTGGACTGCCAACACCGTCATTCGTGATTTCTACAACCCCGTAATGTCCAACGCTCAGAGGAGGGAACTGGGGGCCTCGCTGTACCTCGGCTGGGCCTCCGCAGGGCTGCTGATCCTGGGCGGGGGGCTCCTCTGCAGCTCCTGTCCCCCCAGAGTTGAGAAGGACTACGATGTGAAGTACGCCAAGACTCGCTCTGAGCACAGCAGCAAGGCCTACGTTTAGATCTACAGCAGGAAGCAGAATTGGGACAATCTGTTTTAAAGAAATAAGAGTTTATATACGTTTCCCTTTCTGTTTGACCCATGAAGTTAAGTCACCATCTAGAATGACAATGCTCATAATGTGTTCAAGTAAATAATGATGAGTGTGTGGCTTTAGCACAGGTTTTTGTCTTTTGGACGCAAGTTGTTGTCTTTAGAAAGTTTAGAATATTTGCAGTTTTGTATTTCTCTATATGTGACTATTCATTTGTAAAATACTCTCACGTGTTCCATGATGTGTGAGATTTAAAATATGCCTGCTATATATTAAAGCTGCCTGTGTATTACATATTTTCTGTCTAAGACTGATGTTTTAACCCCTCTATCAAACTAGACGATTGATGATTATGTGACTGATTCACAATATCTGTTTAAGTTATAATTGTCTTCAGATTTTATCTCTGTATTAATGTATAACGTTAAAATGCAAGTCATTTATAATGTATTGTTTTTTCAGTTATGACAAATGCCTTGCTGAGCAGTGGATCTGTTTTTTCAAGTGTTCATGACAGAATCCTTGTAAACAGGTTGTGTGAAAATGTGTGCATACGAGCCAAAGAAATGTTGCTAAATAAAAAGAATGAGCCATAACTGTGTGTGTCTGTTTGTAGTATTATTTATTTGTATTATCTTGTTGGAGTGATCCTCTGTAAACATTTGCATGATGGAGAGGAAATAATATTACGAAAAAAGGTATATTTAGTTTATAATTACTTTGTTTGTGGAAATATTAATTGACACAAAAACATATCCCATAACTTTATTTTAAGCCTCATTAGAAGATGTTCCATCACATAGAGACAAGAACACTGAATGCACCGTTAGTAGTAAAAAAGGTGATGTCTCACTCATTATTTTTCTATTGATTTGATCAAATTCTATGTGTGTGTGTGTGTGTGTGTGTGTGTGTGTGTGTGTGTGTGTGTGTGTGTGTGTGTTTGTGTGAGTAGGGAGTGGTTCTGCATGTTTCAAACAGGTTTAACTACAGACTGGCCACTGCTATGAAACAGGTTTTGTCTCCCAGGAGATTGTGTTTCACATCTTTCTCCCTTTGTTACATGAATGCAGGATGTGTATAACACACACTGAGCCCCAACAAGTGTTACATTTCTGAATAGAATCAGATTTGCAATCCATTTTCTGTGAGTATGCAGGGAGATGGTGTGTGAACAATATAAGATGTGCATCTCATAAAATGATGATTGCCCAGAGGCCTATCATTCTTTCTGCTTCATCCAGAGCTTTTAGTTTCCAAAATAATCTCGTCAGACCAAGATAATGAGGGAGGGAATAGATGATGTCACAGTTTCACAGCTGCCTCTCTCTCTCTGGCCCTCTCTGTTTTCCTCTCATCCTCCTCCCCCTTTTGTTTCCCTGTAGAGTAGGTGTGGTGCATCCACACCTGAGCAGCCAGTAGCACACAGGCAGCCTCTCAGATGACAGACGAGAAAGAGCACTCTCAGGTACAGAAATAAGAAGAGAGAGGGAGGAGGGGACAGCACTTATGGATATGAGGTAGGAGTGACAGAGACAGAAGACAAGCTGGCTGTAAACAAATACACTGAGGCTGAACACAGACACACCTGGAGTCGCGTTAAAGCTGCTGGAGGCTGGAGGCACAGCAGAAATACTCGCATTCCTGGGACTGATACAACATTACAACTCAGGCAAGAACGAAATGGAGGCTGTGAAAAACGCAACATTTCACATTGAGAAAGACTGACACAGAAAGAAACAAGAGGAGAGTCGCAAGGAGCTAGAGCAAAAGAAGCTCCACAGAGAAGAATAACAACTTTAGAGCACTTTCAAGGGTCTGTGAGAATTCCCCCCTCCACCTCGACGTCATGGCCTCCACAGGGATGCAGATGCTGGCCAGCACCTTGTGCCTCCTGGGCTGGGCAGGGGTCATCATCAGCTGCATAATGCCAACATGGCGGGTCACGGCCTTCGTGGGAACCACCATCGTCACCTCGCAGACCATCTGGGAGGGCATCTGGATGACCTGTGTGGTGCAGAGCACGGGGCAGATCCAGTGTAAACCTTATGATTCTCTCCTTGCTCTCAGCGCAGACCTACAGGCGGCCAGGGCTCTCATCGTCCTCGCCATCGCCACGGGCGCCGCAGGCCTCATTTTGGCCTTCGTCGGAGGGAAGTGCACGCGTTTTTTGGACGAGGAACGAGGCGGGGTTAAGGGCAAGGTGGCTGTAGCAGCAGGGGTTGTTTTGATTGTAACAGGGCTGCTGTGTTTGATCCCAACCTCGTGGGCGGCAGGGTCTGTGGTGAAGAAATTCTACAGCGCCACCATAGATGCTCAACGTAGGGAGATAGGAGCCTCCATCTACATCGGCTGGGGAGCGTCCATCCTGCTTATGCTGGGAGGGGGGTTGTTCATCAGCTCAGCATGCCCCCTCAAAGCAAACGAAGCAGACAAGAGCCCTTCTGTCCGCTATTTGGTGGTCCGCTCCTCCAACGGGTCCACCAAGCCAGGTTCCCAAGGCAGCAGAGTACCAGCAGCAACATCTCAGCCTGTCGGAGGTCTTCCAAGGTCTCAAGGCTCATCAACAAAACCTCCTCTGTACACAAGGCCGCCCTGGCAGGACCAGCCGGACCAGGGCTCGAGGCTGGAGTCCGAAAAATCATGGGCCCCATCGACAAAGTCTCAGATGAAAAGACTGGACTCTGCAAAGTCTGAACACAGTGATGTGCCGTCTACGAAGTCTCAGCTAAAACGAGCAGAAGAAGAGAATGTATCAGTTGAGAGTGGCAATGAGGATGCATCCTCAAATCCAACGAGGACATACCTATGAAATAAAATCACACATGCGTACTTAAGTTTACCACACATTACAAACTTTTTTATTTTAAGGGTGATTTAGAAGAGGTAGTTTACTTTTTGTGTGACTGTTTACTGATGAAGAATAGTTGATTGGATTTACATACCGTTTTTGTATACTCCACCGTGTTGCTTTTTTTAGAGGACAAACGGGAAAAGTATAGTTTAACTATTCATCCATATGAAGGAGAATAGCAGCTTGTTATGTGCACTTAAACTGAACCTAAAACAAAGTGCAGTGTCAAATAAAAGTAGGTTAAAGTAAGTATGCATTTGTTTTATGGAATTGAACGTTGGCATTATTTTAAGTTCAATTTAAGATGTATAGCATTACACCTGTACCAGTTTTTGCTCTGACTGTTTCAATGCACTAAAATGATAATGAATCCGTCTGTGTTATGAATTTTACCTCAGACTTTTTAGTTTGTTGGTTTCTGCTTGATGCACAGTAACCTGAATGCAACATAAGAAATGAAGAAACAAGATATTTTTGCCCTTTTTCTATCATTCATTTATATTGATTGGATTGTATTTTTATTATTCATGTGAGCGATCATTTGATGAGCTGTACGACAATGAAAAACTCAACTTATTGAAATGTAAAGGTTACACTTTTTGGATTTAGCTTCTGCTTTTTGTTACAACTGTGAAAAGTTTTGTATTTTATTTGTACACATGTGACTATATAATTGTATGTTAACGTCTCAATAAATGACTTAAATGTATATAATTTGATTGAGAAAGTATTTTTCCCCTGATGTCACAAATGACCTGAAAAGAGCCTTTCCTTTCGAGTACACAGCATCCCCTGGCCTTTCATTCCTCTCCCTTTAAATCTACAGGACAAACTGGTTTGACAGAGAGTGTGTTTACAACAGGTGAGCAGGGTGAGATGCACAGTGTGTTTGTAGAGCATTCAAACTTAGTTTCAGTGGGTTTTGCTTATTCAAATGTGCAGTATCTAGTCATATTATAAAGCTGCTAAATTTGACTTCAGGAATAATATGTGTTGGATTAATACATGACATACACCTGTACAATTGGAACTACATAGATAAGAAATAAATACATGTTGTAAGGTAGGCTAATGCAAAAATAAAACTGCACTAAACAAGTCAATATTTAAAAAAAAAAAGAAGTGATTTAGGTTTGAGCAATATTTGGCTGTAATCCATGACTACCTGTTTGGCAACTCAACCATAGGATTGATATATTCAGGTTGTCTCATAGTTTTATGAAACCCTGCCATCTAGTCATTAGTGTACACCAGTGGCGAACCGTCAGGGCCTTCAAGGTATTCAGAGAATACCCTGGAACACTCAGATAAAACAAACAAAAAAATCGATTTAATTATATAAATAAAATGTAATAACATTGATATAAAATGAATACATGAATATCGTATCTGTGTTGTTGATCTGTAATATTACAGTGTTACGTTGATTTGTTTCTCCTTCTCGGACCATGCACTACGCATTTAAGTGGTTTTGTGTTAGAAAAGAAAGCAACCAATCAGATCTTGTTCTGGGTCTCTGGGTAGAATATCCTTCAACCAAGGTATTCTACATCCTTGATCGAATGCCCTGGCCGTTGCACTGAATGAGAGCGTACGTTTGGACTGACAGTTTGATCAGCCAATCATATATTCATTTGTAGCCAATGGGCGTATTCTTTCAGAGTTTCCCTCGGTTCCAGGGTATTCTAGAAGGCCCGCTAGTTAACTGGCTCGAGACAGAGGATGCGACGAAGCAATTCATGCCGTTTTATTGTTTTTAACGTTGAAATGACAAGTGCAACAGGTGAAGATGAAGTTGTTGCGGAATTGTTGTGAGTACCCTTTTCAAGACGACAATTCAGTGAAAAGACGCGGACATTATAATGCCGCGGAGGGGGGGGGGGGGGGGGGGGTGTGTGTGTCTACAGAAGGTCCAGTTGTGATAGCCACGGTTCGCCACTGGTGTACACACATCAGACTCGGCAAGATAAAATTGCCCAACAATAGATCTATCCCCAATCTACCGGCAGATGTATTACAGCCCAATTAGGAAGATGTATCTAGATTCAACATCTACTGCTTTGAACTTGCCACAAAAAAAAAGAAACAACTTTCTGTTGTTAGTGTGTATTATCACACAGACACAGTAATATGTGTACAAATAAAACTTGTGTTGCTTTGGTACTTTGCTGCTGGACAGTACACATGAGCATGTTTCTTGTAAGTCTGTAAGTTCAATTTGCATCACCATCGTCACCCTACATACCACTAAATCAATTACTAACACTAAAGTAGTGTTGATACAAGACAAGTTGCCCCGTTTTCTATTGTCTATGATACATTACAGACATGACATGACTGTTACTGACCTTTATAAGTTTGATCCAGATTCACATCATTTACAGTAAGTGAACATCACTGCCCTGCAGGTAACGTTTATATATGGAGACAAACACTTAAAACAAGCAACACTTAAATGACTCTTTTATTTATTTGAATATTGCTGTTATGTGATGAAACAAGAGGAACATCAGATTCAGAATAACATATTTGATACGTGTGCAAACAATTGTAGAACTACATCAGAATTGTAAGAGTAGCATCTTAAGAATCAAAGTGTATCAATAAAATCAGAGTTGGTGACAAATCAAACACTCAGCAGCCTAAATAACAACATCCTCACAGTGGGAAGAGAAGAGCTCCACTGAAGGTGCTCTGGTTACTGCCGTCGTCATACAGAACGTGGGTAGCCGGGAGAGCCAGGTGAATTTCATCTCCTGCCATCAACTCCAAGATAACAGAGTTAGTGAAATACTTATAAAGTTGATCTTCCTTCCACTCCACATTGAACATAATCTTCTGGTTGTTCTTGTACACATATACACCCATAAGACCTGTGTGGTAACCACACACAGTGAACTGGAAGTAGTAGACTCCTTTGACTGGTGCTTTGAAGAAACCTAAAGAGTAGAAAAAGGACACTTTAGATAGGGTTAAATGACCACATATTGTCATGTCACCCACAGAACATTACCTGTACCTGCATTGTAAGCATTGCCAATGTTGGTGAAGACCTTGCTGAATTTCAGTGTGGTGTCCGTGGTGAATGGGCCGACATATCCTGCATCAGTCAGAGCTGTGTAAAAGGCCACCTTCGTGTTCGCTGTTAACAAAAAGAGTCAATGCATGATATTGTTAACTTGACCAGGACTAAAAAGGTTTGTGTGTGTGTGGTGTGTGCGTGACTGTGTGTGTGTCTGTGTGTGTGTGTGTGTGTGTGTGTGTGTGTGTGTGTGTGTGTGTGTGTGTGTGTGTGGTGTGTGTGTGTGTGTGTGTGTGTGTGTGTGTGTGTGTGTGTGTGTGTGTGTGTGTGTGTGTGTGTGTGTGTGTGTGTGTATACAGAGATTACAATCTTCACCTTTATTTAAATTCTCCAGCTTGTCAATCCTTTTCATGCTATCAAGAAGTTCCCTCTCACTGCTGGTCAGTCTTCGCGCCATCTCTGAAATGAATGCAACAGAGTGAATAACAGAGTTGCAAACTGCTAACATGCAGAACAAATGATATACAGTATGTTGATACTCATCTTATCTGTTGAGCCAGCACTCAAATGATGAGTTCACACACGTCAATCAAACTAAAAAACATAATCAACACTGAACGGGAAAAGTGAAAACTCAGTACCTGAGTTATCGTGTTGCAGCATCTGCACGTACACCTTGAGCATCACCACCATGTCTCTCAATTCCTTAATTTCTGCCCAGATGTCAGGTGAGGTTGTGTTTGTGGTCTGCTGGGTCCATTCCTCCTGAAGCTCGCTGCTCTCACCCTCCTCACCGAGGCCTCCACTCTCCCCCTGAGCCCCGGACCCACACAGGCCTAGCAGCAACACCAGCAAACCAAAAGCAACCCTCATTCTCGAGTTATAGGCACAGGCACAGGGGTGGAGATCTTATATACTGTAGTCTCCAAACTTCAGCTGGCTGAGCGAATGGGAAAAGCAACAATTGTTACTGTTTGATAGTCTCATTCAAGGTGAGAAAATTCAAGTTGCTTCAGGCTGGTGGAACACTTTTACCGTGATAAGCGCTTTTTCAGTCACAGCTGTGCATACACAGAAAACACACACAATCAAACAACAGTTTCGTCAGACCTTTTAGATTGGCTGAGGATCATCAGAGAAGGGAGTCAAACTTTTTCCTTCACTGTTCTCTCAATAGCCTACATTTATAAAATACCGTTCTGTGATAGTTGCATTATTTCATCATGATTTCTTTCATATATATAATTTGTTAAATCACATAACACCCATATACGGTTCATATCTGTTCTCTTAAGTGCTCTGGTGTTAACACAAACAATTTGGACAGCAAAGATGCATCAGATTAAATATGGTCAGGTTTCAGAGAATCATAGATTCCCTCACAATGGATATAAGGTAGAAACCTCCTCGAGCATTTGAGTAACATTTCTTTTGTCATGTAAGCCTACCTTAGATTCACATAAATGATATACCTTGAGATCAAGACAATACAAAATATAAACAACAGTACCTTTTTTTTGAGACCACTAGAAATCCTTGTGGCTGAGGCTTTATTTGGCATCAAATCACATAAGTGCTGAAATCATCAAAATTATCTTCCACAATTTAAATGTTGATACTAATGGTACACAATAACATTAATAACACAACGTATAGTAAATACATCTGTACAAGTTTGAAGTTTGAGTCTTTTCAGAAACCAATCTTACTGCAATATGTAGCATGGATATTTAGTCATAAACATTTCATATCTTAAATGTATTCCTGTGAATAAAGCTTCCCATCTTTAATTTCAGGATTGTCAGGGACGGACAATGTCAAAAATGTTGTCCAAACATTCTTTTTTAAGTGTATACACTATACCTTTTGAATATGTTTTACCTTCTTGAGGTGTTTTGTACATCTACCTTTACTACTATAGTTGTAGTCTCTTATAGAGGTACACAACACCAGGTATGTATCCGTCCTCATGCTCTGACACTGCTCGCTCCCAGTCTTCCACCTCAGAGACCTCCACACACGTCCACAGACCATCGGCCTCCATCTGCTTCAGCTCTCGCTCCAGGGCCTCTTTGTATTCGACATTGTCCTGGTTTCTTCTGGTAGTCATGCAAACGTAGCCACCTGGTGGAAACAGGTAAGAGTGCAGTGGTGTTTTTGAAGGATCTAAAGTTACCAAAAGTGAAGACATAATGATGCACAACCGATGATCTGAGCTGCATTTGATGCAAAATACAAAAAAGACTCTTACCTGGTTTGGTGCACTTGCACAACTGTCTGACGACACCAACCGGGACCTGACCATCACTCAGAGCTCCAACAATCACAACCACATCAAACGAACCTGCAGGAGAAAAAGAAAGGGAATAGGTGCAGAGTAAAGAAGTAGACATATTAATAGCCATAAAATCATGTCAGATAGAGTCTTGCCCAAAATGTGTTTCTAAAGTAGAGCTCACCCAACCCACTTGAGAATAGCCTTTAGAATCACAGTGATAAATTACATCTTAAATAATTTAAATCATTGTATTACCACACTGGACAGGTAGTTGCCCCTCTCCCAGCATGCACTGCTTCAGGTCCTGGTACAACCCGCTCTCTCTGGTCGAGTCCAACATAGCCTCACTTCCATCAATACCCACAAAGTGTCCAAATCCAAGTTTCTTCATCTGGACAACAGAGACAGTTCTGGTTGTTTATCGGTTATACTCGTCAACTCAGTATAACATGGAAAACATTTAAGAATAGGTAATGTGCTGTTCAAGACACAAGACAAAAAAGAGAACATGTTTTAAATAAAGGTTTTTGATGTAAACAAGAGAATCACTTTTGAATTCAATTGTGATAATAAATATTCACAAACCTACAGGAACATGTTCAAGAAGAGAGGAGATTGAGTAGAAATCTTCTAAAGTTAAACAAACTAAACATCAATCTAAAATAATAGAATATTTTCTAGTTTTATATTTTGTAAAATATTAAACTAAATATTACTGTATTCAGACCTTAAGTATGCAGTTTTGATTCTGACTAGGGTTATATAAATGCATGAGTTTGTTCTCTATCTTGGGAATGTACCTGTTTGGCCACCAGTCCAGTACCACAGGCCACATCTAACACTACAGCTGCTCCACGATCACCGCTGAAATGGGAGGAGACGCAGTTTGCTGCCAGGCTCGGTGCCCGGTACTCCAGAACTGCCATGTCCTACTCAAACCAATGTTTACAAGGAACAGTGGCTTTTAGCACAGACAAAGAAAGTAAACAAGAGCACTGCCAAACCAAATCTGTCAAGATATAGGGGGGGGAAAGGTTGTATTATTGTTATTTTTTTGGACTGAACAATTTTACTTAGTATTTCTTTTCACTTGTTGTTTCCCTTCATTTCTGCAAAGAAATATACTAAATAAGTAAGTTACTTTCTCATAGATGTAACCACAAAAAAATACTGCCAATAGTTCACTTTTATTGTACATCAGTTACCTCACCTGATCATAGTTCTCTGCCCATGAATTGTAGAAGTCCACCTTTTCTGCCAACGTGGTGCTTTTATGAGCTGATAAGATATTTGCTTTCACATTTTCCAAAGTTTTAGTGGTGGCTGCCATTATACAAACCTGGTGATGCAATGACAAACAAGTAAATGTAAAATAACAGAAACAACATTTGTCATAACATTTATTTTACTGTGAGCTCAGTAGGCATGGTGATCCTAATAAATCATTAATTTTCTAAAAAGCTGATCAACCTTACTTTTTGGTTTTCATTTGATTTATTTTGTGATTTCATATGTAGCCAAAATAATCTGAAAATATATCCAAATCAATTCTGGGATATTACACAGGTAATAGTGTCACATGAGGAAAATGTGGGAATGATTTGAAACTAGTGCAACTAATATATCAGAAGCCCATGTTGATTTAAATTGCTTATTGTTGCATTAGTAAATAACTATAACCTATTTTAAAGATTGAACTGCACTGTTCATGTCCGACCTCAACTATGGTTAAAAACACAGCCTGCTGCTACTTCAACCAGCCTTTAAAATAAATAAACATGCATGTTAGCGACAGAGTTACCTACAGTAGCTTCGATGTTTTTCTTTCTTCTTCAGTAGTTTATCCAGTTGGATCCCTCGGATGCTTATAATTACACACTGTATTTTTATTATTATGAGTGAAGTATATATAGCTGTGTGGGGTTCGTGGTTTCCGTGTTGTTGCGTTTACGGCCACCGTAATATCTGACACACATGTTTTCATTTAAAAATATAACCTTTAAAAAATAAATACAAAGGAAAAACCTTGACAACTTGACAGAAACAAATCCCCTGCTAGTATACACTCTGAAGAGAATGTGCAATACTGAACGCACACACAAAGAGACACACACACAAATACCGTCTACTACTTGGACATGGAGATTGTAAATGAGTAGAAAACTGTTACAGACCACACAAAGGTGGCTGTCTTTTTCAACTCCTTTCTGTCAGACCATAGATGGCACCTCCAGATCCAAAACAATCTAACATTACATTTTCTTTTAAAAGCCCTGGATTTTTTGTACAAAATGAAGCGTTATTTTGTTTTAAGCTTTTAAAACCCATTTTCCCGACAACCATTGAAAGCGGCATAAATGCTTCCAAATTATTGCACATGCGCAGTAGCTATTATCCCGAACTGCTGTTCTTGTTCCCACCTGCAGAGCGACTAGTCAAAACAAAAATCTTCTGGAAAGTCGGAGTCCTCCTGATATTAAAAAGCAGGCTAACCCAGCACGTAGCTACCGATAACGTTAGCAAAGTTAATTAAAGTGATATTAAACATAACTTTAATGGTCGTAAAGTAAATTTAGTCGCCACGATTCAATATGGAGACCGTTCAAAAGTTCCGTTTTTTCTACAACTTGTTTTGGTCGGTTTTTGTGGAATAGCTGGAATGCTAACGCTGTGTAGAAATATCAGTTAGCTTCGCATTGGACTCACCAACAACACAGAAAGCCCCCAGCCTCTTCTGGGCCCTGTTGGACGGCAGGAGTTTGTTATTTTACTCACTGGTAATAGGCCTCTTTTACATTTCAGCTGCATGTTGTGTTTAACAAAGAAGTAACTGTTTTTGTGTGTCCTGTAAAACCGCTTAAAACAACACATTAGTATCGCCTGAGAGCTAGTTGACCTGCATCACAAACTCTAAAAACAATGAGTTACCAGTCACTACGTGTGATTGACAGTATTGGAAAAAGTACTCGGATGTTATACTTAAGTAAAAGTATAAATACTACAGTATAAAAATACTTTGTAACGCGTAAAAATCCTACTTATCTACAAGTACAAAAGTATTGTCATCAAAATATACTTTATAGTAGTATTTGCATCTAGATGTATATTCATTCAATTACTGGATTATGTTTATAACTACATTAAATTGTTCTTCACAGCTGTTTAAGGTAGCGCTGATTTTAATAACTTTATATACTGTTGCAGGATCTTCCCCTATACATTTGGTTTGAGCTCCTAATCTGTATATACTACTGCCAAATAGTAGTGGACTAAATGCTAAGAATATTGGCTTCCAAATTGTACTGGAGTAGAGGTATAAAATAGCATGAAATAAAGACACTCAAGTACAGTACAACTACCCTACAGTACTTGTACTTTACTACATTAAACCAATCTAAAATACATCATTCGTACCACGTCTTATCACATTTTGTCCTGAAGGCAGTTAAATGTTGAAATACTTGTACTTTTGTTCTTTTCCACAGGTTCTTTTGACAGCAACGCCCTCAAGATGTCTATCCTCGGGTTAAAGAAGAAACAGCCGAAGACTTTTAAAGTCAAAGTTATCACCATGGATGCTGAGATGGAGTTCAGCTGTGAGGTCAGGATTTTTTCGTGCAGTCTTTATACCTAAAGGGTTGCTTTATTCATCTCTGTATCTGGATGGGCTATGTTTTATTTCATTTCCAGGTATAACCATTGATTTTCTGCATTTGTATTTGTAACCAGTTATTGGCACATTCACAATACATTGGCCATCTTAGATTGATGGGAGGTTGTGGCTCAGTGGTAAGTGCGCTGATCTTCGGATCACGGGGGCGAATCCTGCTGCAGTCAACATTCCGCAGTCAAGACACTTCACCCTAAATTGTTCAAGTGGGGATTGCCCACAGTATTGAATGTATGTAAGTCGCTTTGGATAAAAGCGTCTAACAAGTGACATGTAATGTAGTTTATGGACAAGCTTACTGAAGAATAGCCTGAAACTGACCTAATTATAAACAATTGTTTTGCATTACATCATCAAGAGTTCAGCTTGTTTCCTCATTTATGTATATGCCGGCCCTGCCACGTCTTGTCTTGTGATCAACTTACCTAGAACATGATTGACCCATTGAAATGTTTTAAACATTTGCTAAGGGAAATAATCTCCCTGCTTTTTACTCGATAATATTGATTCTTTTTGATTGTGTTATTGAAGGCATCCTTTACTTTTCAGGCCCAACTCACCTATACAATACTGAAAAACCCTCACAAATCAGTCACTTCAATATTTGACCATGAAGACTAAAGGGATATTCTGTTTTAGAAAAAGGAGCATCACTTGTTTTTTTGGTTGATTTAAACAGTTCCTGGGAATACAGAGCAGCAGCAACTGTCTTTATCACTCTCTGTTGTTCTCAGGTGAAGTGGCAAGGCAAAGACCTGTTTGACCTGGTGTGTCGCACCGTTGGTCTGAGAGAGACCTGGTTCTTTGGACTCAGGTACACGGTGAAGGACACCTACGCCTGGCTGAAACCAGAGAAACGGGTGAGTGAAGGAGTGAAGGTCAAATGGAGCAATGAGGATTATTAAATGAACAAGATACCAGACGTCATGGGGTTCAAATATTATCAACAATGCATAGTCAGATTAGAAAGATGAGGCTAACTAAATGAAGGCTATAACAAACATAATTATCCATTTACAGACATGTTGTATATTGTCTTTTGATTAAACAAATAATCATTTTGTTTCTACAATGTAAACAGTATCCATCCAAACACACAATCCAAAGGTGCCTCTTCAAATTGTTTGTCTTATCTGAAAAACAATCAAAGAAAGTGTTCAGTTTGTAATTATATAAAACCGCAAACTTTGCATAAGAAGGAGTTAATGATTTATTCTAATGATTGAGGAATTACATTATTGCTAGCAAGTTATTACATAAATACTGATCATGCACTTCTGGCTAGGGCTACTCGATTATGGCAAAAATCATACTCTCGATTATTTGGGTCAATAATTGATATCACGATTATTCAAAACGATTATCCATTTACTTTGAAAACATCCATTTATTGAAAAACCCAATGTGACCAGTATGTTTTTAACAGTTGATTACCCTGAACTTTAAGTATAATTCAACTGAAAAACCGATCGTTTTATTTCGATAGTTGTTTTCAAAATCGTAATTGAGCAGCCCTACTTCTGGCTTTAGTGTGTTTGGTCTGAAATGATGGTGCTTATTTGTTCTCTAAGGTCTTGGACCAGGAGGTTCCCAAGGACTCGCCCATAACATTTCATTTCCTGGCTAAATTCTTCCCAGAGAAAGTAGAAGAAGAGCTCGTCCAGGAGATAACTCAGCACCTCTTCTTCTTACAGGTAAGCATTGGTGTGTGTGTGTGTGTGTGTGGATGTGTGTGTGTGTGTGTGTGTGTGTGTGTGTGTGTGTGTGTGTGTGTGTGTGTGTGTGTGTGTGTGTGTGTGTGTGTGTGTGTGTGTGTGTGTGTGTGTGTGTGTGTGTGTGTGTGTGTGTGTGTGTGTGTGGTGTGTGTGTGTGGTGTGTGTGTGTGTGTGTGTGTGTGTGGTGTGTGTGTGTGTGTGTGTGTGTGTGTGTGTGTGTGTGTGTGTGTGGTGTGTGTGTGTGTGTGTGTGTGTGTGTGTGTGTGTGTGTGTGTGTGTGTGTGTGTGTGTGTGTGTGTGTGTGTGTGTGTGTGTTGTGTGTGTGTGTGTGTGTGTGAAGATGTTTCCTTGGTTTAATTAATACATGTGTCAAATTCTTGTATAGGTCAAAAAGCAGATATTAGATGAAGAGATATTCTGTTCCCCTGAAGCATCCGTCCTGTTGGCGTCCTATGCCGTCCAGGCCAAGGTAAGAAAGCTTCATGTTCCTACCTTCAGGTATGCTTTCGGCAAAGACCTGAAGATTACATATCATGTTTTGACCAGCTTTATACAAAGTATCTCTCTGTGTATGGACCTAACAGAATATACGGCGCACTTTAATAAGACTTAGATCAATGTGTTTTTGCAAACAATCAATATTTTATTTTCAGTTAGACTTATACACATATAGTTTGCTAATGTGCAAAAGTAACGTCCACATCTTTTTATTTTTCTCGTTTCCACCCCTTTATTCTCAATCGCAGTATGGGGACTATGACCCAAGTTTCCATAAGCCGGGCTTCCTCGCACAAGATGAACTTCTGCCCAAAAGAGTAAGTGCACATTTCAAATTGTTGTTATTTGTTGTTATTATCTGTTTGATATACCTAATTGGTAGATCAGTGACACATTGTTAGTTTGTGTGTAAGCAGTACATAATGTGTATTCTTCTGATCCTGTAGGTTTTGATGCAATACCAAATGACAGCGGACATGTGGGAGGAGAAGATCACGGCTTGGTACGCCGAGCACAGAGGCATCGCCAGGTAAGACCCACGCGGGGGGGATTCTGAAATTCAGCATGTAGAGAGAAATGAACCCCTGCACAGAGACAGTTTTCCTGAATACAGTAGTTTAAATGAGATAAATTCGATATGCCTTCCCTTCTTTATTTTTACATCATCCATACAGGGATGAGGCTGAGATGGAATACCTTAAAATCGCTCAGGACCTTGAGATGTACGGTGTCAGCTACTTCGCCATTACTGTGAGTGTTATCTTATGCTGCCTTTTATGGTATTTAAAAAAAAGATATATGTCACCTTTACTGTTACTGTTGTTTCAATTCACAGCAAAATAAGAGGGACACAGACCTGCTTCTCGGAGTGGATGCTCAGGGTCTCCACATCTACAGCCCCAACAGCAAACTCAACCCCAACAAATCCTTCCCCTGGAGCGGCATCCGCAACATCTCTTACAGCGAGAAGGAGGTAAATGCAGCGGACTGTCTTTTCCGGTCTTTCATCGAGCATTTTTCTGTCAAAATGGGGGTATGAATATTGTGTGGAAACAACAAGTGGGCTTGTTTAACTGTATTGAAATTGCAAATCCATACATGATTTTTTCTCTTACTATAGATACAATTTACAACACAACTGCCAAGAAACTGTAGGTGTGTAGTGTGATTCTGTGTAGTTTATTTATGGCATCCTGTTGGATTGGACGCCATCTGAACAGGACATCGCACGCTCACTGCTTGATAGCGCGCAAAGGTCCGTTTACGCCGGTTGTTAAACAACATCGTTATGGGGAAATGCAAGCTTGCGTCCAAATGGTTGGAAGATAAGGAGGAAGGACAATCAATACTGTATATAGTCAATGTGAGGTAAAGTGTGTCGCCAATGTAACCGGTTAAACCTCGAAGTGGCGATGAGGTCGTAAAATGTATGAAAAAAAGGTCTTAAAAGGTATTAAAAGGTATTACATTGGACTTCAGGATTCCTGCATATACCCTGTGTTAACTATATCATAAAGCGCTTAAATTTTTCCCTTATGCAACATGAAAGTATCACGATATGTATCGGTCGAGTATCGGTATCGTAAAAAAAAATAATACTCACTTTTTAACTTTCCCATGTTGCAGTTCACCATCAAACCCTTGGATAAGAAGAAAGATGTTTTCAAGTTCTACTCCTCTCAACTGCGTGTCAACAAGCTGGTTGGTCTGCCTCTTTCTGAATGTTGCACTATCATACATTTAGAGCTATATGAAGTTAGGGTACCACTTTACAATAAGACTACCCTTTATAAAGGGTTCGTAATTAGGTTATTAATTAGGTTGTAAACACTTTATTTAGTCAACACAGACTCACTATTTGGCAAGGTGACTAAGCCTTATATTGGCTACTTAGTGAGAATCAACTCAGTGAACAACAGATACCAAGGATGCTGGCTGATGAACAAGACGAAGTAAGCTAGGTAGCCAATATAAGACTTAGCAGTACAGATGCTTGTGGGCACACTATTTGGCAAGCAACCGGTCACAGTTGCCCTGTTTATCTCATGTCTTATAAAAGCTTATTAATGACTTATAAAGTGTTCACAACCTAATTAATGAATGAACTACAAACTATTCGTAAACCCTTTATAAGAGGAGTCTTATTGTAAAGTGGTACCGAAGTTAGATATTTATTGTCTGGTCTCTCCTGTGTCTTCAGATCCTGCAGTTATGCATTGGCAATCACGATCTATTCATGAGGAGGAGGAAGGTGGACTCCATTGAAGTGCAACAGATGAAGGCTCAAGCAAAAGAAGAGAAGGCCCGCAAGAAGGTCAGTGCTCCCAGCTTCAAGCGAGCAATAAGAAAAACATTGTTCACAGTATGAAGGGTTGCTGGCGTAAACCTTTTTGAACTGGTAAACTATTATTACCACTAGGTGTCACACTTGACTCAGCAGCTGCCCATCCCTTCTTTTCTTGTACATGATATCTCCTCTATGTTTTGATTTAAAGATCCAAGATGGTGGTACTCGCAGACTAATTACATTACATTGCATTTTGCTGACGCTTTTATCCAAAGCGACTTACAATAAGTGCGTTCGACCAACAAGATGCAACCTTGAAGAAAACAGAATCATATAAGTACATCAGGTTTCATAGAGCCAAAACATTTCAAGTGCTACTCAACTGGCTTTAGGTAAGCCAGTCCTTTATTAGTATATAAGTGCTTTGTTGGTAATTCTATCGCTCAAAGTGGAGTCGAAAGAGATGAGTTTTCAGTCTGCGCCGGAAGGTGTGTAAGCTATCTGCTGTCCTGATTTCAATGGGGAGCTCATTCCACCATTTTGGAGCCAGGATAGCAAACCCACGTGTTTTTGCTGATGGGAACTTGGGTCCCCCTCGCAGCGCGGGTGCAGCGAGCCGTTTGGCTGATGCAGAGCGGACAATCTTATACGTTGAAAATGTTCATAGTGTTGTATTTTAGTTTAATTAGAGTTTTAGTAGGACACAACGGGCTTTTTTATAAAATCAGACGCGTTAAGGCTTTTACACTGAACCAGTAAAACCAGAAATTCATCCAACTCTATACACACCATGCATACATATAGAAACTACAGTTTTATTTATCATCACTGATCAAGCTTGGTTCTCTTTGCTTACATTATTGAGTTTCTTCTTGGCATCAATGTAGATGGAGCGGCAAATCCTGGCACGGGAAAAACAGATGAGAGAGGAAGCAGAACGGGCAAAAGAGGAGATGGAGAGAAGACTCTTCCAGCTGCAAGACGAGGCGCGGCTGTCCAACGAGGCTCTGGTGAGAGCTTCATCCTCCACATGAAATAACTGTTGAAACTGTTCAGCTTTTTTGATGAACTCCCGTTTGGCTAACTGGATACCATTGCGAAGCCTAATGTCTCCATCATTCCTAATAATGGCTATTTAAATGTTCCAATGTATTTTCTCCAGCTTCGCTCTGAGGAGACGGCGGACCTGCTGGCAGAAAAGGCTCAGATTGCAGAGGAGGAGGCCACGCTTCTGGCCCACAAAGCTGCAGAAGCCGAGCAGGACAGGCAGAGGTTAGAGGTCACGGCCATGAAGACCAAGGAGGAGAAGCGGCTGATGGAGCAGAAGATGAGGGAGGCCGAGCAGCTGGCCGTCAAACTGGTGGAGCAGTCTGAGCGGAGGTCATTAGATTTAATAACTTCCATCTTTTCTAAGTTCCATTTATCTTATTTTTCAATAAAAATACATAATTAGTTACCATTTAGGTAAATCTGCATTCTTCTGCTTGTAATACCCTCTAGTGCAGGGATGGGCATATGGCGGCCCGTGACGCTGTGACGTTAAGTTGCAGCTTGTAATTATGCCGTTACAAGCTTCAAAGTTGCATTTATCATCTGAATTTGGCGAAACAAGTTTAATATTCTAAAAACCAAGACCTTGTTTATTTGAAATCAGATGAAAACAAACTGTCACGGACCCTGCCGTGTTACCTATGATTACTATACGCTTTTCATTCATAATTTCAGCGGGAGGGAGGGGTCGCGGCGCTGAGGAACAGCAGAGTGCGGGTTGACAGGTGTCTGTGTTGACACTCCCCTTATTGTACGTCAGCAGAGACAGGCTACAAGTGTCTTAGCTAGGTTCAAGTTAGACAACCAATGTCTGGGTTAGTGTTCATGGCTTCATGTTTATGTCATCTTAATGGTTAATCTCAATGCACTCACATTTTCCGTGCTTTCCAATAGTTTAAAATAGTTTTATTCCACTGTTAAATAACCTGTTCAATACAAACATGCCACATGTAAAAATTAAATACCATTTCTGTGAACTGATATTTGTTTAGCGAGCTTATTAGAGGATGTTCCCTGAAAGATTGTAAAATGTCAATGAAGATGTCAGTGTGTGTTCCAAGTGAATCTGCGGCCCCCTGGTGGCCAGTACATACATTACGTGGCCCCCACCACCATCCAAGTTGCCCATCCCTGCTCTAGTATTTGGTGTTTGTTAGTAACAGTGTCTTCCTTCAGCCTTGAACTAATCAAAGCTCTGGTTCCAGATTGAAGGAGTCCGACCACCTGAAGCAGGACCTGACGGAGGCGAAGGACGCCGAGCGGAGAGCCAAACAGAAGCTGCTGGAGATCACCAAAACTACATATCCTGTGAGACGATGATCATACTGCGGCTCTTTGTGACAAATCCAAGTTAATACAGTGCAAATGTTTTATGAGCTACGGCCATTTATCTATCTATATAAGATACGTTTGACACTATGAGTCCTGACTCTGTGACGGTTAGTGCATTTAGAGAGGATTATTGTTGTTGTTAAAGCACCCAATGTAAAGCACAACATGAGCTGTTGTCAACATTTTGGACAGAGAAATGCATACGAGGGTTTTGGATTT
This sequence comes from Gymnodraco acuticeps, assembly GCF_902827175.1. Lineage (NCBI taxonomy): Eukaryota > Metazoa > Chordata > Actinopteri > Perciformes > Bathydraconidae > Gymnodraco > Gymnodraco acuticeps. Next base: position 6,189,915 of record NW_022992250.1, read on the forward strand.
AGTTGGATAGGAATAGGTACAATAAAAAAAGTTTCATTTGATTTTGTCGCCAATAAGTGCTGTCACCAAGTACTTACAGTAGTTAAAATAATTTGTATAGTGTATCACTTTCCATTTCCTGCCATCGTATGTAAACGGACTGTAATGTAGTAGTGAAAACACATTACAGTACTCATTTGACACATGTTTGCTTCCTTTAGCTCATAGCAGCCTACTCTGCTCCCCCTGCCCCCCTCCCTCCTCCTGAAGCTGCCGACTTTTCCTATGAATCAACGTCCACACGTCTGGACTTCAAAGACTCTGACATGAAAAGGCTGTCCATGGAGATCGAGAGAGAGAGGTGAGTTGACATCCTGTAGGGTACACTTTAGAAAGACAGTCCAGATCTGTGTGTGTGTGTGTGTGTGTGATACCTTGTGATGCATGAATGCAGGCTGGAGTACATGGAGAAGAGCAAACACCTGCAGGACCAGCTGAAGGAGCTGAAGACGGAGATCGAGTCTCTGAAGCTGGAGGAGCAGCAGCAGCAGGCCGGCGTCTACACCCTGCGCCACGAGGCCCGCGGGTACAACCAGGAGCCGGTCTACCTACCTCAGAGCAACGTACGTATCTGCACTTCAGATTACACTCGTCTGTAATTAATATTACTAATATTTATTAGTTCTGCTGAAGATTGTTTACCTGTCAGTATGTCTAATAGATTGAAATAGCTTAAATATTTTATCATGTCTCCCCATGTGTACCATTTCATAATAATGGGCTCGTATGCATGGCAACACTAGGCTTCCTATTTGCTTTTCTCAAAGCATATCCAAAGAATAATTGATCGTCTTTTAATGGAATCGTAAAGTTATTTCATTATTTATCTTGACACACAATCATGTCATCTTAATTAGTAATGATGAGTCAATGTGATTAACAAACATTGTTTAAATGGATATTTTAATTTATTAATATACTTATGGAGATATTAAATGACTTATACAATTATAAAATAATTTTGTATATAATATTTTTACAGTTTTATCCCATTTGGTAATAGAGAGAGACAATTCATGATAGCAGGTTTATTTTTGAACTATGTAAAATATCATAATTGCTTTTATATCCGCAAACTTTCTCCTCTATACTTTAATAAACAGATATTCTTTGAGCCAAAAGAGCCATCAGTTTAAAGGCAACCTGTTTTCAATATTTAAATATGTAGTTCCCAGCTGATTTAAGATGTGTAGCATATGAAGCACTGTTGTATTCATTTAATCAGTATTGGTGTTTACTTAACTTCTCGTTGTATCACTAAAAACATTTCTTCACACCGGTTTATTCCACATTTTCTCTTTTAAAAAACGTGTCTTGCAGCGAAACTCTGCGTACATGTCTCAGATGGCTTACTTTGAAGAAGTGTGATCGAGTCCTGCAAGAAACGCAACGTGGGCCCAGCTGTTGTGACTTTTGACCTGACTGAAACAAACAGACACTCGCACACATCATGACTGTGCTTTGGGAAGACTATAAATCTGTACCGACAACAAACAGCCACTAGTTGCTACCACCTTCCACACTGCAGCACCTTCTTTCTTTATAAAGTGTTTGTGACACTGATTCAAGACGTGGTGCTGAAGACGGTTGCATGTTGCTGTGTCGAGTTGCTGATGTTGTTTTGTGGTTTTTAAGGGATGCTTAGCTGTGAGATGGTCAGATATCATATCATAACTTCATGACACGTTTTAAAATAATGACTTAATGACATTTTAGGGCAGGGATTGAGGTTCAAATTCATCGTAAACTGGCTCTAGGCAAGTTCCTCCATTAGTCGCCATTGGATAAACACTGAAAATGAACATCTGTAAACAAATATTTTGTAAATACGGTCACTTTCTTTCAAACTAGCAGTGTTTCTCAAACGTGGGAAAAAATGACCTGAAAGAACCCCAAATTTGAAATTACACATTTCCCAATTTTGTTTTATAATGTAGTTTTGAACACTAAAAAAACAGTAAGGATAACTCTTGATTATTGACAACTTAAGGTGTAAATGAAAACAATCTTGCTCATAAAAGTTATTTGTAAAAATAGTAATCACAACTCACAGAGAAGTCTGAGAAGCGGACGTGTGCAGCAGGGACAGTTTCTAGAGGAGATACTCCATCAAATGTTAAATGCAGTGTTGATCTTTGTTTTGGTGGTTTTGTTTACTTTTTTAGTTTTTGAGCTGCCTTTACACACAGGTGCCTTTTTATTGTTTCCAGTGCCTCAACACATAGTAATGTAGAACAAAGGTAGTACACAAGCTTGCCATTTCAACTTTTTATCTTTTGTATCTAGACTGTTGATGTGCCTTGAACTTTATTTGTTACTATTATGATAAGAGTTACTAAGGTTTGTATATGCTATCATTGTGCTTATGTGTCTTAGCATTGGGGTTGCCTTTGAGCCTGGGTTGGATATCATACCCTGACTTTTTGACCTTCCGGTTTTCTTTTATTTCCTCAGCTGGTGTACTTCTCAGGGTTAGTGTTGGAGACAATCAGATATGTGTTTCCCCTGAGATAAACAGCCTTTTTTCCAATATTGCTAAAGGATTCAAACAGGCTATTAACATTTAGCTTGGTTAAATCTAATAGTAGCAAAGTAGAGATTTTAGACATGTTGAGATGGGTAACTTTTCTTACACTAAAGTCCTCATTATATTGTTAAAAAGGGAGAGGCTGGATGCCATATGTACAGCCAGGGATTCTGGGTGTTTATTTTAGATCGACATCATTATGGACCTAACGGAGACAATTGATTGGTTCATCATTGCATGGTTGGGTATTAGGCTAACCTTGGTCCTGTGTAAACTGTATTGTGTAAAATGTCCCAGTGAAAGTGTTCTTTTTGTATTTCATCAACACATTTCTTAAGTGCTTTAATTTGCATCTTCAACCTTATTTATTTGTGCTATAAATCCTTAAATAACATCATCACACATGTTTTCTTTGTGGAGGAATTAAATGTTTGTTTTTGTTTTTCCAGAAGTGGATTTTACTGCTACTTACTACTACAATGCGAGTGCTAAAAAAATATTTGACACACAAAACAATATTGTACCTACGGTTTACGTTGAAGTGATTACTATGTAACAATTTCACAAAGTTCTTTCAATGACCTATTTCATTTATCAAGTTGTTTTGGTGTATATCATTTCAATACAACCATGGTCATACAACATGCTTTTGCTTTGCCTGATGTTTGTTAGTAGAGGTTGTTCATAGATAATCATTTAATCATTATTGCGTTCTAATGTGTCAGTAAAATGTCATTAGCCGCGGAGCGAAGAACCCATCAAGGCTGAACATCCATCTAAGTATATTATTTGAATTATAGGATTTTATTTAATGTGTAGTCTCTCTGCATTTGAATGTGCATCCAAACACACATACAGTGGGGTAAAGAAGTATTTAGTCAGCCACCAATTGTGCAAGTTCTCCCACTTAAAAAGATGAGAGAGGCCTGTAGTTTTCATCCTAGGTACACTTCAACTATGAGAGACAGAATGGGGGGAAAGAATCCAGGAAATCACATTGTAGGATTTTTAATGAATTAATTGGTAAATTCCTCGGTAAAATAAGTATTTGGTCACCTACAAACAAACAAGATTTCTGGCTCTCACAGACCTGTAACTTCTTCTTTAAGAGCCTCCTCTGTCCTCCACTTGTTAACTGTATTAATGGCACCTGTTTGAACTCGTTATCAGTATAAAAGACCACAACCTCAAACAGTCACACTCCAAACTCCACTATGGCCAAGACCAAAGAGCTGTCAAAGGACACCAGAAACAAAATTGTAGACCTGCACCAGGCTGGGAAGACTGAATCTGCAATAGGTAAGCAGCTTGGTGTGAAGAAATCAACTGGGAGCAATTATTAGAAAATGGAAGACATACAAGACCACTGATAATCTCCCTCGATCTGGGGCTCCACGCAAGATCTCACCCCGTGGGGTCAAAATGATCACAAGAACGGTGAGCAAAAATCCCAGAACCACACGGGGGGACCTAGTCAATGACCTGCAGAGAGCTGGGACCAAAGAAGGCAAGGCAAGACCTGCAGTTTTCTGGGAGTTTGTTCCAGATATTTGGAGCATAATAACTAAACACTGCTTTTCCATGTTTAGTTCTGACTCTGGGGACAGAAAGCTGACCAGTCCCTGAAGACCTGAGAGATCTGGATGGTTCATAATTTAGCAGTAGGTCAGAAATCTATGTTGGGCCTAAACCATTCAAAGCTTTATAAACCAGCAGCAGTATTTTTGAAATGTATTCTTTGACACACAGGAAGCCAGTGTAAAGACTTCCGAACAGGAGTGATGTGATCCACTTTCTTAGTGTTAGTGAGGACTCGAGCAGCGGCGTTCTGAATCAGCTGCAGCTTTCTAATAGATTTTTTAGTGAGACTTGCAAAGACACCATTACAGTAGTCCAGTCTACTGAAGATAAAAGCATGGACAAGTTTTTCCAAATCCTGCTGTGACATTAGTCTTTTAATCCTAGATATATTCTTTAGGTGATAGTAGGCTGATTTAGTAACAGTTTTAATGTGACTGTTGAAACTCAGGTCAGAGTCCATGACTACACCTAGATTTCTGGCTTTATCTGTTGTTTTGAACATTGCAGACTGAAGCTCACCGCTAACTTTTATACGTTCTGCCTTGGCTCCAAAAACCATTACCTCAGTTTTATCTTTGTTTAATTGGAGAAAGTTCTGACACATCCAGTCATTGATTTGTTCAATGCACTTACTCAGTGTTTGAATTGGAGCATAGTCTCCTGGTGAAATTGTTACGTAAATGTGTGTGTCATCCGCATAGCTATGGTAACTTATTTTGTTGTTTTTCATTATCTGAGCCAGTGGTAGCATGTAGATGTTAAAGAGAAGAGGCCCCAAGATGGAGCCTTGAGGTACCCCACATGTCATATTTGTCAACTCAGATGTGTATTTACCTATAGAAACAAAGTTGTTTCTGTCCTTTAAGTAGGATTCAAACCAATTTAGAACTGTTTCCGAAAGTCCCACCCAGTTTTCTAGTCTGTCTAGTAATATGTTGTGGTCAACAGTGTCAAACGTAGCACTGAGATCTAATAATACTAACACTGAAGTTCTGCCACTGTATGTGTTTAAGTGGATGTCATTGAAGACCTTTACAAGAGCAGTCTCAGTGCTGTGGTTTGGACGAAAGCCTGACTGGAACACATCGAAACAACTATTTAAATGCAAGAAATTACTCAACTGTTGAAAAACAACTTTTTCAATGATTTTACCTAGAAATGGGAGGTTTGATATGGGCCTGTAATTGTTCATTACTGAAGCATCTAGATTATTCTTTTTAAGAGCGGTTTAATGACTTCAGTTTTCAGGGCCTGTGGAAAAATACCTGAGTGAAGAGATTTGTTTACTATATGAAGTAGATCTGAGGCCGTGCAAGGAAAAACATCTTTTGAAAAATCCTGTTGGAATAATATCAAGGCAGCAAGAGGAGGATTTCAGAAGTTGAATAATGTCCTCTAGGTTTTTATCATTAATCTGATGGAATTGTGTCATGGTGTTTGAATTGATATTAGGTGGACATAGGGACAACACATTTGCTGTACCTGATGCAGAGGCACTGAATTTTGTCAGTGAAGAAGGAGGCAAAATCATTGCATGTGGATATAAATTCAGTGGCTACTGACACTGGGGGGTTAGTTAGTCTGTCGACGGTAGCAAACAAGGCTTGTGCATTGTTTTTGTTTTTGGTAATGATGTCAGAGAAGAAAGACTGTCGTGCGTTTTTCAATTCCAAATTATAAAGGCCAAGTCTCTCTTTATAGATTTCAAAGTGAACCTGGAGATTTGTTTTTCGCCACCTACGTTCAGCTTTTCGACACTCTCTTTTTTCTGCTCTCACAGTCATGGCCTTTCTCCATGGAGATATTTTCTTCCCAGTCACTTCCTTTACCTTAGTTGGAGCAATGGCATCTATAACATTTTTAATTTTTTAATTAAAATGATCTCCTAGCTCATTTACTGAGATGTTAGCAGGGGCAAGCGTGGAAGAAAAAATCTGAGTAAACATTTCCCTAGTGTTTTCAGTTAAATATCGCTTTGTGGTTACCTCTTTTTGAACATTTTTGTGAACAGAAATAGAGCTCTCAAAGAAAACACAGGAATGATCAGAGAGTGCAACATCAGTCACCACAACCTTAGAGATATTCAGACCCTTTGAGATAATTAAGTCCAGAGTGTGCCCCTTATTGTGCGTGGGCTCCGTCACATGCTGAGTCAGTCCATAGTTATCAAGAACACAGTTCTTTAGCCCCTCTGTCCTGGGGGTTGTCAACATGGATGTTAAAATCACCCACAATGACTAGATGGTCAAAGTCAATACACACTATAGACAGCAGTTCAGTAAAGTAATCAAAAAAGCTTGCACAGTATTTGGGTGGTCTATAGATATTTAGGAACAGAGCTCGAGAGGAGCATTTCAGCTGAAGGGCCACATATTCAAAAGAAGCAAAGTTCCCATACGATGTCTTCCTGCATTGAAGGGAATCATTGAACAAAATAGCAACTCCACCCCCTTTCTTATGCATTCTTTCCTGACTCATAAAACTACAGTTGGGAGGGGTTGATTCGATAAGAACAGCTGCACTGTTATTTTGTTCAATCCAAGTTTCCGTTAAAAACATAAAATCAAGATTGTGCTCAGTGATAAAATCATTGATTAAAAATTGTTTTCCTGCCAGAGACCTGACATTTAATAAAGCTAGTTTAAGTTCGTTAAATACACTATCAGTCAGATTTTTTGTAACAAGCTGTGGCTGACATGGAATCAATGCTAAATTAGATAAACTCACACAAACGTTTGAGCACTTCCTGTTTCTAAACTGATTCACCGCTCTTAATCTATTACCTATCAACACAGATATTGGCAAAGCTACTGGCAGGCAGGGCCCCTGCATGTCCTGGAAAGAGTTGAGAGTGACATACGCCCTTGAGCCTGGACCCAGCACATATCAGTAAGAGTTTGTTGCGTTTTGTACACACACATCCTTATCAGGCTTCGGAGACTGCAGATGCTTTCTTGAAGGCAACAAAGGCTACCATCAGTAACACACTACACCGCCAGGGACTCAAATCCTGCAGTGCCAGACGTGTCCCCCTGCTTAAGCCAGTACATGTCCAGGCCCGTCTGAAGTTTCCAAAATAGAACTTTTTGGTAAAAACTCAACTAGACGTGTTTGGAGGAGAAAGAATGCTGAGTTGCATCCAAAGAACACCATACCTACTGTGAAACATGGGGGTGGAAACATCATGCTTTGGGGCTGTTTTTCTGCAAAGGGACCAGGACGACTGATCCGTGTTAAGGAAAGAATGAATGGGGCCATGTATCGTGAGATTTTGAGTGACAACCTCCTTCCATCAGCAAGGGCATTGCAGATGAAACGTGGCTGGGTCTTTCAGCATGACAATCATCCCAAACACACCGCCCGGGCAACAAAGGAGTGGCTTCGTAAGAAGCATTTCAAGGTCCTGGAGTGGCCTAGCCAGTCTCCAGATCTCAACCCCATAGAAAATCTTTGGAGGGAGTTGAAAGTCTGTGTTGCCCAGCGACAGCCCCAAAACATCACTGCTCTAGAGGAGATCTGCATGGAGGAATGGGCCAAAATACCAGCAACAGTGTGTGAAAACCTTGTGAAGACTTACAGAAAACGTTTGACCTCCGTCATTGCCAACAAAGGGTATATAACAAAGTATTGAGATGAACTTTTGTTATTGACCAAATACTTATTTTCCACCATAATGTGCAAATAAATTCTTTAAAAATCAGACAATGAGATTTTCTGTATTTTTTTCTTCTTCTCATTTTGTCTCTCATAGTTGAGGTATACCTAGGATGAAAATTACAGGCCTCTCTCATCTTTTTAAGTGGGAGAACTTGCACAATTGGTGGCTGACTAAATACTTTTTTGCCCCACTGTAATTGCAGAGAATCTAATGTCTGTTTGGCTTGCCTAAATTCTATCCAGCATTATTGTGTACAAAATGTCATGTGAAACAGCCTTTTTACTACAGAGAATTACTACTAAACACTTTATGCTGACTAGGATGTTTTGAGAATAACTGCCATCATTTAGGACTGAAGGATTTACATTTACTGGAGGTATTGCAGGTATTTGCAATACATTCAAAACCCTTTACAACCTAAATGGCATGAGTTCACAATTTAAGCAAAATGGTCCAGACCCGAAAAGTATTTCTAAAATAGCAAAATCCTTCGACAAGCCCTGCTGGACTCCAAAAAGGAAAACAAGAAGCTGGCTGCAGAAAATGCTTCTCTGAGAGAACAGACTGTAAGCAAGGAGCTCACCTGGGAGGAAGAGAAAAGGAAGTGTAAGGCAAGAAAATACTTTGACAGCCTGGTGAAGAGTCCACAAGAGCCAGTCAAAAACAGTCGAAAGAAAAAAGTAAAGAAAAAGAGATGGAAGTCTGCTCCTTGAGGAAAGTTTGCACTGCCAGAAAATGGAGACAGAGAAGGTAAAAAGAATCCTGGAAGGAACAGCACCATCAGCTCAATGAGATGAAACCCTCCTTTGACAAAGCTGTGATGGAGTTAAAGAAAGAGAGAGAAAGCAGACGGCTTGTTACAGAGAATGAAGAAGCTGCCAGTCTGGAGAATCTGGAGGCCATCACCAGAGACAGAAAGGGAGTGATGGCACTGGAAGAGGAACATCTGGAGGAGACCCGCCAGAGAGAGACAGAGTGGCAGACACAACACAAAGTCCTCGAGGGTCAGATCGAGTGTTAGCTGGCAACGAAGGAGATTCTTAAGACATCTGAGCAGAAACAGAGCAGAGAGGTGGACGAGAAGTGGCTCAACAAGGAGAGGGAGATGAGGGAGGAGATGCAGCTCCTGAACCAGAGAAATGCTCAACTGCAGGTACGCCACATCAGCTGATCATTCTGGTTTACATCATAACATGTTTATTTGTAACAATTAATTAAATATGAAGTCTTTCTAAGAGAAAATACTTATATTCTGACTATCTTTTAAGGAGTTTGCCTTGAAAACTGAGGGAGAAGGCTCAGATGAAGGAGGAAGGCAAAAGAGACAGAAAGGAGGTTAATGCAGGGGAGAGAAGAAAATGAGTCATATTCTCCTCTCCTATCACCCCTTTTTCCCTTTTACCCCGTACCTCCACTCCTTCTAACCCATAGGAAACAATCTTGCTCCTAAACATAATTGAATATCAAAAGAAAAAATCTACGCTTTTTTGTCTTTGTCAGTACAGAGAACATTTAAAGGGATTGCAGACTGAATGAATTACTATTTTGTGCAGACCGTGAAGTACTTCAGTGATAAGGCATGGCCTTGAAAAATGTATTTCATACATATTTAACATGTCAGTCGTATCCTGATTCAAGTTTGACATTCATTTTATTTCTCAATTCCGACATTGCTCACTCAATTACTCGATTATATGAATGAGTCTGCTGTTTAGGAACAATGTACCTACGTAACATACTTCCTTTGTCCTTCACGTGGTGTCATCTTACTTTTGTGACAATGTGTGTTAAAAGAGCTGAAATGAGATGGACTGAAATAGCTATTTCAGTCTATCTCATTTCAGCTCTAGATTTTTCCTATTACCGAGTCACTTTAAGGGCCTTCTGCTGCCTTAACTGTCTCAGTAGCGAGTCTGGATCTGCTTGGATGAGATTATGATTACACACAGAAAATGACTTTCTAAGAACTGAAGAGTGCAGGGGATAAGTGGAGGGAGAGGGTTTCCCTCACAGGGACTCATCACAGCAGGATGTCCAGCAGCCACAGGAATATCAGATTCGGGGGAATGAGTATCATTCACAGAGTTCATTTCCCCTGGAGATGAGTTTCTCTTTCACTATGGAAAGACTGTTACTCCCATCTGTTTCAGCTGCAATCTGTCCCATGGCATTTGGCACACAGATTAGAGTAATAGGAGAAGGGGCAGAGGTACATTTAGAGACGGTGAATTGCATGGCAGTGCTGACTGGAGAGGAAGGGCTGCAAATACATAAAGGAGGGGAATCACGTCCTACACAGAGAGAAAGGGAGAACGTGCTTTTGAAGGGGTTTTGCTGTGAAGGCATTTAAAGAAGTGAAATAATTGGATCCTTGAGGCCTCGTCTCAGCAATAAGCTAAAATGAATGCAAAAAATGCAAACCCCATTGTTTCAACGAGTGTATGTGGAGAAGGTGAAGTCGGGTGACAGCGGGATGTCATCAAATAAAATCACAACCACAGGGTTTTAATATGTTTTCTTCAGCACAACACCATTCATTCAATACAAACAGAATTAGGACACTTCTGCAGAATTGTATCCTGGGAAGAAGCCAAGTTACGCACTGGCACCAGGGGAACTACGCACTGTATTGTTCTTCAGAGATATTGATCCTTTCGTGGCTATTCTCCTCCAGCGCAGATGAAAGAAATCTGCTTCCCTGCTTGATATCGCCCTAGTGAACTTGGCGAGGAATGAATGCCTGAGAAAGAAAATAACAGTTGAATGTAATCCGACGACCTGCTCTTAATGCAATTGGGCCATGGTTTGAGGAACAATAGGACAAGAATGGGCAGATTTATCTTCACTCATCCTCATTCTGTTTATGGTAATTGACTGAGATTATTTGGCCAATATTTTATTCAAATTTGGTGCAGTTAATTTATGATTTTATAGTTTGGGGGAAATGTGTGGTTAGTGCCGGATGAGATATATTGAGAACAAAGTCAAACATATGGAGCCATATCTATTTTCTGTTTCTCTTCTATAGAAAAATGGAATTTCAGGAAATGTAGGATACGTTTTAGCTCAGTGTTACGATGTTCTGTATTATAGGGATTTAAATATTTACACATTCTTGGAAATATGTTTTATTCATTTTTTTTGAAAGATTGACACCACTGTTGTGCATTGAGTAAATCTCTGGAGAATGGAGGTGCTTAGCTCAGGATAAACTCTTTTATGGGGAGTTAAGTGCTGTAACTATTTTAGTTTGGATTATGACTCACTGTAAAGCAAGTTCTTTCCAATATTTACAGTATGTAAAAGCTGTGAGCAAATCATCAATTGTTGTTTTGCATACATATTCCACCACCTTGGCACAATGTCAATAGACAAATGCTTGTTCGATTGTTCGTGTGTGTGTGTGAGTTCGAAAATTGTCTGCACCTTGCAAGGTCAATGCTGCACATCAGTCATCTCGACCGGCGGGGGTTTCTTTTATCAGTCAAACTCTGGTGACAGTCGACTGCACAGAACACATGGTAGATTCCCACTGACTGTTTTATATCTACAGGGCTTGTTTCAATGTGATTTATGCATGTGAGTGTGTGTGTGTGTGTGTGTGTGTGTGTGTGTGTGTGTGTGTGTGTGTGTGTGTGTGTGTGTGTGTGTGTGTGTGTGTGTGTGTGTGTGTGTGTGTGTGTGTGTGTGTGTGTGTGTGTGTGTGTGTGTGTGTGTGTGTGTGTGTGTGTGTGTGTGTGTGTGTGTGTGTGTGTGTGTGTGTGAGTGTGTGTGTGTGTGTGTGTGTGTGTGTGTGTGTGTGTGTGTTTGTGTGTGTGTGTGTGTGTGTGTGTGTGTGTAATCCGGTTGCTTCTTTGTTTGTCAAGACAGCTAGGTATTTCTGTCCCTATACTGTAACCATGTGCAGCCTCAGGAGTGGTTAGCCAGGAAGAAAAATAAGAACTTCATATTTTATAATATATGCTTTCCACTTGAACTGACGCAGTGAGAATAGCAGAAAGAAGCAGATTCTTTTATTTGTGTTCAAACATGTCATTACAAAGGCTTTCTGGTGCAACTGGCAGAAAGAGTGGCTTCTTCGGCTGATGAGATGTACAGAGGAGTGAGAACGACAACACACACACACACACACACACACACACACACACACACACACACACACACACACACACACACACACACACACACACACACACACACACACCATTTAAAGCTCAACTTTCTTCTTTTTTATTTAAACATGCATGCATTTGCTGAGAAACTGCAACGTGAAAATGTCTTTCTTCTTGATCAGTCGCTCAGTGATTCACACATTACGCGGCCGTCGGCTGAGAGCTGTCTGCGCGCGATCCTGAGCACAAATTGAATCAAGCCAATCATCCTCATCAAATCTAATCATTCTGCAGTAGAGGTATTCCATGTGGGGCTATATTTGTAAGAATTGTATTCCAAAACATGATTTATCCATTTCATCCATAAAATATATCTTAACCAAACGTTCCCAGGTGACTCTGTGGGATGGGTTAATGGAATTGAATATGTCAATATTGTTATGATGAGGGGAATCCGAGTGAGAGCGATTTTCACAGAGGCAGTTTCAAGAGGCAGCATTAGTGGGGCAGAGGCTTTAGTCACACGCTTTATTTTTCTTTTTTCTCACATTTTGTGTTTACCCCGATATCAACTTTTCCAACAACTTTTTTTTTTACACAGATATTTTGAAAATCTTTGACCAACTTTTAGACTTAGACGAGGATTTTTTTTTTTAGATTTAACTTTTAGGATTAGACGAGCAATTGTGTTGCCCAACTTTTATTTCCGTTTCCAACCTGTATGCATAGTTATGAAGCTGACATGGTGTAGTCTGGCCTATGTGTTAGATTAGATTAGATTTACTGTCCCCATAGGGAAATTCGTTTTCACAGCACTGTACATAGTATACATACAATATATAAACAACAAATAATAACACAGACAACAGATGGCGACACACATGGCCGTTACATTTAGCGAGGCCTGTTATTTCAGGCAGACATTTTTTTTTTCAAAGCGAGGAGGATTGGTTGGATAATGCTTTGATACAGTAGTAGGAGAAGAGGGGGGGAGGGGTCCTTTACATTTTCGGATGACGGATAATCTTTGTTGGCTCCTTTTGAAGTTGTCAGTGGTGTGTTGCCTGAAATTAATTGTATTGTCCAGTGTTACTCCAAGGTATTTAAAGCTGTCAACTGTTTGAACTGTTTGGTTATTGATAATGATGGGGTGCTGTGGTTTGGGGGGACCAATAATGATTTCTTTATTTGTACTGACTTTGAGGTGGAGATGGTTGTCCTCACACAATTTGGTGAAGTGTGTGATGGTTTTGTGGTAATCCATGACGTCAGCCTCCTATCCCCTCGGGGAACAACCTTTGTGATTCAGTACATGCCCTCGAGGCAACACCACAGTAACATATTTACAACAAATTACCCTACATAACAAAGCCATGCGGTCACAGTCACCTTTCAATGATCGGAGGTCACTGTATTCTGCTTTGCCACGCGGATCTTGTCAAGGTGATGGCTGTGTCAAATTAGATATTGATCTTAAGTGTTTGTGAGTTTATGTGCGGGTAGACCTCTGGTTTTCTGGTCTCCACGTAATCTGTTTAACTAAAAGCTCCATAGTATCTGTGAATTGGAGGTCATTCTTTTATATCAAGATCCTCAGGGCATGTGAGTAGTAAGCCAGCAGCTTATTTAATATGAGATGTCTTCTCTCTTCTTTAAATATGTGTGTGTGATGCATACTACAAATATTAGTGGATCGATTTTCCTTCATGTGGACAGGCCCTGAATGTGAAAGTTGAATCTGTAATGCGGCTCTCAAACATGAAGTGACACTGTTGATTTGACGATGGATCAATAAGACAGGATTCATTCAACCAGGAGATAATGAGGCACCTCAAACACCGACAGCATCACATGTTCAGTGTTTGGATGATTTAGTTTGGTTTGTAATTTTATACAAGAATGAAAATCTTTTAGAAACGTGTTTAATGCAGAACAATTATTATATAATGTAAGATGGGTAAAACAAAGTTCAATTGAACTTTCTTTCATCATCTGAAGACATAAATGGATTTTTATTATTATTTAAAGCCTTTTATTTATTTGATTGTCCTTTTATTTAAAAACAAAATATCCTTTTTAAGGCTTTATTTTTCGGGTTGTCTTGTGAGCGGGATATCTCAGGAACACCTTTAGGGAATGTCTTCAAATTCGGCACAAACTTTCAATTTCAAAGCAAGGATGAACTGATGGGATTTTCGTAATTAAAATGTGGTTAACTTGTACTTTTGTGCAGGTTAATTAAAATAAAGCTTTATCACTTTACAAAGTCAAACACTTACTTGCTTACTATCAGCTGTTGTAGTTTAAAAGGGCAGTCATATTTTGTCTTGACAATTCAGCCACGATTATCAAGCTAACTTCCTTACAGATCTTTCCACACTGTAATATGTCTTTATCCAAACGTTGACAGAGATTTTCATTGTTTGTTCAATCATAAATTCAGAATGGTGAATCATGTTAAAGCGGCTATAACAAATATTTGTAGTTTTAATGTTTTTTTAATAAGCTGGCAATCCCATTCTTGAGGAGGAACAATCTCAGGAAAGCCTGGAGAGAACGTCTTCAAACTTATGAAGATTAGCTCATTTGAATTTGGTGATTAAATGTAATGATATGGCCGGGTCATACTGAGAAGCAATTTGTCTGAGAATAAAAGTAAATGTTGAACTCTCCTACTCCTCCAAAACCCAGATGTAAGTGGGTGAGAGTGGCTTTTTTCTTCAGTGGGAAATGAGCTCTAGTGTCGTTTTTGGCTACAGGAAGAACTTGTTTATAACTTGTCACACCATCATTACAATTATTAGCCCAAGTTCCTAGTATCCTGAGCCAATTACTTTAAGGGCTGCTGGAGAAGCCAGTCCAAACAACTGCATGAGCTCCGAATCTGCCACCAGAGTGTCAACATTTCTGTTGTTTTCGTATGAAAACACAATTTGAAGGAGATGACTCAGCAGAGGAAACAGCAGAATGATAGATGTTTGCAGAGAACAACAAAGCTGCAGCTCTGGCCTCTGTTGTTGTCTGAGGCTGACGTGTGGAAATGTTTTTTTAAACCACAGCATGTTGTTGAGCATAATGTTCTCCTAAAGGATGCAATCTAAAGCAGACCTGTTTTCATTTTCTGATAAGAGAACTTGAGAGTAAAAGCTCTAAAAGTGCTTATCTACATGTCACCCTTCACGTTTCAAACACATGTGCAAAATGGAGATGGTAAAAATAAAGCAGCATATAAGGGACTTCAATTGATTCAACTGACAGTCTGTGTGTGTGTGTGTGTGTGTGTGTGTGTGTGTGTGTGTGTGTGTGTGTGTGTGTGTGTGTGTGTGTGTGTGTGTGTGTTTGTCTCAACCCCGTAAATCCTCAGGCTGTTCATTTGATCATCTGAGATTTGGCAGCTTCTCCCTGTTTGTCTGTTTGTTTGTTAGATATTAAAGTGTGTGTGTGTGAATATTAATCTAAAGTCGCACTAAGCTAATATGGTTTCTTTTTCTCTCCCTCTCTTTCACACACACCTCTGTTTCTGGTCGATGACCTACTTCCTCACTGATCATGTTACTGGTTTGCAGTGACGGTGATTAAGTGGGAGCACCGCAGGTCCAACAACGCTGAAGGGCACTACAGGTCCCAGGATGCCAAGGGACACCTCGGTTTTCTTTTTGCCCCCCTGAGAATCCTCATGTCAGTAATTAGAGAGTGTGTGTGTGTGTGTGTGTGTGTGTGTGTGTGTGTGTGTGTGTGTGTGTGTGTGTGTGTGTGTGTGTGTGTGTGTGTGTGTGTGTGTGTGGTGCGTTTCACTTGCACATGTTAGGGACCAAGAAACAAGCTTTCAGTTGAAACCTTCAGTTGCTGCTTATTTGTATTTCAAATACTTCAAGTCTGCTAACAAGATCTCAGCCTACTCATTTTAGATCCCCCGCTTCAGATGTGCCCCTCTCCTTTCCTTTTATAGAAATTTCTCTCATCCAATTTAAAACTGAGAGTTCAGCATCTTGGCTGAAGTGCACTCTGACGGACTCCTGACCTCCAAGGTAATTAGCGGCTCTGTGCAGGGATTTAAATGGTTACCTTTGAGCCACAGAAAGACCTCTGTTGGTCCTCAATGTCCTCAGTGCATCAATCCCTTTCCACAACCTCTTTCAATAAGCCTAAAGCGGGATTGTCATTAATACCAACCCATATGCTGGAACTGCCTACCGTATAACCTGAAATTTTCCTAACTTTTAAGATGTGTGTCTGCCTTGCATTTTCAATATGTTTTACAACCTGTGTTTCTCTGGATGTCCTTTATTGATAAGGTGACAACACTTCAGAAACCAGGAGGAAAACAGTTGCTCATCTTGGTAGGCAAGTTCAGTCCAATTATAAACTGGCAACAAAAACTGAGACCTAAATGATTTCCGCTGACGTTAAAGCCACATTTGAATGTGATTATAGTAGAGTAGTTTCACCCACACATATTGAAACCAAAATGAATGTGAGCCCTGATCTGCAAGTGTTGATTTCAAGTCTAATTTTCTGTTTAATTATAAGAGCTTCTGCACATATCTGGTTTTGGAAAATGCAAATTCCCACGGAAAGGGAGAAAATATCTCCCTGATGATACAATTCACTGAGCTCAGATTTACCAGCAATCAGACATTTTACTGGCTTGCATCGTCACAAGGATCTGAATAAATCTGAAGCTGGAAATCAGTAGAAAGGAAGAACTGATTGTCTCTTTCTGGCACACACACACACACACACACACACACACACACACACACACACACACACACACACATTCACACGCACACATTCACACGCACACACACAGAGAGGATACATCCTTGTGTCTATGGTCATTCACTCAATCTCAATTATACCTACACTGATCATTTCCCAATTCTTACCATATTATCTCACTGGTTAACTTATGACGTTCTATAATGTCAAAGCTAATTAGAAGACAAGGATGGATACAAATGTGTTCAGACACAACCCCCATTATTTCCATTTGCAGCACCATCGACATTGTAATTTGCAGAAAAACCTCGCCGTCTCTTCTTCCTTACACGCTCCATTTAAGTGTGAACCCCTGAAAAGTACCAATGATTGATGTCTCCCCCTTCATCGGTTCATTCATCCAGGCGGTCTTTCAACTTCCAGGTTGCTCCACATGAAAAGAGCGAGTGAATATTAGCAAGAGGGTGAAGCTCCACGTGAACCCACCGAGTGACACAAACTAACCTTTCATTGTTCACTAGAAATCTTTCCTCCCGCATGTCTTTCATCCTAGCAGAATCAATACTGTGTGAACAGACCCACCACAATGCCTACTGACACACTCACAGTCACAAACAAGGACTCACACACACACAAGCATACACTGATATTTGCAAGAAATCAATACGGCCAATCAATCTTCTGAAACCCCGAAAGAGTTTCTCCGTGTTTTGTTTGACTTTCAGAACGACAGAGTGCAAGAAAAAAAAAAAAGTGGCATATAGCAGATGGACGTCAGCCGCAGTGTGTCACTGTGTTTCATGTGTGTGTGAAGTGAATATATGATGTGACATCTTCTTTATTTAACCCCGCTCTTCTGCTTGTTGTTTTTCCAGGACGATTAAAGGTCTTTTTATAGAAGTGCGGCTACACACGAGATGGACAGACTTACTCCCTTCTAATTGGCTGTCTGACGTCAAGGTGAGTTTGTCCCCGAACACACCCAACTGTTCATGTGTCAGTCTGCTGACGGCAGCAGGAAGCTAGTCTGTGGCGATAACATGATGTGCTATTTTGGAGAAAGAAATCTAACAACACACATATCATGTAGACAATATGGTGCATTTTTATATGTTCTCATTTCCTTTCCAACCCTGATTCTGTCCCCCATTCTGCAACAGTTAAACTCTGCAAGATGTTCAAAAGATGCATTTCATGTGCAGCTGATTGCATGTGTAAGGTGTGCTGGTGTGTTAACGAGCATCTGTCCATGTTTACATGCAGAAGGGAGGGTTCATGTATGTAAGCTGTTGACAGATGGTGGTGTGCAGGAGGTGGCCACGTTCAATGTCAACCCAGACATGCAAAATAAATAGGTTTTTTCTTGATTTTTCTTTGAGCAATACGCCACAGCATCCATCTTACCTAGACATCCATGTCAGATGCTATTGTAGCCTCGATGAGACATTGTTTTTAGTGTGAGCTCACACCTGCTTCAGGCTGCTCATCTACGCTTTTCTCATTAGTATTAATGAATGAAACACTTCCTGTTCATTATCTCCCGCTCTTTCAATTCAGATCATTTCGAGGAGACATTAGTAGTCAGTAAACATGAAACAAAATATCAAACAAAGCAGATGACAGAAAAAACTCAACATTAATACACAACAAGTAATGACTGTAAAAGGAGTAAAGGATGTAAGACAACGTATGGAATCCATGACTTTTTACATCTTAAATCTGCACAAATAAAGTTATTTAAAGTAAAAAGTCGACTGAATTTCAGACTTGCATTTGTCAGGTGGACAGTAACATGATTAAATGAATGCTAATGTTGCTCTGATTAATTTGTAAATGTATTTACAAACTGTGTCAGTGTTGTGTTTGCAGCTCGTTCTGCTCTCCTGTTGGCAAACTAAATCTACGTAAGTACCTTCAAGATGTTATACATTGAAAGACCTAAATAAGAATAAATAAGATTGCCTATTAATAACCTCACTTTTCTTACAGCTTGCTAAATATTATCATTAAATGGGAGGGTTAGAACAGAACATACAGAGTGTTTCCAACCTGCTCCTTTTATCTCTCTACACTAATCTCCCACAGAGTACATTTGATTTTTCTGCTTCTTTAGTTTTTACCTGGCTCTCTTTGTGTTCATCTCTCGGTAGATGATTTCTGCTCCTTACGGCTTCTCTCTGGGCTTACAGAAAACCCCCAAACCATCAATCCTGCATGCTGGCAGCCAAAATGCTTTATGGGAATGTAATGTGAACCTGTGTTGTGACAAAGCTGACCTGCTTTTCCGCATCTCTGGGGACGGTGCCAGCAGGAGGTGAGAAGAGACGATGTGGGAGGAATCCAGGGAGACGTTTATGATGAGAAAGGCAACTGTCGACGATGAGCTGAGGAAAATTGTGTTGGTGGAGGGAAAGGTGAAGGAAAGGAGTTAAATGAAATCCAAGCACCGGGATGAAACAGTGAGGAGACTTGCAGAGGGGGCGTGCATGTGAAGTGGGAAAAGACTGCGAGGTAGGAAATAGGAGGGCAACGGGGTAAATCAAAGGTGGGAAAAGGTCGCCACTTTGGGGTGAGTGGAAAAAGATTACAGCGAGGTGATGGTGCAGGTAGAGCTCAATAACTACCTCTGGTTTCTGCCTCATTGTGCCTTGATTTACTGCACACCACCGAATGAAAAGCCCTCTGCCTCCGTCTTCAGTTTAGTTCTCCCTCCGAGAGGCGATATTAATATACAATGCTGCTATTCACCTGCCGCAGCGGCGACTCTATAAAGCACTTGACTGAAGCAACAAAAGTGGTATTATTGTTGCAAAATATTGGCTTTACAGAAGTGACCCTCCACAGTCCTTCAGCAGAACTTGAATGGAACTAAACAGCCTTTTGTTGTCGCACAGCACTCTTTAAACGCGTGCTGCATATTAAACGTCGGATAGTGTTGTCACAGGAATTCGTTTTGGTTTCATTGAAGTTTGGTCCAATGAGCATATGACTCAGAAAGCTAATATGTTGCCATGGCAATTCCTATGGCAGATGAGTGGACGTTTGAGTCTGACAAGCTGACACACACACACACACACACACACACACACACACACACACACACACACACACACACACACACACACACACACACACACACACACACACACACACACACACACTCACTCACTCTTTCCTCCTGGACCCTCATCCATGTTGTTTTGCTGTAACCTCTCTGCTGGCCCCCTCCCTTCGCTCCTCCCTGATTCACTCTTTCTCCTTTACCTCACCTTCTCCTTTCCGCTCTTCTCCCTCACCTCTTCCTCTCCATGACCTGCCTTTCCCCTTACATCTACATAAAGTCTTTAGCTGCTCGTGTCTCCCACCTCTCTCCTGCCCTCCCTCGCCTCACTATCCCTGCACAACCCTTCCATCCTCTCGTCCCAAAGCTCCACAGTGACGCTTCATTTACTTGAATCTAATTTGATATTATTTAATTTAGAGAGCCGTGACTTGTGATGGCTCAGCCCGGATCCTGCATTGTTGTGTGTGTGTATGTGTGTGTGTGCCTGTTTGTGTACAATCACGCGCATGTACGTGCTTTTAAAGGTCTGCAGTGTGCACACACACACACACAGATGTGCCCTTCGGCAAATCCGAAATGTTTGATTTTTGCCGCCTGAGTATGTCTCAGAGAAAACAAACTAACTCAGAATCATGCCAAGATGGTCATTATTTATTTACTCTGCTGACTAGGAGTTAGGGGACGGTATGAAAAGCTGCATTGAAAGGATCATGAGGGATAACGTTCAGATTATTGTGGGAAAGAAATGAAAGCTGCAAGATGAGAAATAGATGAGAAGAGGAAGAGGAGTGACCTTGGGGAGGCCAGATAAACAGACGTATTGGGATTTATATGACTTCATGCATTATTGACAAGAGAATTATTACCTGCAGGGAATGGGCTTCACTTGCAATAATCTCCAGACTGTTTTGACACGCTGCTATGAAGACAAGTGTATTGCACATTTAAATTCAACCCAAGCGATAAACTATAAAGCCTAAAGTCTGAGATAAAGTGCAACCATCTCCGAGCAGGGTTTCTGTGATATGTGTCTGCAGAAAGATAATGCCTCGCCAAAGACACACTTTATCAATCTTGTTTAACGTGTAGCTCCTGTCATATGAGATTATCCCTGTCAAACAATGAAATACAGAAGTTTAAATTGATTGGAAAAAAGCGTTTTCTTTAACATACTGTTCTACATATGATTGGAAAAGCATGTTAGTTCAGTAAAGTACAATGTCAAATGCAGGTAACTACCAAAAATGGCCACTTGGATCTTTTGGCTTGGATATGTTCTTGATATGATTCCGAATATCAATATTAAATGTTTTTGTGCATCGTTGATTTGCTTCAAACATTTTTTTATCGAAATACATTCAAGAAACCAACGATAATTTGTTAAATTGATACGTTTTACTGTAAAATGTGTTACATGTCCTGCTTTTTCCGTTTACTGGGCCGTGTTTTTCATGTCAAAAATCACCTTTTCTTCGCTGTGTTGGCAGAGTTGTTCTTCACTTGGTAAGTCGTAAAGTTTTGAGCTCAGATTAAAGTGAAATCCTATATATTACATCACTCAGCAGAAGTGATATAGCAACATTTCCCTATAATGGATTCAAATGAATGTAATTGTGTTTTAATGTAACCTAATTTGCGTCTGAACCAGCGTGAGAGCGTGTGTGGGTTATTATTGTGTGTTTCTGTGTGTGTCAATGGAAGTGAGTCTGCACTTTTGTGTGCATGGTTCAGATGAGCGTCCCCAGAGTGATTTTTTTAATTAAGCCCTCTTGTTCACATGCTCATAATTCTGCTCAGAAAGAGCCGGGCTACTCTGCTGCACTCTCAATTCTGTCTCATCTCATTGGTTCAGTTACTTTATCCATTTTACTTTTAGCTTTCGTCTCCTGCTGTGGGCTTACTTAATACACAAAGATTCAGCTACACTCACTCAAAATGAATGTGTCAGGTGCAATGTTTTTATTAGTTTGCTGACTCTGACTGTGTGTGTGTGTGTGTGTGTGTGTGTGTGTGTGTGTGTGTGTGTGTGTGTGTGTGTGTGTGTGTGTGCGTGTGTGTGTGTGTGTGTGTGTGTGTGTGTGTGTGTGTGTGTGTGTGTGTGTGTGTGTGTGTGTGTGTGTGTGTGTGTGTGTGTGTGTGTGTGTGTGGCCTAGCATTACTATACTTGTGGGGACCTAAATCTGTTTACACAGTCACGTGTGGGGACAAATTGGAGGTCCCCATGAGGGGAATCATTCATTTTAGGGTGAAGACTTGGTTAGGGTTAGGGTTAGGCATGTGTTGGTTATGGTTAAGGTTAGGATAAGTCTCCAGGAAATGCATGTAAGTCCCCTGAAGTGATGTATACATGGTGTGTGTGTGTGTGTGTGTGTGTGTGTGTGTGTGTGTGTGTGTGTGTGTGTGTGTGTGTGTGTGTGTGTGTGTGTGTGTGTGTGTGTGTGTGTGTGTGTGTGTGTGTGTGTGTGTGTGTGTGTGTGTGTGTGTGTGTGTGTGTGTGTGCGTTCAGGCCTCAAACCATTTGAAACCAGACAGGATCAGAAGGCTGAAGTTGGGCGTCTGCAGGGATGATGGACTGGCAGCTGCATGGCTCCTCAGAGGGGAAAGAGGACTAGAACAGCTTAAGCCCACCAAGGTGTAAGATTTATTCATGCTGTGTGTGTATGTTGGCCAGGTTTCCGCTGATATGGGATTTTTCAAGGCTGATTCTTGATATTTCTGGATTGAAGGTCCCTATAGAATGATATTTTTGGCATAAAGCATTTCCAAGGCAGAGAGATAAGATTTCTATCTTTCGCATCCTTTTTTTTCTTGGGTGGAAAAAGTTTCTAAAATTGCATTTAAACCACTATGTTGCTCTTAAACTTCCCCTGGAACACCATTACAAATGTAATTGTTCCAGTGTTTAGCGGCTCTTGTTGAATGCCGGGGGAGACTGTGGGATCATTTGAGCTTTAATTCACCAAAACATTACTACATAATTAAATAAGGACATTAGTTCTGCACGAAGAATGGATCTGTGGAGAAGTCATGTTCACAATGAACAACACTGAGTGACTGGCAAGCAGTAGGATAACACTGAGATATATTTTATAAGGTTTGTGTGCATGTGCGTATGTGTGTATTCCTGAGTGTATACATCTATTTAAGGGAGATGATGAGTCACCCAGTAATCTCCAAATGGAAGCAGTGTTACATTTTGAGAAAACATCCATCATGTCTGCAGCAGGTCAGCGGTGTAGTCACAGTGCACCGCTAACCAGTTAGCACTTCTACCCGCCTCTCGCCGTGCCTGTCACTACTCCGGAGATGGCAGTAATTCATAATTTTATGGTCTGTGGACAGCAAGGGCTACAAACTATTTAAAGTTGCCGTGGCTAATGTCATTACAGGCTGTCAAACATACTCTGTTTTAGTAATTTAGCTGACAGTTTACAAACAGTGAGCAGGTGAAGCTTCTGTGACTTTCTTAAAGGCACTCTCTGTGACCTAGATGCATGCTAAAGCATATACTAATTCACACAGGGCTTATAGAAATGGCTCTCTTATGTGACCATGCAATCTGAAATTGCTCTATTTTTGAGTGGTGCTGATGGACACCAGTTTACCCATAATTCAATCTGCAGTGGAGGAGCTGCTTACAGCAAATGTTGGTTGATGGTGGGATAGTTCTGATAGAATATCTACATTTACTATATCGTTTTTATATTATTCCAGTTTCTACATTATATGAAATGGGGACAACTGACTGACAGAATAAGGTCACCTCCGTAAAAACAACAGTCTTTGTTTTATCCAGGTATTCTCCTCAGTAATGTCACCTTCAGACTATCATATCTGAGTCATTAAAACACAGATAAAATACAGTCATATCTTTAATCCAGTTTTGTTTGCAAGTGTAATATTAGTATTAACCGAAATATCTGTTCAACATTCATTAGGATTGCTACTGTTGATTCAGCCTTTCACTATTGTTGCTCTTGTTTTAGTGTACCAAAAAAAGTCCCATTTTTCACACCAATCCATACTCATAATTATTTAAGTACCGTAACACATTTATGTTTATTTTTGGAATATGTAGTGCCTCAACACCTCACTCCCTAACCATGGACACTATATGCCTCCGGCTTAAGCTTAAGTGCCCGAAGCAAAACGATAAAAAAAAAAGAATATATATATTATTTTCTCTACTCACTCAGTCTACATTTTTCACAACCTAATGTCAGTCATGTTTAAGAGGTCTCATAGTGTCCATTATCTTGTTTAATGTTTGTGTGCCACATCTGCCAGCAGTTGTTTCTGCAGACATTCTGTTCTGCAAAGGTCTGGATGAAAAATACGGTCAGTGTTGCATTATTTATGAGATGTTGCAGACGTAACCTCCCTGGGAGGAACTTTAGGTTTTACCTCCAGCTCCTGAATATATTGTATATTTACTTGGACATGCATTATCTGTGTGTGTTTGGAAGCGGGCTTTTATAAGTGCACATGATGGCCGAGCTTATTTTTGGCTGGATGACCTTTGCGGTGAAAAGTTGCGACTGAATTTTAAATGTATGTCAGGTCCGGCTTTTACCTGTTTAGAATTGATGTCTGTTTCTTGTGACGACCCCTGCCTTGTTATCTCTGGTGTGTGTGTGTGTGTGTGTGTGTGTGTGTGTGTGTGTGTGTGTGTGTGTGTGTGTGTGTGTGTGTGTGTGTGTGTGTGTGTGTGTGTGTGTGTGTGTGTGTGTGTGTGTGTGTGTGTGTGTGTGTGTGTGTGTGTGTGTGTGTGTGTGTCTTTAAGGTTTTCTCTTTGGTCTATCAGCTGGGATTGAGGACACTTGGCGGCTGGTACCAGAGTGTTAAAGGGCCTGAATGAGACCCGCAATCTCTCTCCCGCAGAAGACCTGACCTCGGAGCAGCTACGTCGCTTCGTCTTTTGTTTTTCCTTTGTGTTAGTTTGTTGGTTTACGTTAAGCTTCTGTTAATAAATATATTTTTCATATATGTTCTCGTCCTTCCCACGCATTTTGTTATGGCCAAGAGCCAGGCCATGACAGTCTCTCTGGTCATTCACCAAGCCTTTACTAATTCATGGTTGCTCACAAATGCACTACATCACACTTACCCGCTGATTGATTTACCATACCGCCCTGTTACTAATCCCAGGTACACAGGTGAATTTAAATGAACCTCCTTAGGGTTTTTTAAATTAATTTCTGATGATGTCTATGGCGCAAAACTCCGGCTGACAGGAAGCTGTTTTTTCTGCTTAGAAGGTCATCGTAGCTGCTGGACTTGGACAAAACATGGCAGGGATGTTGAGTGGAATGGATAATGGAAATATTTAAATGAGGGGAGATTTGGAGAGATGTATTATACAGCAGGGTTGTGATCTGAAACCATAATCTCCTTTCTCATGTTGCCGTCGCTGCCAGGTTCCCACTTCATGTGGGAGCCGGAAACAAGATCAAGGTAGCTGCAACTTTACAAAGCAGACAGAATGTATATAAGAAGTACCAGGAGTGTACGTACAGAAGAGGTCTGTGTGTTCTTTAGCTTTACTCTGCAGCATAAAGACAGAAAGGTGCAGTTCATTTTCCATTATCTCTAGTTTGAGCTTAATCATTATAAAACTCAACTAAAATCATAAACTTTAACGCCCTTCAAGAAATCACTTTCATTTAGATAAATACAGCAGTATGAAAGAGGCTCTTAAAGCAGCACATTATCGTCCCCTTTCACTGTCATGGAGAAAATAAATGGGTAAATCTGAACGGGAACTTTGAAATGCTAATGTTCTTGTTCAGCAGACCGCTGTAGTTCGACCTCAACAGAGACTATTTCAGTCTATAAATCCAACCTTGCCAATTATTCTTTTTTAATCAGCCTATGCTTAGTTTTTCAATCTTATTTTCTTCTTTTTGCTGATTTATCAATGTAGATTTGACATGATTTAAGTCTTGAGGTTCGCCTATGCACACGATTCAAAATAAGCCCTTTTAAGACTTTGTACTGCATGTATCCCTTTATATTTCTTGAAACTCTCCACTGTCAACAATCTGATAAAAAAGTGTAAAGTCTGTCACTTCAGGGTATGCTTTAGACATGGTCCCATTTAGTGATTACATCCTGCCGAAGGCTATAAGAGCACACTGTATCTCTATTAGTGAGCAATAAGTGGTCTGACAGAGCAAACATTACAGGAAGAAATAGGGCGGCCACTTTTGATTGGCAACATGACGCCTGTATTGATTTGCTGTGAGGT
Organism: Gymnodraco acuticeps; assembly: GCF_902827175.1. NCBI lineage: Eukaryota > Metazoa > Chordata > Actinopteri > Perciformes > Bathydraconidae > Gymnodraco > Gymnodraco acuticeps. The sequence continues at coordinate 6,215,865 of NW_022992250.1, forward strand.
CAGAGTCCATGTTGGCGTGTCCCTGTGGTTCTATTTGATGGTTTAGACTTCCTTTCATGACTACGCCCTTTGTATTTGTGAAGCCTGAGTTTTTGCCAATTGTCAATCCTCTCAGGTCACTTAGCAGGATACAGCAGTTAAAGTAAAATCCATGTCATACTCAGGGTGAAGTGTATTAGTCAGTCTGACAGCAGGGAACTACACAGCTCAAAAATAAGTCCAGTTTTTGAACTCAATGAAGAGGTTTGAATTGATGGAAACTGACGGAGGAACTGTAATTATGTTATTTTGTTATTGTGTGAGTGTGAATGTATTCCAAATGTCCCATCTTTGCCGGATAATGAACCAACTCACCCTCTACCTAAACTAAATTGGATTTCTTAACACCTGAGAAAATTGAGCCATGATCCGCCACACAGCTGTGTCCTGTTTGGACAGCAGATGGACTCCCGTAACATTGCAGGAAATACAAAAAAAGCACCTGCATGGGACCCAGTATTTAGATTATATCATTTACATTATAGTTTTAAATTACATTCAAGGATTCACCATTTTATATTTACTTTTACTTATACACTGAATTTTAATGTGTATAAGGGTCTTCAGAGATCAACCCATATTAACACCTTTAAGTGACACTTGTTCCATCATATTGGAATAATGACGCTCCCTTCAGTTGAGTTTAAAAATACATGTGTCCTCTTACCTGTAGGGTTATTTATTGCTCAAGATTGTTTTGTTTTGAGTTAAGTGTTGGAAAATGAGCAGGCCTTTTTTTTCTATTATGATGTCACATGTAGTTTTGTGTTTTCACATCAACTATAATGGAAATAAGTCATTGACTTGTGTGTAGTTGTGTGGCATTCAATGTCTTACATTATTACAATGTCAAAAAACAAACAAAAGCTTATATTTGGATTTCTTCTAAGTTGTCCATCAATTAATGGTCAGGAGCTTTGGGCTGTTACAAAGTTAGTAAGTGAACATAAAGTGTTATTGTTGGGGGTGGAGTTCATAATAATGAAATAAGGCTTTATCAATCCGCCAAGGAGGCGTGTGGCGGAGTGGGTTGTGCGTTGGTGTTCGGATAAGGGGGTCACTCACAGGTTCAAACCCCACTGCAGTCAGTCGTTGTGTCCCTGGGCAAGATACTTCACTCCAAATTGCTCCTGTGGGGATTGTCCACAGTATGTAAGTCGCTTTGGATAAAAGCGTCTAACTTGTAATGTAGTGTAATCAATCCTTCCTCAATGATATTTGTGTAGCTATACATGGATTTATTATATAATTAGCGATGATGTATGAAAAGTACATATTACATGTTACTTGTTACATGTTACAAATAGCCTCTAACACTCAAGTTAATCCTGGCTCCTTTGAACAAATGAATACAAAGTCGCAAAGAGTCGCAGTCATGCAGATTAGCTTGTCTGTAAATGCTGACATGAGGCGCTTCACTTCACCTTCATTCGTCCTGCCTCTGCTGGAGGAAGCCCTTCAGCACCATGGACAGAGCCACAAATCAGCACCACAGATAAGCCATGTGTTCAGAGAAACTTCACCTCTTTAACATGATTTATATGAGAATGAATGACTTTGTGTTTCAGATTGGCCTAGTTTCCCCATGAACCAAGAGAACATCCATTCAAACCTTTTTTTAAACTCATTAGATGTGCTGCAAAAGCACCAGAGTGAAACCTCTATATTTGTGTTATCTCCACTCTCACTGAAGCCTCTTCTCCCAGTGACTAACAGCAGTCCCATCTCCCTATAGCAACACTATTGCAATAGGCAGAAGGGAGATAGAGGCTGGTTTAAGAAGTTGATTTAACCACTTTTTTTTATTAAAACAGTGCAGCAGTGCTGGAGGCACAGTTTTCAATCTTGAGGCCAACACTGCAATTGAGCTGCTGCTGTGGTCCCACTGGCAGGGGGAAATAGAGGAGCCACACAGGCTATTACATAATTAGAATAGGGGATGTAGGCTAAATGGCATAGTGGTGGGGTTATTCTAATCAGAGGCAGTGAGTGAAACACACAGACAGTCAGCACTGGAGATAACTGGAGGGGGAGGATGGTAAAAAAATAAAAAAATTGAGGGGTTTGGGAGGAGTAAAGTGCCTTTAATGTTGACGCTATATGGCCTACAAAGAAGAAGATTTAGGATGGGTGGGCGGGTGGTTGGGGGGGAAAGAGGAGAAGGGGGGGGGGTGTAAGACACACACTGCATCATTTAAGTACTGCAGCTGATGTCATTTCCTAAGAACCATAATTGGTCATCAATGACAAAAAGATGTGAAAAAAGGTTTAAATGAAAACACATACACACGGCCCCAGGGAAATGTTGGAGCTATACCGATCTATTGCAACCTTAATTGCTCGGACATCGACTTCCACCCTCCCTCCCCCTTTTGGACTTTCTCTCTCTCTCTCTCTCTCTCTCTCTCTCTCTCTCTCTCTCTCTCTCTCTCTCTCTCTCTCTCTCTCTCTCTCTCTCTCTTCCTGACTCTCCCTCTCACACCTGATCGCCACAGCTCACCTACACAGTCGTACCTCTGCTGCCGCGGCCCCTGTGTCCCCTCCCTTACCGGACTACATGTGAAGTCTGTCACCGGGATAAATGCACCGGGAGCCACGGGAGATCCGTTCCCATCACTCAGGTTTGACGATCTAACTGTTGACTGCATGGTCTTCCTCCGGTTTTGATTTGACAGTTCATTAAATCGTGATTCTTTATTTTGGAAACCTTGTATAATAGTCTATCGGCAGCAGCAGCAGCAGCTCCGCTTGTCAGACCCAGACCCGTGGGCGTTCTGGGTGGCGTCCGTCTGGGCGAGCTGATAGGACGAGGATTTGGCTCTACCTACCAACTGCTTCATCCCAAATTCACAATATATGGCGATGAGAAGTGAGATGTAGAAAACGAATTGGAGGCCGTTCATGAGGGTCTGGGCTTCAGCTAAAACGGACTTAATCTCCAACATCACCACCATCCACCTCCTTCTCCTCATCTAACCAGTTGATATTTTTTTGAGAATAACTATCTGTAAAGTGGAGAGCACATGACACGCTGGTGAATCCCCGAGGCAGGTCCCACTCACAGACTGAATGAGTCCATCTTTGGCTTTCGGACGGACTCCTCAAGAGCACAGGACGGATGCAAACAGACTAAACACATCTTTCCAAAGACCCTCAGCGTCTCCGCCAGCGGTGCTCTAACCGAGCGGGGGGGATCTTACACCGGGGGGAAGAGTCGTTTCACAGACAGGTACGCTTCACTTCACCACTCTTTGGTGTGCCACCCCAGGGTGCATGTGTTAAAAGGTGATCAAGGTGATTACTGCCACTGACCGCCCATGCGTCGGTGCCGTTGATGGCCGCAGAGCAGCGCACGAGAAGACTGCACCTGTTGTGATCAGTGGAAATGTGCCTGTGTAAATAAACCTGTAGTGTTGACAGGCTCGATGAGCTGTGCTGTTTTAATGGCTGACAACGCAATGATGTCTGTGTCTATTTGCATTCAGTATCCTTCTATTGCAACTGCTCCTGAAAACCTCTTTCCAGCTGTTTGCGTGCGTCGCGTCAGTGCGCGCTGTGTGGGTTTGATCGGTATGATTAGGTGATTATAGGTCCATCGCACACGCGGTACAACTGTAATTATAGTGTAATAGTCTGAACACGCAGTGGGAAGTAAAGCACTCCATCACATCATGCTTTATCAGCCGCTCCACTGTTCACTCATGCTCACATTGCTTCTGATAAATGGGGACAGGCTGCAGTCTAAAGCCCAATAGTATTCAGGTGCAATGCCATTATGCTTTAAAACTCCAGAGTCATAAAGCGTGATGGTCAAATCTGTCACCTGCCTCACACTCATCACCATCTATACCCTGGGGGACCCGCCTGTGGAGGATGTCACAGTATACGTGCGTGGTATTATAGACGGTGTGTGTGCGAGCATTTTGGAGGGTACCGCGCATGAGTGTTATTATTATTTATTTATTTTACTCAGACACCCAATTCTCGCTGCAGTGAGTGTAACATGTAGCTGTGAGTCCAGCTGCGCTCACTCTGCTGCAGATGCGCACAGTGTGGCAGACCATCGTGGGGGTCCAACTGTTTTCATGTGGGACTCTTTTAACATCCAAGCGTCGTGTCCGACCACCTGGCAGAAAACCCAGGGGTGCACAAGTCCATGCCTCTTAACTTAGCTGGTGGTGGGTCAGAGAGTATTGGATGACCCAGGTTGACCTATTGGAGAGATGGCTGGGGGACAAGATTATCTTGCAGTCCTCCTGGCGGGCAAACACATCCCATTCACATCACAGTCAGTGGATGAAGTTAAATCACACAGTTTTGCATGTTTTGAATTAGTGGCTGCTGCAACTTGTTTTTGTTTATCTGATGAAAAGGATTCATTTAATAATGTTGTCTTGTCTGGGCTGCCTGCTTGTGATGGAAGCTCTCTCCATGTGCTTGTGGGGGGGAAACACTGTTGTGACCTCTCAGCTTTTCTCTGCCATTCTGCTAATGCATTCCTCTCCATGGGGACGGAGGGAGGTGAGGAAAAAACATGGTTCTCCTTTCTACATATTCCCAGTTCTTGGCTCAATCTATTTTGCTCCTTTTTCCCTTCATCTGAGCGCCTTCCCTCCAGTCTACGCTTAAATTTGTTCCGATCACCACGCTGCAGACTTGAAACTGAGCTCCCTGGGGTGCAGATGACCCCACAGTTCAAAAACCGACAGCAAGCCCGCTTTCATTTGCTCCTTTCATCCTCTCTGCACCCCCCTCTCCCATCATTTTTTCTCACCTGCAGTCTGTCTGTTTATCTGTCTTTCTGCCACTCCTCTTCCTGCTCTCAGCCAGGCGATGAGGCTTATCAGATGGAGGTTTTCTGCTAAAGCTTGTCCTTGTCAGCTCTCATGCCCGTCTCTGTGACAACAGTCCGTGTTTTCAGGAGTAGAAAATAACGCAATCCAAAAATATATGAGTGAAAAATAGGGATTGAATGAGAGAGAGAGAGAGAGAGAGAGAGAGAGAGAGAGAGAGAGAGAGAGAGAGATGAGAGAGAGATGAGAGAGATGAGAGATGAGAGGAGAGAGAGAGAGAGCTAGAGAGAGAGAAGAGACGAGAGAGAGAGAGAGAGAGAGAGAGAGAGAGGAGAGAGAGGAGAGAGAGAGAGAGAGAGAGAGAGAGAGAGAGAGAGAGAGAGAGAGAGAGAGGTATAGAAAAAAAACGGAGAATCTGTGTGAGTGAGTTCGATGCGTGTGTATGCGTCGCTGCTGCTTTTTGCCACGAGTGAGTGGGTGTTTCTGTCAGTGGAGCAATTGTTAGAGCAGATGGACTTTAAAATACATTCTCATATTAATTTCACATCATATGTCTAATTCATTTGTCCCCTGAGTAAATAATTACTGGGTTCCTCTTAAACTTGAGCAGTTGAAGAATTTAGGGTTTTCAGATGGCTGCGGCTTATTTAACAGCCATTAATTGTTTTTCATTTTTCATTGTGACTTTTTTTTAATCTTGTGATCATTTCTGTAGTAATTTCCATATTAACTTGTAGTGCACGACAGATCACTTAGTCCCAGTGACAAACGTCTTACTTCACAATGTAAATACACACCACTCTCTTCACAGCTAAAGTGGAGGAATCAGATGTAGATACACTCTTTAACTTGTTTAACAGCCATGCATGCACTAATGTAGGAAACGTGCAATTAACAATTTCTGCAGAAACACACTCCAAAATAAACCAATTATATGTTTGGTTACATACATGTAAGTTAACAACATTCATAATGCGCCATCTGTGCCAATCTAAGATCTCATTTGCTATCGGTGTGATTTAGCCTCTGGGATCAACAAATGATATGTTGTGCACCCCAGTGAAGCCTATGGATGTCTGGGGCAAGAGCTTCTCTTCTGTGCGTCGGACATTGTTTACAGCCCGGTTAGCTTAACTTCAAAGTGAGTTAAAGTTTAGAGTTGTTTATTATTGCTAATCTCAATAAACAGATATTTGGATTGGATGTTGATCAGTTGATAGAGCCAGTCTTCATTTTATGAGAAGGACACTAAACCCCAGGGTGCTCCATGGCAGCTCCTCGGGTGTATACATGTGTAGTGGATGTCTATGTGAATGAGAGGCAAATAGTTTAGAAAATATATCAGTTACCGTATCTGCATTTAAACTAAAACAACTTTCTTTTTATTAGCTTTTTTGTCAGCTTTTGTCGCTTTTGCTGTACCCGATGGTTTCCCAGATTATTTTTTGCCCAATACAGATGTATCCACACAGACGCTTGATTTAGATTCAACAAAAGTCCGATCAAATGTCATTGTTCAATATTACTCGGACTACAAACTGACACCAGAACGCTTCTCAAAAAATACTTTACCATTGCCGCATGTCCATGCTATTATCTAAAGCGATATACAAATATTCCCAGCATGTTTTGTGTACTGATATCTGATGGCATAATCAGTCAACACTAAATACAAACTACAACTAGTGTTAAGTCAATTATGATGCAGCGGCTCTTAAAAGAAACACATCCATTTTTAAGACTTTTACACGAGCACGATTTTTTACTTCTAGTATTTAACTTTTGATGCACAAACACAGCAGGAAGCAGGGTTCGTTATAAACAGATGTTACTTGTGTTTTTTTTAACACATACCGGCATTGTGGATCACTGGTAAGATTAACAAAGATGTTTTGATCAGTTTTATGTTGTTTCTTTCAAGTTTAATGAAGTGTGCACAATATGGTAATGTTACTGCTGTTAATGGAGTCTAATGGAGTGGATTTTAATAGAGCATATACATAGTATGTTTTTGTACATTCGCAAATTATAAAAATAGTCCAAACCCCTTTTTTATTTTAAATAATTATGGATGCATCACATATCATCATGCCAGAAATGTGTCTAAATGAGCGTTTCCACCCAGGTGTCGTCCTTTACTGCCGACATGAGCCAGAGCCGATAAATACCTGTGACTACTGCAGAGTCATTTGTCCCCCTGAATGGATGTCGAATGTGACCTTTACCGCTAAACACAAAAGAGTGATGTTAGTGGGTGTCAGTGGGATTGTGTCCATGTTGAGACCCTCTAATCTGCAGGTGGAGAGTAAAGTAGAACTAGGAAAAGGATATATTTCCTGAGAGCTCACCATATGTGCACATACACACCGTTCTGCAAACACACTGTGTCTGCTTTCTCTCTCTCTGCTGTCTCATGTGGTGTCCTCTACAGATCCCCAGAGTGGACTGACACCTTTCCCGCAGCTCTTAACCTTTTACACTGTCTTTGTCTTTACGCTCAGTCTTTGTCCGCTTCTCCCCCTTGGCTCTGATTCAAAAGATCCACAAAGGATATGAGTCTCAACTAATGGAGAGGAGAGGAGAGGAGAGGAGTTGTTTTTGCTTTGACCATATTTCCTGTGATAGAGACATCCCAAGTTCTTTCTATCTCCATCTCTATCTCCCCTGTCTGGCAGCAGCATGCTCACAAAATACTCTCGGGATCTCTATCTCTTCCCATCTCTCTCGCTCTCTCACCGCGATAGTTCAGCATGTTCTATGGGCAGGAATATTGCATGAAGCATATCGCCAGTGTCAAAATATTACACAAGGAAAACCCTCAGAGGGGCAACTCTCATGAATCAAAGCCGAGCCTCGCATTGATCGCAGGACAGCAGTGGCCGTGGCTGATTGATGCCCTGTCAAGCCCTGATGTCCCCTGTGAGCTGCTGGGTGGCAGTGGGGATTGTCTGAAGGGACAAGAAGTCAAGAGATCTTACGAGGGGGGCTACGAGGACACGATAGCGAGTGACAGGACTTTAGTGCTTTTCCTGAACAAAGAACAAGCCGGAAAGAGACAGCGAGCGAATGATCGCTGGATAATACAGAGTTGCTGATGGTATTTACAAGAACAATAGCGGTGGATTTTTTTTTTGTGACACCGTTGAATTATAATGTGATTACATAACTTGTCACTATGATTCTGCCATGAGGAGACAGTGGTTTCCTCCAGAAGTGAGCATGAGCAGAGCGGAAGGAACACGGGAGCTTGTGTTTCTAAAAATCAAAGTCAACGTTTATTTATATAGCCCAACATCACAAAACACTTTTGTCTCAGTGGGCTTCACAGATTAACACACATAGATGACAGTGTTAATAGATACATTAAATTGCAAGAAAATTATAAAAACACAAGATAGAACGTGACATACAATTAAATAGATACAAATACAATAAAAATACAATAAAAACATTCAATAAAATACCATAACATGTAGGACTCAGGGTAATCTAGAAACCAGATTTAACAATATGCTTCTTTTTTTTTTTTAAAGGAAAGTCTTCAGCACACTCTTAAAAAGTTTGGACTGCCTCTGTGCTGGTAGTCAGGATTTACATCGAGGGTACACACACACTGATACTCAAATCCCTCTTACCTGTTGATTTGTGTGTGTGTGTGTGTGTGTGTGTGTGTGTGTGTGTGTGTGTGTGTGTGTGTGTGTGTGTGTGTGTGTGTGTGTGTGTGTGTGTGTGTGTGTGTGATCTGCAGGGAGAAGATGCCATTCCACCATGTGCGGGCGGGCCTGCTCTATCCAGACAACTACCTGAGCAGCTCCCTGACGGAGGGCAACGAAGCCTTCCAGCTCAACAGCATCTCCACCGAGGAGCTGGGAGGTGAGTGGTCTCGCAGAGAGAGGGTGGGAGGTGGTGGGGGTGCGGAGCAAAGTGTGAGGTACTAGCAATTAATGTTTCACTGCTGGAAAAATGCAGTTACAATGCCTCAATTCTCTTTTCCATTTAGCCCCTTTGTCACAGCTTGACTGGATGCATTGGTTTCCAATGACTGTGATTATGAAATTAAAGCAGTCACAGGACTCAGAATGAAAGGGAATAAAATATAGACAGCCTGAAGAACGACACCAATGATTGATGTTGGTTTTCTAATTCAAGTTTTCAGTCAATCTTAGAAAAATTGGTGCCATCAGCTCTCACAAAAGCAAGCTTTGGAAATAATTAGAACATAAACCAATACAAAAGTAAAACTGCCCTTTGACAATTTGAGCAAAATCCACCTGTTGTGTTTCTCAACAACCGAAAATCAAAACTCAAAACACATGTTTGTCAATTTACATTAAAAGCTCCTAGACTTAGGTTAGGAGTGATGTTTTTGGTTAGATTGTGGTTCAATGTTTGAATGAATTTATAAATGTATTTTGTAATATTGAGTATAATACGGCCAAAGAGTTTTCTTAAGAACAACCTTGGAATTCAAGGTAAAGTATGTTTAATACTGCTTTAATTTGTGTAGCTCTAGTCATTGGTTGTATCAGCAATGATAACATTGTACTCACCAAATTATTCCCGAAATGTAAGAATGCTTAAAAAAAGGACATGAAAGGTTAAATTATCTTAATTGACTTGTAAGAAAAAATGTAATCAAGGTTATCCAATTGTTTTCGTTGCAGAAATCAAAAGTGGATAATAAGAAGCGTGTTAAGTGAGTGCACCAATGACCACAGGCTGAAGGATCCTGGAGGATAATGAACGTCTTTACATGCACCTTTAAACTGCACCAAGTGCATATATTTCTAACATGAACGAAACAGCTAATCTTGACACGGAGCTAGGACAGAGAGTGTGTCTCTGACTGAAGCTGTTTGTTTATACATATGGCGTATTGTAGTTGGCTCGAATGCGCTTTGGTAAGAAGCACTTTGTAGCATACATCTTTTAATCCAGTGTCCCTTGTGCACAACTCAACTCAACCCAGTTCACTAAAACAGTTGCTTTGTTTGCTGAAAGCAGTACCATCATTAGACCGGTTGGCCTGTCTGGGTTTTGTTCGTCAAGGACAGCTAGGAGGACAAAAACGTTTGGACCTATTGAGATGTTATATATATATGTATATATATATAATGTGTACACTTAGAGTCCAGACATCATGCTGAGGCATTATCTAAGCCCTGTCAGCCGCAGATCTAATGCAACCAATTGGCTTGTTTGATGTGGACAAAATATCTTTGGTGTTTGCTGCCAGCATCTGAAAACTCTTAATCCCACTTCAGAGAGCTGCTGAAGGTTCTTCTATCTGTTAGTGCAGAAAGAAGGCCAGTTAATCAATCCTGTGTGAGATTGCAACTTTCCTTTTCTCTGGTTTTGACGAGTTTCATCAATCACAGAGAGAACATGTACAGTCCTGGAGGGTTGAATTCATAATACACAGCCACACACAGGCAGGGCTGCATGCTCATACAAATACACACACACACACACACACACACACACACACACACACACACACACACACACACACACACACACACACACACACACACACACACACACACACACACACACACACACACACACACACACACACACACACACACACACACACAGGCATTGTGCGGTAATACATCAAGGACCAGCTCATTTGTACCCTATTGGAAATGTACTCTTCACTGTTGAGCTGCATACAAATTCACTTTGTTTTGGGAGGCTGCATGCTTGCCCGCATTCCCCAATCCCTCGCCTCTGATTCTCACTTTATTTAGTGAGCGAGAAAGTAAGGCAGCTGGGGATATTTGCAGGCTTATACGGGAGCTGCGACTGAACTTTGGCTCTGGCGCAGCTGACAGAGCAAAGACAGTTATAGACCCCGGGCACACCAGGACGAAAACGGCTAAACGCATAGGATTAACGCAAACGCAATTGCAAACAAGCTTCCGTCCACACGCAATAGTTATCCGGATAGTGTCTGCCCACACGAGACCGCTCCGTTTAGCTCCAACCACTGGAGAAGCTGCAGTACATATGCAGGAGCCTGTACGTGGCGCTGTAACTTCCTCCACAAAAGCAGCGAAGAAGCATGGTTGCCCTTCTGTTTATTCTCCGCGGTGGGGGCCGAGGGAATCGGGTAGAGTTTTTCGCCAGTCAACGTGAATTAAAGTTGAAATCTTCCGACAAAATTATAAAAGTGCCGGTCAAAGGTCTTCTTTGTTATTTATTGAGCTTTAAAACAAATGAATAACGACTCTATATAATATAATAATAAATACACGGAGCCTCTCTTTTTCCACCCTCTCTTTGGACAGCGTCAGTGTCTGTCTCATGCAGCAGCTGATCCAGTAATGAGTGACCCGGCCGACAGTAAAAATAAACATATTTATAACTAGTTTAGGTAGTTTGAGAGGTGTCTCCGTCCTGTCAGATTAGACTTCTCTCGCGTTTATGTCCATATCGAGAGAAAGATAAATAATCTGAATTCAGTGTGCAGTTTACTTTGACGCGGGGGTGAGCAGCAGAGGTGGGGAGAGGCGGGGCTATTGCTATTGCGCAATCACTATCAGAAAATGTTCGTATAGGGCGCACACACGGAGCCGTTTGACCCCCCAGAGCGTTGCGTATGCCGTTCTATCCACATTGGGACCCGTTATCGTTTCCTCAGTCGTTTAGTGCCGTATTCGGTCGTCCTCGTATGGCCGAATGGTCTATATGACACTAAACAGTAACGCAAACGGCCGTTTTCGTCCTCGTGTGGCCGGGGCAATAGACCGATCCGAGACAGACGTATTACACGTACAGAGAAAAGAGCAGCTTGTCAATACAAGAATATTAATGACACACAGCCTGAGAGAGACGGAGAAAATTACTTCATGCAAATGTTGTTGTTATAAATTGGAAAAAGGATACATCTCAGGGATATTTTGTTTAATATTTCACCTGGTAGACTCAGAGTGAATGCTTTTGTTTACTTCACTGGAATAACTAACACAAGTGTGATTTTTGTGAGATTATGATCATCCTGGCCAAAGTTACAGAGGGGGTTGCCAGATCCGGCAGCCATAACACCGACAGATTTAGAAGCACCCCTTTCATTTTTCACCTGATAGGCTCAGAGTGAATTGCTTTTGTTTGCTTGAACTCGAGTGGAATAACTAACACAAGTGTAATTTTGGTGAGATTATGATCATCCTGGCCAAAGTTACAGAGGGTGTGCCATAACACTAGCTCGAAAGTAGACAAGAAAGCCCCCTCTTCTCCATTGCATTTCTCCTGTAAAGATCTGCATGAATGCCGAATGCCAGCTGCAATGACAAACTCTTACGTCTCTGAAGTGTAGAGATCCACTCAAAATAAATCGAATAAGGACTTTCAAAGTCTGTCTCGGTTGTCAAGTCGATCAATTGGATCACCTCCACTCGGATAGTGCCGACAGATTGGCAGGTAATTAGTCCGATATTGACCAGGGTATTTTCTAAGGAAGTCCTCAAAGGTTTCAACAAGTCTGCTGCGCGAACAGATAGATGCCTCGTGAGATGGGTGCGTTTACTTGCAATTTCAAGTTAGAAGGAAGCATTTTATGTGGGAGGAGAGAGTCGGAAATGCTCTTGGCATCGCTGGTGGAGATTGTGCTGTGTGGAAGGATTGGTACAGTCCCCTTAGGGTTTGTAAAATACAATAAGTATATAAAGATGTAAGAGAGACAAGGAAGAGACAGGGGGAGGAGGAAGGAGAGCGGGAGATCACTCTCACCTTCATTTGCCTGTGAGAAAGGTTGTAACACATCCAGTTAATGGGAAGGCCTGTTATCAGCACCAGGGAAGCACCTTTCAGCACCGTCCACACACCTGCTCAAATCTGTTAATCATTCATTTCATCTACACACACTGTCTAATGGCTCCCTGTAACAGTGTGTACGTCTATGAGCTATTTCCATTGTCACAACTCCAACAAGTCCTCAAAACTAAACAGCCAGTAGGCTAGGTTTTTTGACTTGACACATATCAGGATTTTCTGATGCGATGCCCTTATTGTCGGTGAGTCAATCGAACCCCTTGTTCAGATTCATTAAATGGACCCGTTTAACTTGCAAGAGGACTTTTAATCCATGGTTGTTATAAGATATTGATTATGAATCACTTCAGGGTTAGGGAAAGATTTCGGGGTTGATTAAAAGAAACCGAAAGCAGATCAGAGGTAAGAGATGCAAAGTGCCAAAGTCACACAGCCAGCCCGACCTCCTCCCTAAGCGGTTTTAGGTTGCTATGACAACATTACACTATTTCTGCCTTCACACAACCACATCAACTCCTTGCCAGAAAACATAAAAATAACATATGTCATGTTTTTGTCAAGTGTTTGGACAAAGGAACATGTTCAGTCTTGTTCACAACCGCAGTGTTACAGCAGTATAGACAAGGAAATAATCTACTGCTGTGATGAGTCCCAATGTTTAAACACAAAACATTAACAAAACAAAGGTTATGTAAAATGTATATTCACTTCTTATCCCACCTCCCAACCCAGAAACCCTCACATCATTCAGCACCACACGACAAACACATTCAAGTTGACATACAAACTACACGTATCCACCAGAATGTATCAAAGCATTGCATAAAAGGCACTCTATTGGTATTTCTTAAGAGATATAGTAGATCTCATGTAATACTCATAGGATGTACAGTGATATGTTGTGTATTTGTCGTGCAGAGATCCGTGAAGCGTTTCGTATTTTGGACCGTGATGGGAATGGTTTCATCTCCAAGCAGGAGCTGGGCATGGCCATGCGCTCCCTGGGTTACATGCCCAGCGAAGTGGAGCTGGCCATCATCATGCAGAGACTGGACATGGATGGTGAGCCACTACATAAGGTCACACACTTGGGTGCATGCATGCAGACACACACACAGAGTTGACCTTTTCATGAAGTCGCTTTCAGGAGTCTGCACGTGTTTGTATCAGTTGTTGTCTCTGAATTCAAATACGAAGAAGAATTGAAAGCAAACTGTATGAATATCTGAGTTAACTGTGCAGTAAATAATACAAATAACTGTTAAAGATGCCAAAAACACTTCACTAAATGTTTATTTGACTTGCTTTAGGCTAAATGAACATTCGAGTTACAGCCACCTTAACAATGTTTTTGATAAATTGTCTCTAAATTGCCTCGCAGATGGTGAACTGTCGAAAATAAATTACCCTGGAGACAATAAAGAGCGAACCTGTCTGCTCCTTCTCCTTAAATTCCGGCCCTCATTGTAAATCCGTAGACAATTGCAATTAATCCTAAGCAGTCCCTGAATCACAAACAAGCTAGTCAATCTTTCCTCTGGCTCTTATCTGCCTGCTCTTGATTCCACAGCATGCGGTAAATATCAAAGGTCACAGCTAAAAGCTTTTTTGCTTTTGCCTCCATGAGTGTTACGAGCCTCTGAGAGCAGCGCTGCCATTTGTTCTGAGGGGAGAGAGTATTTCTGCTCCCCTGACTTCTATCATCTCCATGTCGGCTCTAATAAGTCACTGAAAGCGGTCGCAGCCACATTTCATTTCAGAATGTCAATTATCATCAGGTGTTAGACAACCTGCACGCTCCTTCAGATGATTAATGTAATGTCATTAAATCCCTGCTTCGGTTATTTGAATCCACTGATCTCTGGCATTATATTTATATCTTTCCCTCTTTAGGCAAAGTAGTCTTTAAATACAAGATTATATTATGCTAATTAAAAGCTACATTTTTAGAAACTGCAGTTATGTTTTATAACAGAGAACTGATGCCTGCTTGGTGCTAATAATATTCTGTAATACAAGACAACGCTTTATTTCAAAGGTCATTTGCAAGAAGTTCCCTGACAATAAATGTGTAATTTGAAACTTATGGTAGGGCAAAAATGAAATCTTCCTTGAGCTATCCATCAATCCATTCACACTGAAATCATTGAAACTTAACTACCCTTAAATGTTGAATTGGATGCTTGCCTGTTGACAGATTTCACATTTGTGCTTGTTCGGCTCGCCTGCAGAGCAGTGACTTAATACTTCCAAGGTTACGCAGCAATTAATTCAATAGAATTCATTCATTACAAGAGTGTCACTTTCATATTGTCTCTATATGTACCCAGTAATTAGCACTAAATCACATTATTCAGAAATTACAGACCCATTAAATAAAGTGTTTTCCTACTTCCAGCAGCATGGAGAATTAAGCATCTTATTCCCTTCAATATGTGGCCTATTATAAAAAACAACAAATACAACATTAGAGAATTTTTTTACAGGTGATAATATCAATATTGGCTATATATATGTATAAAACTATTCATGCAGTGACTCTGTTAGTTATAGAACATAATATCGGGAGATGTTCTCTGAGTATTAATGCTGTGGGACGCTGGCTGTTGATTGCTATCTCCAACATGATGCACCGGTAGAATTCGTAATGCCAACCCTCTCAAGCTGTGTCCCTTGAATTTGAAATGGCGAAATGTTCCCTGAATTGTCACATCGATGCAAGAACTATCCCACAATGGCTTGCACACACTTGCACAGGTGCACACACCTTATTCAAAAGGTGAATTAGTGCTGATGATGCATGGGTGTTTGTCACGGATGAGGGAACATCCATCTGTCGATCTATCTCAGGGAGATTTTCTTTGTTTCTGCAAGCGAATAAACTTCCGAACCAAAATGCATTATTCAGCTCCTGTCTGCCAGCTTTCCTGACTGACTGTGTGTGTGTGTGTGTGTGTGTGTGTGTGTGTGTGTGTGTGTGTGTGTGTGTGTGTGTGTGTGTGTGTGTGTGTGTGTGTGTGTGTGTGTGTGTGTGTGTGTGTGTGTGTGTGTGTGTGTGTGGGTGTGTGTGTGCGCGCTGTGTGTGTGTGTGTGTGTGTGTGTGTGTGTGTGTGTGTGTGTGTGTGTGTGTGTGTGTGTGTGTGTGTGTGTGTGTGTGTGTGTGTGTGTGTGTGTGTGTGTGTGTGTGTGTGTGTGTGTGTGTGTGTGTGTGTGTGTGTGTGTGTGTGTGTGTGTGTGTGTGTGTGTGTGTGTGTGTGTGTGTGTGCAGGGGATGGCCAGGTGGACTTTGAGGAGTTCATGACGATACTGGGGCCCAAACTGCTGTCTTCTGACAACAGAGAAGGGTTCCTAGGCACCACCATCGACAACATCTTCTGGCAGGTGACAGACAAAACCTCCTCTTTCCTTCTGATGCTTGAATCTGCTTCTCATCACTATCCATCCTCATCACTTATCACTACTCTTCCTCACCTTTCACTGTGTCAGATAGAGTCTTACATCCTTAAGAACAAGCCATTCTTTATGCAGAGGCTCTGCACACACCTACTTAAGAGCAAAAATACACACTCACACACACACACACAGACACAGACTCTCAGGCCCCACACTCGCTTCTTTAGAGACTTTCTTGCTTATGACTCAGGGCCTTGAAGGAAAAGAGACCTGCTGAACATTAAGTATTTTCTTTATTTTTTTATTTTCTTTATGTGAGTATGTTTTTGCGGTGATATCATTCCCAGTGTTGCAGAGGGTATTACCATAATCATTATTTGGAAAGTCTGAGCTTGTGTGCTTTCAAGTGTCCAAACTGGGCCCACTGGGGATTAAGGCTACAGCGCATCTGCATACTTTTGAACGTGCTTGCTTTGTTTTTAGACATTTTTACGTAAGGAAAATGTGCTGCTCTCAGAGTGCTTTATCACTACTCTTCCTCACCTCTCAGGTAACACATGAGACAATAATGAAAAGTGCAGGTGTAGGAGCGGGGGGGGCAGTGTGAGTGTGAGACCGATGTTTGAGCAGGCCATCAAATCTCAGGAAGCTGTTCTTTTTGCTTTTCTTGAGTCAAATTAAAGGAGAAACATTAAGAGGGTGACTCACTGAAATGAGGTGTGTGCGTGTTTCAGGTTACAAACACACACTGGCCCAGTGTGTGTTTGTAACCTGAAACACGCACACACAAGAATAAAGAACGTTTATGTAAATGTGGCCCAGTCTGGGCCACATTTACATAAACGTTCTTTATTCTTGATTTCATTGTGCAATCACTTGAGATAATATGGCTAAAAAAAAAACAAGGCTCTGAGTCTATGCCATTCATACATCGGGATATTCTGAATTAAACATCAAAATCATTTATTTTTCAAATGCGGGGAATGGATTGCTTCAACGAGACACATTGAAGGATGGAGCAAGACACACGAGTGTGGCTGAAAGAGAGAAGAGGATGTAGAGAGGCAAGCTGGACAATGCACTGTATGTGGAAGTGGAAGGAGGTGATGGCTGTGCCCCACATAAGGATGCAGGAATATAAAAGAAAACCACAAAGGAGGAGAGTGGGAGAAAATGAAACGAGCGGTATGAAAGCCTGTGATTCATGAAGGTCGCAGACAGTGTTCGTCTCAGGGATGATTTAAAATGTTCACCTCCCACAAAGAGAAAGAAAGACTAAAAGAAAACAGGAAGAAGGGGAAATAAAAATTAGAGACGGAAGAGAGAAGCAGGAGAAATGAAAGCAGAGTGCAAAAGAATATAGGAAGAGAAAGGAGGAGGAGGGGGATGCAATGGTGGGAGGAAGTTTGTCTCTGGGGACAGTGAGAGCGTTTGTGTGTGTGTGTGTGGTGTGTGTGTGTGTGTGTGTGTGTGTGTGTGTGTGTGTGTGTGTGTGTGTGTGTGTGTGTGTGTGTGTGTGTGTGTGTGTGTGTGTGTGTGTGTGTGTGTGTGTGTGTGTGTGGTGTGTGTGTGTGTGTGTGTGTGCGCGTGGTGTGCGTGTGTGCGTGCGTGCGTATTACACAGACCTCAGAGGGAGACAGGGAAAGTTATTGTATTGAAAAGAGAAAGAGGCACATCACAGTGGGCCATAATGACTCAGTTGAGCACATGTGCGCATATTATCTCTGCACAGTGAGATGTTTAATGATTCTTCAAGGTGACCGGAGTCGGCACGTTTTGTGTATGATTGCATTGTGTGTGCGAATGTGTTGAATACTTTTTGTTCGTGCACGTGATCCTGCTCCTGTGAGTTAAATGTTTTCCACTGGAGCATGGTCTGAGTAAAAGCTCGAGGAAATTTGGATATCTGCTTTGAAAAACTCCTGACTCAAGTTATATAATTTCTGCTGACGGTCCGTAAATTAGATTTGGAATAGGGAAGCACCCAGTCTTCCACTGCTAATTAAGATACAATCCCTAAAGATGTCAAACCAAAACAAGCTTAAGCTATCACAACAATGTTTAAAGTCTATGCATTATTTTAGCACGGAGAGAGTGCAGGATAGATGTCTGCAGAATATTCTAAAAACCTAAAATACTTGACCCAGAAAAATATATTTTATAAATAAATTACTCACCACGTTGAATTTGTTTTAAAAAAAAGTATTTTTCCTCCAGATGCCTTAGAGGCAAACATAGAAAAATAACAGAGCAAAGTCTTGATTATTCAAGTTTAAAGTGCTGCAGTGTTTGGTTAGCTAGATGTTTGATTTTATGCAACTACATGTTTAAAAATGTGTTCAATATTTTGAGATACAAGATTGATACAGTCTCAAGTCTTTACAGAAAATATCAAGCTTCCACCAGCAGCTTTAGTTAGACTGTAAACAGGTGTAATCTATCTAACAATCAGTGACGTGCAGTCAGGGGAGGCAGAGCCTCACCTGTCATACTCCAATGTAACGGAGAAACAACTAAAGAAAAACTAAATAGTAATAATAATAACATGTCTCCACTGATCTGTGTTGTAAATGTGATTTCTGTATGATTCCAATCGCTTTTTATAGTCAAAATCAGCAAATTGGCCGAGCTCCGCTACAACTCCTACATGGGAGCGATGAGAAGTGAGGCAGGGACGAGCTCTGCCTCACGTAAGCCCACAGTAACTGGCTGGAGCGCGGGCACTAATGTAGCGCGGGCACTTATTTTGTGAGCGCGCTCAAGCCAGTTACTGTGTGGTGAGGTGAGGCACAGATGAGATCTGCCTCACCTCAGAATGCGTCACCCCACATAAACTGGCTGGAAAGCGGGCCCTAAGCGCATGCCTGCACCATCTCACCGTATGTCACCAATGTAATGTTTGTAGATCCCTTTATTACATTTATCCTCGCCATCCATAGTCTCTAAATAACTTATTTCACGTATATATGATATTTAGGCTCGCTGGTCTCATCATACAACGGCAATGAAAAAAGCACCAGGAGAGGCAGCCATAACTTCTGCCGCACTGACGGGGGCACACGTGAGCCCACGGGTTCTTGTTGCTACTGTTATTCTACGCAGAGACGGTAGACGCAAACAACAAACTAGACTTTTGAAACTAGAGGAAGATAAGGAGGACTTTTACAAAAATGTAATGGAGATTGTTGTCCAGAAGGAGAGCATGGACTTCATCTTCAAGTCAAGGTAAGACCACAATTGTAATGAACATGGAATCTTACTAAGAAAGAACAATCCAATATTTAGATTTTGGGTATCCTTTTGTTGAACAGTCTGTTTAAAATGAATCGAAGCATCAGACTAAAAAAGCTTTTGAAAATAACCGAACATTTCGATTAAGGTCAAAATATAATATTTGTAAATCTGACTCTGAAAGAGTCAGTGCCTCACCAGCCATGAACCTCACCGCACGTCACTGTTAACAATAACACAACAGTCCACCCACCAACACCTCTAAAAAATCTCAAACTTCTGCTCTAATGATAGGAAAAAAATGTGGTCATGGCTAAAACAAACCAACATTGAGTTATGATATGGGAAGTTAGTCATGGTCTCCAAATGTCAACCATTCACCTCGAATTTTTCCAAGACACCCTGTAATGTTCAGTAACACCATTATTCTACTTCCACCTTTGTGAAAAAGACAGAACAGTCATTTATTGTAAGACAGAAAGAGGTCACTTCCTCAAAAAAGTCATTTTAATCACTTGAAAAACCTACTCTGTCATTTATTTCGGGTGAGTCTCTCCAGGCAGCTAATGATGTCGATTTATTTCCACAGTGTGAAAATCAAATGTCAGACTGTGAAACTTTTGAAACACCCAGTCTGGACTCATTTGTGTCAAAAGTCACGTTAAAAGTGATAAGTAAAAGTTATATACACTTTTTTTTTACTATTGACTTGACGCTTTGTCTGTCAACCACCTGTTATTGTTAATGAAAACAGAGACTGACCAGCAGGATAAAGGAGAGAGAACCAAGTGACAGACTTATAGCTGCCGTCTGCGTCTGTTGAGACCGGCTGCAGTGATGACCCATGCCAAATAAAAAATGTTACATAATTACTGCCATTTTGTGGATGGTTTTATCCAAAGTGCTACTGTGATTGTAATTATTTTACGGCTACATGCAAAAACATAATTTTGAATACACTGGGTTGTCTGGGAATGTTGGTCTATTTTGCTTCCATCACTTGTCATAAGGTTACTTATTTCAGACAAGTGGAAGGAAAACAAAAATTCACATAAATTTGTTTTGCTTCATTTATTTCGGTTTGTAGAAAATGATAGAAATTAGCATTTAAACAAGTTAAGTGCTCTGGAAGTTTCATAGTGATATCTATTAGGTAAATAGTTAACCCTATTCCTCTGCATGATATATATGGAATGTCCCCCTATACTGTAGTGTACATGCCTATCCTTAAAGGTCTTCTCACAGAATATGTTATTTCTCAGCACTCAGCTTAGCACTTGTTTAATAAATAAAATGCCTAATATGCAAATTTGAACTTGCAATTTTCGAAAACTTGTTATAAAAAAGTGTTTATGTCAGCCATCAGCTGGGGACGCTTGATGGTGACATCTAGTTAAAATGTTGACCCCATTCACTTGTATTATTTACTCTACATTGGTGTTGAAAAAAGGATTATGACGGGGCTTTTTTATGTCAGCACCTTGACTGGGGAATATTTTGCTTCAGACTGCATTTCATAAAATTCGATTGTGACATATTTTTCTTCTGTGGATTTAGTTCATCCATGATTCATCTGTGGTTGGCTGTATCTTACCTGCAATTTTACACTAAAAAGTGTCCTCTTTATGTTTTAGTTTGCAATTGTGTGCACACAGTGTTGAGAACATATGTGCATCTTGGTATAGTCTTGTTAAATCACTTACGTACAAAGTGGGACAGAAACTTCCTTTGAACTTGGAGTTTCCACCTAACCCTGACGGCACTGCTGCTAGACAGAAGAATAGGACAGAACAAGTACAGAATAAAACAAAGCAGGTTGTCACTCTGGGTGACTTTTAAGAGAAGGGTCAGAAGACAAAGCATGTGGACGACTGACAGAAAGCTTGTTCTGTACGAGGGCAGGATTAAAAGAGACGTCTGAGCACCTGTTCTTCTGATTGATGTGTCCTCGCTCCGTCACCGGTCACTGGGCACGATCCCTTGCTGTTTTCATGTCAAACACGAACATACCCAGACACAACTCAATAATTGAGTTTATTCATTGAAAGACAAAATACTCAGACAGTCAAACTTTAGAATATTTACATCCCCTGCCCCTCGTGTGTGTGTGTGTGTGTGTGTGTGTGTGTGTGTGTGTGTGTGTGTGTGTGTGTGTGTGTGTGTGTGTGTGTGTGTGTGTGTGTGTGTGTGTGTGTGTGTGTGTGTGTGTGTGTGTGTGTGCGCGTGTGTGTGTGTGTGTGTGTGTGTGTGTGTGTGTGTGTGTGTGTGTGTGTGTGTGTGTGTGCGCGTGTGTGTGTGCGTGTGTGTGTGTGTGTGTGTGTACACCCGTTAGAGACAGGAGGAGAAATCACTCACCTGGTTGCTAACATGAAGAGGCTCCACAGTGGCTTTTCCCCCCTCAGACAGACTGACAGGAACATTGAAAATACTCTGCGCTCCTTGAGCTGTCATTTTGTCTGTCTTGCGGCTGCAGTCTGAAAAGATGTGGCTCCATTTCCCTTAAGGAGAGACACCTTTTGCAAGAAGGAGAACCACACAAGGTAGCATGGGTCAGAGCTGTTGAAACTCTAACTGTAAAACGGCATCTGTGTTATTGATTGACCATAAAAACCTATAATATGATCCCATAAACGACCTACTGAAAAGGTAGGGTTTCGAAGATAGATCTGAGATTAAGTCACTCTGATAGCCCATAGACAACAGCTTGTTCTCTAACTCGTTTTTTGGATTGTGTTTTTTTATCTTTATATGCCAACAATTTATGATGCCATCATTTAGAATCTTCTTCTTTGTGTGAGACCACCCATCTGTCTTTAACTTCTCCTGTCACTGTTGCCTGTTTCATATTCTAAAAGTGAAACCAAACCTTTTCAAAAAGAAAGAAAATGTCATTTCGGCTGGATCCAGAAATGGAACTCAATTATTGATTGCACACAATTATTATCTTCAACCTTAGATCCCAGATAGAGTATGAACATTTGAGAGGGTGAAAAGTAAACGTTAGAGACATAATGATTTATTGCATGAAATAAATCATTCTCATATTTACTGCAATGTCCCAGTTTTGTGTGTGTGTGTGTGTGTGTGTGTGTGTGTGTGTGTGTGTGTGTGTGTGTGTGTGTGTGTGTGTGTGTGTGTGTGTGTGTGTGTGTGTGTGTGTGTGTGTGTGTGTGTCTCATCATGTTCATGTTTGCCTGTTGATAGATGATATCATACCTCTAAAATATTGCATTATATTGTGGTTATGTTCCACTGATTACTTTGTTGCCTTGTTGTAATCTGACTGCAGAGAACATCCAAAAATAGAGCTGGGTTTAATTTGAATTTTTGTAATACTAGTGCAAAAACAAAAGGATGTCTGGGTTGTGTTACCAAACCCAAAATGAGGTCCTCTACAAAACCATGTTCAAATATTTGTCCCAATTATGTATTAAAGGACTAGCTTTTTGCTGAGCATTAGACATCAAAAACATCGGATCCACTGTCATATCTGTTATTTAAATATAAACCATGAGACAGCTGGAAGCATCATGACTGTTGTAGAAACTCTTGCACCGAAGTCTCTCTAATAAGCATGTTATCTGGTTTGTTTTTTACTTATCTTAGTTGCTTAAACTGTTGGACGGTGTTGTGACTTGCTAGAGTCTCCGCTAGTTGCCTGGCAACCTAATAGGGACAACTTGACTCTAGAAAGTCACTGCTCGTTTAAAAAAAGAAAAAAAAGGCACATTCAAAAACAAAAAGTGATCTTTCTTTGTTCTGGTTCTGGTCTGATTGTTGTTACATTTAGAAGGAGCCAGGCCCCTGTTTCCAGCCTGAAGCAAATGTTACATATTTAAAGAACATAAATGAGAGCGGTATCGATCTTCAAAGTAGTAGCAACATTTCTCCAATGTCAAACTACTCAGAGGTTCGATACCCAACCCTACTCCATCTCACTGTTCCACTACTTCTTTCATCTCAATTTTCTCTGACTTCACTTTACTTTTTTTCCATCATACAGTATGTCCTTTTCGTTTTTCTTGAGAAATATACCCCCTATCTTCTTCCTCTTTGCCTCGCCTGCCTCAGTATGTCCATCTGTTGTGCTAAACCAAGCGACTGATTGTATTTGTGGCTGTCTGTGAGGTAAATAACCTGGACCTGGATGATAGTGGGTTCCAGGAGGGGGTGTGCAAGTGTGTGTATGTATTATAGAGAGGATCTGTGGGGGCAGCAAGGACGTAATGTTTAGGAAGGGCAGACAGGGAATGGGACAGAGGCTAAGATTCAGACTTTGAGCCCATTAATCATTTTAAACACAAACATGCACACACAACTGAGAAAACAACCACCTACAAGGACGTTAGTATGCTGGTATTTCCATTGTAATTGATACATCCATTAAACCAATTGCGCTTGCATCCCCCTTTATCAGAGCACACACAGGTTGCATACTGATTCTAGCACCCAAAAATAGAACCAGTGATGCATAGGCAAACATGCTGCCAGCCCAATACATTACAACACACATCATCCCTTCTTATAACGTGTACATAAAAATAAACACATTTAAAAGCAATCCATGCATGCCATAATTTCATGCAGCTTGTACATTTCACACCTCAGTCGTATCTTCTATATTTATCTGCCCTCATATAGCCAGTTTGTGGGTGACAGTGTCTGCATTGATTGTCTTGTGCCCCTGCAGTTTGACATGCAGCAGCTGTCTCTGGATGAGCTGAAGCAGGTGCTGTTCCACGCCTTCAGGGACCACCTGACAATGAAGGACATCGAGAACATCATCATCACTGAGGAGGAAGGCCTCAACGAAAGCTCAGGAAACTGCCCTGAGTACGAGGGAGGTGAGGAAGCTGCTCTCTTGGAAACTTTGCTGTTATTAATACCTGTACTGTTGCTGCAGTCTTTTGTAATTCACTTGATGGGCTATTTTAGAAAGTTATGTTGAGTATGAGTTAATGTATCTATGACCAAAATATTCTCCAAAAAACGTGCTTAATTTCTGTAACTCAGGCAGTTACAGCGATTATCCAGCTCTATGTCGGACGATGACTCAGCATGAGTTGTAGCAGCATCACACAGATGCTATGGAAGCAATGCCTATTTATTTATTCATTCATTAACTTCGTGGATTGCTCATGTTAGTACTACTGGTTTTTAAATGTGCTTAGATGTGACTGTCTGTCTGTTGTCTGTGTTGTTTTAGGTCATAATGGATTCCTTGTCTTTTATCTCCAAACCAAATCTACCTACGTTTACAAATAAATTATCTGAGCTTAATCCGTTCGTTTAAGTTCAACATTTTTGGAATAGCAATGTTTGTGTTTTCGCCAGAGTTAGAGTTCACTTAAATATGGAGCTACTGCCAGACGCAATTAGCATACTGTAGCTTAGCATAAGTAAACAGGGTTGAGCCTGTTTCCAGAACTCTAATTAATACCCACAATTCAGATTTCTTGAGCCTTTCCTATTGGTCTTGTGAGAGTAATTGATGGCTGTTTCAGCTGTTTATAAGAGATAATAAACCAATAAGCTTTGAGTATTTTTTTCATATAGATAGCTAGTTGCTACCTATAGCTACATCAAGAAAACGTGACAGATCTTGAGTGAATTATTTTCATTTTGTGGAAAAACATTATGTTTACTCAAAGCAACTGTTCAAAGGCTAAAACGTAAGACTCATTAAAATGTACATCCATGGGAATCCAAGATATATCACTCAATACTTATTGATTAACAAACATGCTTTTAAATGACTTTCTTAGCCTTGCACCGAAAGATTCAAGGGAAAATTCCTCATTTTAAATGTGCTGCTTTACCATAATCATTACCCACCACAGATGTTTTATTTGTAACAAAGAGATCCTGAGGGCAAGGTCATGAATGCTGACGTATATTCAGGAAAACAGATGTGATATTTAAATGATAACATCTATTAATCTTGAGGTCATGCATTCATTTCTTTATTTTTCAAAGCCAAGAAGAGGACAGGTTGTTAATATCTGAGTGCCCAACACAGAAGGCATTTTAGTTGAGAAATACTTTCAGACCAAGTTATGTTGCTTTAGGGCAGCGTTTCTCAAAGTGTGGGGCGCGCCCCACTGGTGGGGCGCAGAGATGTGATAGGTGGGTCGCGAAAAATTATTTTTTTTAAATACAAATTATTTAAATTATTTTTTTCCTTTTTTTTCACACTGGTGGAATATCAAAACAACGGCCCGCCCGGGGTGCAAAACGCATCAATGAAAGCGACCCTCTACCACACAAAACAACACCTGTAGATAACCCAATTTGTGTTCTTTGAAATTGAAAAGGATATTGCATTGTGTTTGTTACTTTCGTTGCAGTTGTATGTCTTAATTTGGCATGCTTTTATTTTGAAGGCGAGTTTACGCTGTTGACAGTTGTTGTTGCTATGGAAACAAGAAACGTTTCACAGCGGGCGGAACTTGTCATAAAGTCCGCGATAATAAAGCCCACCCATTTAGAGGGAAGATATGATTGGTCAATTGTACTGTCATTTGACATTACTCTTTCGTTCAGTTACTATAGCTGGCCCTCTGTGAATTCATAGCTGGACGTCCAATCAGCTCCTCTCTTCACAGTAACTCGCAGAGAGGAGCTTCTTTCATTTAACCCTTCACATTCAAACAGAAACTGAATAGGCAGATTCAAAGGATTTATTTCTTTGGAAATGTTATTTTAAATACAATTTAATCAAGTTATTTTTGGTAAAACTAATGACAAATATTACTAAAAACATATTTAAAAAATATATATAAAGAAAAATATAATTTGTTTTAATGTTTTTAAATATTATTTTGTAGAATATCTTAGGCCCTCAGAGACAGGCTCGCCACTGGTAAACATCTCTCATAGACACATGTGAAAGGCTCTCACAGACACACACAACAGCGTTGCAGTCGGGAAGAAAAGCAATGTGGAGAGAGAGAGAGAGAGAGAGAGAGAGAGAGAGAGAGAGAGAGAGAGAGAGAGAGAGAGAGAGAGAGAGAGAGAGAGAGAGAGAGAGAGAGAGAGAGAGAGAGAGAGAGAGAGAGAGAGCAAGAGAGAGAGCACACCTTTATCTATTTAATAAAGTTGTAAAATATAAAGTAAGAAATCATTTCAATGTGTATAGGACAGTAAAAAGTTTAAAAGGGGAGGGATTAGTCAAATATGCATAAATAAAAAGAAAGAATGCTAACTAGGTAACATAAGATAAGAATAAACAAGTTTAAATGATTTGTTGTGATCATATTCTAAAGATGTTTGGATTATTGAAAAGTATACAGCTCCCTTTCATCTGAGTGTTGAGAGCTGTATCCATCAATTCATGTTGGGCTCAAAGTAGGGCTGCTCGATTATGGCAAAAATCATAATCTCGATTATTTGGGTCAATAATTGATATCACGATTATTAAAAACCATTAACCATTTACTTTGAAAAACATCAATTTATTGAAGAAAATAATTAGAAAAGTATGTTTTTAACAGTTGATTACCCTGAACTTTAAGTATAATTCAACTGAAAAACCTATTTTTTTTAAAAAAATCGTTTTATTTCGATTATGTTGTTTTCATAATTGTTGCAAGCCAAAATCGTAATTGCGATTAAAATACGATTAATTGAGCAGCCCTAACTCAAAGTGCACCAGATTGATGCATTTAACTTCAACATTTAAAAAAAATCTTCCTGGGGGTGCATGCCCCCGGACCCAGAGGATGTGACGTCCACCACCAAATAAAGCAGGTTAAAATAATTAAATTGCATACATTTTATTTTAGTAAACACTGAAAACGGGTCCCACAGACCCAAACAGCACTCAAAGGTTAAAGGTAGGATATAATAATGTTAAAATGTGCTAAATATATACACTGCAAAAAAACAAAAAAGAGGAGTAAAAGTAGCTCACGACTTGTTTTATTTTTTGAAAGTAGCCCTCATCCTAAAAAAGGTTGGAGACCCCTGTTATAGAACGATACATTTGACAATTTTAAGCTTGGCCTACCATTTTATTGGAGCCATGAGGAACAGGTGGGGCTTGAAAAGGCCCACCTATTCAAAGTGGGGAATGACAGAAAAAGTTTGAGAACCACTGCTTTAGGGAGATGAGAAGGAAGAAAAAAAGGAAGTCTGACCTCGTCTTAGTTATGGTGCAGAGCTATAAATTGCCTTACTTCTGTGAAACATCCACAATTCAGACTAGCACAAAGGTAAAGACAGATCAAACACGCTAGAAAACTGTGAAAGTCTTAATGAATCTATTGGGTACTGGCCTACAGTCTGGGGTAGGCCTAAAAGGAGACAGCTGGGAGGAAATGGAGAAACTTAGCAGAGGGAGTATACAGGGACGGTGAAGGAGGAGATAAGAGGCTAAAGAACGGATCAGGGAAGTGCTGGAAAGTGTTTGGGTGTTTAGGGAAGGAGTTAGGAAGAGGAAACAGTCGAAAGGCGCTAAAAGAGGACAAGTTGGAAGAATTAAAAGAGATAGAGGTAAAAAGAGCCTCTCTTGAAGAGAACAGCTGTTTTACTTTCAATTAACCATCTTCCCATATTCTCAACTTCCCTCTTTCATGCGTCCTTCCCATCTTCTTCCTGTCCGTTGGGACTTCAACGCCTTGCACAGTCCCTCTTAGATCCTCGACTCAGAGCTCTGAGTTGATTTATTGATGCAGCGTGTGATTCTAACAAACTAAGACAAGGGAGCTAAGAGAGTAAACCTTTGGTTGTTGCTTTTGCTGCAAGGCCTGTTGGAGGACACATCGGACTCTGCTCTTCTTCTTTTTTCCATCTCCTGAGATTATGTCTTTAGGGGGAAACTGTCTTTCAGCCCACAGATAGGTAGAACAACCTTAAAGTTTGATGTCACTTCTCTTGTCTTTGTTTTTGCTGCATCATAGGGAGTATTAGATTGAGTTTGTGCCTCTAATCAAATCACTTCCCCAGATAATGTTGGTCACATATAAAGTGTGAGAGACAGAGTGGTAACAATCTTGAAGTGCATTGCCAAAAATGTCAACCAATCACATATTATATATTTATTTTGTATCATTCTTTTGAAGTTAATAAACCTGTCGATAAGTTAACCAATCATCATCAAACGAGAGGCCAACACTTGAGTTTAACAATCCAAAACTCTAAACCTGTCTCTCATTTATTTTGTCTTCTTCACAGTCCATCCCAAGAAGAAGAATCGGCAGACGTGTGTCAGGAAGAGCCTGATCTGCGCCTTCGCCATGGCTTTCATTATCAGTGTCATGCTCATCGCAGCCAATCAGATGCTGCGGAACGGCATGGAGTAACCAATTGCACTGTGAGCATGGCGAGTGGACAGAACAGCCACGACCTCACATCTCGTCTTTGCAACCAAAGCAGGACCAGCTACAACCCGAGCACTTCTCTAAACAATCAGTTGAGGTTTTTTTAGGTTAATTTGAACTTAGAAGTAGTAGTAAATGTGAGTGAGATGACGAGAAATATATATTTGTTTTGCATTGAAGATGTCACCATGTATAGTTACTGGACTTACGGGTCACAAAGAACTGAAACAATTATGTTTTTATAAAAAAAAAACGTGAGAATAAATAGAGGGTGTTATTTTGACAGAGACCACTCTTTAAACTTGATTTTCTAATTACCAGAAAAAGTTTATCAGGTGCTTTGAGCCATTCCTAATTTAAAAATAACAGTGGTTATTATGAACAACTGCATATTTACCTTAGAGAAGTAGCTGAATGTGAGTGAATGAGAGCACTGAATGTTAGGCACTGTATTTAAATGTATTGTAAATCCATCACATCTCAAAAAGTCATGTTTAAACATCATCGACCAACTCAGTCCACTAAATGTCAGGGCACATGAAGTCTTTGTGTAAGGAGCACAACTCAATACTCAGTGAGGGGAAACTTGGGAATCATCTCTTTGTCTGTAGGTGTGTCAAAGATAGTAACTAATGTATCACAAAATAGATTTGGTCTATACTGGAGCACATGGATTTTAAGCAAAAAGCAGAAAAGGTCTCTTTTTGACTTAATTCTGTGCTTCAGATGGACCAAATATCTGAAGTCTCTCCTGATAAATTAACTTCCTACTCTGAGAGACAGTCCAAAAATGTATTTCTCAAGGGGGTTGAAGCGGTTAACTTCTACCTTCACTAGACAGTACATAATAAGCTCAGGCCGTCTGAGAGGAAAATATATGAAGGTTTGTGATAATTAGTAGGAACAGATATACATTCCCATGTTTTCAGTTATGCGTTGGTAAAAAATCCTTCACCTCAATATCTCCTTGTAATACAGCCCAACTGTGGTAATTATAAACTGCACAAAAAGCATGCCAGTATGAACACTGCCATATCAAACATTTGTCTAGCTCCCATGAATCTCTCTGTATATATAGTAGTAATTATCTTGTGTAATGTAGTGTTTGTTCCCAACAGCAGAATGTATGAAGGGTGGAAACTAGTGAGATAAATCAGGGATATACAGTTGAGCTGTGACACGCTGGAGGTACAGCAGCAGTTTCTTTTTGGAAAAGGTTGCATTCTAGTGGTTTAAATGAGAACTGCAGCTAAACACTTGAACCACCATGTCTACAAGGTGTTCAGAAGTGAAGAACAACGCCACTGAATTTGAGCTTAGATATTTGTTGTGTTGATGTCACATTTCGGTCTGATTTGGTTCACTGTTTCTTAAATGCAAAACCAAGTGTTTCCCCAAGAACCCAAATTGTGTTGTCGCACCAGCACTCAGGTTTTGAGACTGAAGTGGCTGATGCAGGACCTCGGTTAGTTTCTGGAGTCATAGCTATGGTTTATGGTTCAGACCATCGACCTGATAGCACTACAATTTTAAAGAGCTTACTGGAGTCAGGGGGTTTGACAAGAACAGACAGTCATGCTCGTCTTTATAATGGAGCCCCCCGAGGATGAAAATCCCAGTGACTCCACAGATTACTTTTGAGGATTTTCTTTTTTCTTTCGGTGTAGAGCTCTGCGTTACAGAAATGTAATTGTTAATCCACTGTTAGAATAGTATCATACCAGTAATGATGTCCATTATTCTGTTGTCTAAGCAGAAGATTTAGATCAAATAGTCATTTCAAACAACTGAGATTAAGTTATTTTAAAGGTCACCTATTGTGCAAAATCCACTTTTTCATGTATTTTATACATCAACATGTGTCCCCTCTGTGTAAAGAGATTCTGAAAGTTTCAGGAAAAAATATTGGCTCACTTTTTGTCCTGATCCATTTATATAAAAACCTGTCTGAAAATGAGCTGATCAGATTTTGGACACTTTATGATGTCATAACGATTTTTTGGCTTGTGCAACCATTAGCCAATCACCAACCAAGGTAACTTGGTTGGGAGTGGTCCTTATTTCCATCAAAGTAACAGACACAGAATCAGCACTTTTGAAACAGGGCTGAAACAGAGGGGATTATGGGATGCTGCAATGATCTGTTTGGTGTTTCGAGCCAAACACTTCAGAGACATGTTTGTATATATCTGAGACCTGTAATATATTGATGAAAAGCAGTATAATAGGGGACCTTTAAAGTCATTATCCGCGTCAAAACAGTAAACCTAATGTCTATTATTTCTAAATTCCATACATTTTTGGTATTAACAGATAACATATTTTCATTTATAATGTGACAATTATTTAAACCATATTGCCCAGCCCTACATTGATGAGCTTTGTCGTACATTTGTTGGTGATCATTTGTTGCAACATAATGTGCCATAACGGCGACATCCTGTTTGTGGATTCCTGAATTGCTCGGTGCTCCCCTTGGATCTTGAGGCAATTATATGTTCTGTTGTGTGATGAAATCAATACCAGATATTTCCATCACCTTACGTGCAGCCATGTGAGTTTGCTGTCCAGGAAATAAAGGGAAGAGGGCTTTCTTTTAAAAAAAAATTGCTTTGTAAGATCAAGTATCACAGCAAAAAGTGTATTATACTGTAAATCAGTATGCATGTTGTTGTTTAGATTTTCATGTCTTTTTGAAAGACTGTGGAATCAGTTTAATCTTTCTTTGTGGTGGCATAGCCTTGGTTTAAATGTAGGTATGTGTCCTACTTTCACATATTTGACTGTCCAGTTTATACTGTAATAGTCATTTTTTCTAGTTTCTACCAGCTATCAATCAAATCAGAGTGCAGGAGAGGGCATTTTCATAAATATGCAAAAACAAGGTCACATCTTCATCATCTGTTTCACGTCGTATAGGGTAGAGTCTGTACTCACTGTGGGTTAAAATTGACATTGAATAAAATATAATGTGTGTTTTAGATTTTTATTAAATGTTCTCACTGCCTCACAGTCCTGTGAAAACTGCTATATAATGTATGCTACACTTATCCTTGTGAGTCAGTCTTTGATATTCTCGGCACATTGAAATCTGACCAATGTTCTCACTGTTGGCCATTAGCATCACGGTCCTTTTGAAACCAGCATAGACCACTCTATCTTAACAAAGTCCACGTCCATTCAGACATCCTTTCATGGTTTGGTAAGGGGCACTCGTAGAAAAAAACTTGTATCAACACTTTTAAAGTGTACATTATTATACTGTACATCTGGGAATCAAATCATGATGTTCATGTTTTTCAGAGTTGCTTTTAAGATTTGTTTTTACCAACACAGGTTTTATATGTAAACCTTGGCATGCTGCTTAGAAAAGGAGAAAGAAAACAGCAATAGTCGCCAACTGAGTGGATATTTAAAAATGCAAATAACAAGTTTAATCTGTCTAATCTGAAAATAATATATATCCATATATGTTTATGCAATAAAACCTTGTTTTGATAGAAATATAAGTCATCTGTGTTTGCTTCAAGACCAACAACATACACATAAATTATATATTTAGTTACTTAATGAGCTGGTGAGCAGGATCATTTTCTCTGACTGACACTGACTACAAAGCAGGCTTCTTGCTTTACTTGTCATTTGTTATCATCCTCTCTGTCATTTCAAATACTAACCCTAAGAATAGAACACAGCATGCTTTATCCAGAGCGCCCTTTACTCCAGGTAGCAGAGCGTGCATAAAAGAGCCACGAGTCAGAAGAGCAGCCTTTTCAAGTGCAGAAAGCTCACTGCTCTGACATCCCCTTCACACATCACACATGCGGGTCATGTAGCGCTGCAAACACAAGTGCTTTGAGTGAACTAACCTTGGCGGGTGTGACATGCCATGCACACAAAGGTGACCCTTCCACCATTGAGATGTGCATCTTAAAACTCGGTTTACCCGGAGGCAGTACGTGAGGAGAGAGGTGAAACAACACCTTTGTCAACATGTGTCAGAGAGGAGCGTGCTGTGGAGCGGTGCTGGCATCTGCACTCACTGTAAGTCATGGTAATTAGGTAGCATAGGTCAAACACAATAGAGAACAGCCTCATAATAGATGCTCTCAAACCACCAGATAATGAACCATAACATGCCATTAAGTGGACCAACAATACATTACTCTAAGTGCAAAAGCCCAGGCAGGCATACATCGTCTTATATTGTATTTCATATTTGTGGATTAATTTAGGAGTTTGACTTTGTACAGTACATTATCTGTCTATACTGCTTTTATCTAATTATTATATAATTACATCAGGAAAGCAGTTATCAGGAGTCATTGATGACATCAGTGATTAGTTTCAAGCTATCCTGCAGAAAGGGGCACCTGTGAAAAGTCACTGTGATGGTCGCTAAATGAAAAAGAAGACGACAATTCAATAAAGATGTCACTCGAATACTTAAATGCATACAAATCATTTAATATTAGGTATTCATTGCATGACTGTTGATCTAACACATTCAGAGTTGATCTAACACATCCACTGCAGAGACAGCATGACATGGTTATTCTCACACAGCAAACTGATCAAAATCATATTTTTTTTAAAAACACCTTAACAGATTAATCTGCGTACACTCATGTAAGTTGGTGTTGGATCCTTCATACGCAACACTGAATCTGACTTAAAGGGGGGGAAAGTTATTTATCCTGGTAACACTGCTTATAAATTGTTTGAGTGGAATATGACTAACAAATACCTTAAAAAACACAAAAAATGCTTGTTTCCAAAAGCTATAAAAAGGATAAAGGCACAAGTGTAACAATGTAACAAAGTCTTCCAAAACACAACACTCACTTGATGACTTTATTCTACTTATCTGCAAAACCCTCCTGCCTTCTGAGTTGCATTGTGTTTTCTGATGGCAAGTTTCTAACAATAAAT
This sequence comes from Gymnodraco acuticeps, assembly GCF_902827175.1. NCBI lineage: Eukaryota > Metazoa > Chordata > Actinopteri > Perciformes > Bathydraconidae > Gymnodraco > Gymnodraco acuticeps. Next base: position 6,249,349 of record NW_022992250.1, read on the forward strand.
AACAGCTAAGAGGACGTAAAGCCTCACAAAGATTAGTCTTTGTACGGTTTTCATACTTTTATGTCTTCTTGTCCCTGTTAAGGCAAACTATTATTCTATTAAAGTTTTGAGGGTAGCTGATGGATCTTGGAGGATCCAAGTAGTGTTTCCTAAAACATGTAAGAGAGAGGTATGGATTGATCATGTGAAGTCATTGTAACCTGTTCCATGTAAAGACTTTGGCAAAATCGCCTGGAAATATGAAAGTCAAAGTTGATGGGAGGGATAAATTAGATAAGTTGTAACATGTGTTATTCGGGACAGAGATAGGATAACGATGGTAAACAGATGGGACGATAGGAAGGGAGAAATAAGAAAAGTGAAGCTCAGAACTCTGTGTGGAGGTGGCTGTAGTCCCGGCTGCCCGTGGGGATCTCGCTGGGCTTCATGAAGACGCCCTCCATGGCCTTCCACAGGCTGTGCTGGCTGGGGTCTGCCATGGCGTGAACTTCCCTCTGACCGTTGATCGGCCGTCCGTACTGCTCCCCCGTCACTGACAGAAATGCATCGGTGGGTTTGTGACGGAAGCGGACGGCCTCCTCTCGCTTCCACACAGATCCCCCACACTGAACCGTCCACTCGTCCAGGTGGTCCCCCTCCCCGTCGTCCCCAAACGCACTCACCTCCTGTGGACGGGTGAGAGAAACATTATTTAAAAAGTAAAATTAGAGAAGGTAATGTACCTTGTTTTGTGATAGCTTTTTGGGTCCGTTTTACTATCTCTCCACTTTCCAGACATAAGTGGTGTAGGATAAATATATATCGATGTCATGTTAATAATACAGCGCTTCTTAAATAATGTTCTGTTCTAATTGTGTCTCCCTCGCCTAAAGCCAACATTTTCTTAATGTGTAAACCTTGTACAGTTATGTTCACAGACTTTTTCTCCACCAACACACTTTGAGTGTATTTTAATACAGCCATAAATAATAAATGTGTTTATAATCTTTGACCTTGCTTTAAATTTCTCCTGCTGCTAAACTGGAACCATCTGCTGACTTCAATTGTCTACAGTATGAACAATGTTCGACTTAGACTCTCAGTATGAACTAAGTATGCCATGCCATTTTAGAATTGTTTGTTATTGTTAGACATGTTGATACTGTTCATAACAATCTAAATCTTCCTTTTCAAAAACTGAAAATATACAGGTCTGTGCAGTATAAAAATGTCTAACAATAACAAGCATTTCTCAAATGGCACGGTAGACACCTTTCAAGCCTGTAACACTTTGGCTTGATAGTGTTTTTACACTTCCTTAATTTTGGAGAGGTTTTTTCAGGCCCGCGGCTGTTTTCCCACAGAGTTTGGTGCGTTTCCTGAAGTGTAAAAGCTGCTGTCAGCTCAGATCAACCTCAACATTTTTTCTAGGGTTCCCTAAATGTGACCATTTTGCAACAGACTTTGTGTTAGTAATGCAATGAGCTGCAGTGAGTGGCTTTAACTTTGCATGACACTAATACATTCTAAATATTTTAGTATTATATTAACATTTACACAAAAAGCTTGAATAAGGCTCTACTACATTTTGGACATTGACATAAATGCGCCAATCTCTGCAGGTTGTTATATCATGATGATTCATAGAAAACTAACCCTCTCCCCATGTACTTTTCACCCCACCCACCTGGTTGGAGGACAGCGGGGAGGCGAAGTAGTGGCTGTGGAGGTTACGGCCTGTGTTGACATGGGTGAGACGGATATCTTGCCCACACTTGACCGGGGTGCCCCGATGGCACAAGGTGTCCAATGTCCCACGGACACTCCAGTAGCTGTTACTGTCCTCTATCGTCATCACCCCTGTTACAGACTGCTGCCCGCTACCTGTCTCACACACACAGAAGAGCACACGGTGAGCAGAGAAACTCCAACCAGATACAGAACCAGGGATGTTGAAAGAAACAGCAAATGTGATTTATCAAGGAAGATCAAGATTGTCGAAAAATACAACTACTAATTGTATTTGCGGTGTGAAGGTCAGTTTAACCCCCACCAAGTTGAAATGATGATTGTTGCTTTAGGTCTGACTTTGAAACCAAGGACTCACAGCAGGTTGGCAGCAGATCAAGTGGTTCACTTTGAGGGCTTTAGCCTAGAATAACAACTATTTATTTGAAGAAATAAGATTGACGTTTGACAACCACCTTAGATTTGTAATATACATTTATGTGTATACTCGGGCTAATTTGTTACTAGGCTTTAAAGAAAAGGGTGTGGTTTTCATAAAGGAAATCCAAACGCTGATCTTGTTCATATACTGTCTTTAGTTGCCAGTTAATAGGTAATCATTTAATAGTGGTTTTATGTATCCAATATTGTATACAGTATGTGCCACAGTTGGAATTGACACGTAATAGAGTCAACATACATGATATATCAAATGAATGCTGTTAACCTTTGTATGAAGAAAAAGGTATTTTCTCATTTCCTTTCAACAAAACAATATAATAACAACAAATGGTAAAACAAATTATGTTTACATCATTATCCATGTAAGATTAGCAGATACGAAAAAGATGACATGATAATAACAGGTATAAATGGGGTCTTTATCTCCCTTAACTTAACATTTGATGTATCTTTGTGAATTTTAGGTAAATAAACGTGTTAACTATGCATTAAAGAGGTTTTAGGTTACACATCCTTTATATAAACACTGTGTGACTGTGAATAATACGTAATGGGGTTGATACATTGAGAGTTAACCTTTGTACACATCAGTAATTTCCAATTTTCTTTAAACATTCGCTTTGATTACATAGCAGGGCAATAGTAGATGATGTCAAAGTAGAGAAACACAATTTGTATTAATGTTTAACAATCCCAGTAAAAAAACTCACCGGAGCCGTAGCGTACGTCGTGCGAGTGAAGTCTCACATTGTGCTTTACATTTAACAGTTTAATGACAGATCCGCATGTTACAAAACTCAGCTCAGTGCCGAGGGACGGTCCAAATATACAGCATAGATATAATAAAAAGGTTGGTGAAGTGTGTCGAGAAACAGCACAATCTAAAATACCCATTCCTACAAAAAAAGATGCCTCTGAGGGAGATTTGTATTATTTTACGCTACGTCAGTGAAGAGGCAGTATGGCAACAAGAGGCTCGAGGACAGCGCCCCTAGCGGCTGGGAGGAGTCACTGCTAATACCTTACTGTGATATTTGTACTTGTTTTTGTTTAATTGGTATTTTGTGCAATATATTGATGATAAAGATGATGACACATCTTTATTTGTATAACACTTTTCATACACCAGGTGCAGCTCAAGGCGCTTTTAATATAGTATTTTATTTTACTGTAGTTAGTGTCCTACATATTAGACATATTTATTTCTAATTTAATTTAATTTCTTTAATATTGTTTTTTTAAATAGTTTTTACAATAGTATTATTTGTTGGTTCTTTCTTGTAAAAAAAACCTTACTGTTCTTCCTGTGTCTTTGTATGCATCATTTACAGCAAAGCAAATTCCTTCCATGTGTTAACCGACTGGGTAATGAATTTAAAACAAATTAAAACTACAAATAAGAAATTCCCCTTCAGGTCCAATCTTTTTGCATACAGTATAAACGCATACTATAACAATTCAAGGGACACAAGGAGGTCAAATAGGTTTAACAACAATACAATAAATAATGATCCCGCTTGGTAAAATAAAGGAAGACATAAGACAAAATGAATAAATAAAATAAAACGCATAAAATGAATAAGTAAATAAAACAATATTTATAAACTAATAAAATGAATAAATAAATAATAATAATAATAAAGATTAAAGCCACAATCAGCTGTGAGGGCACCGCACAGCTTATATCATTTTTTACATGGCTGGTTCATACAATACAAGTACAATTTGATATTAGAAACACTGGAAACACACTCCCACACAAAAATTATGTTGTGTAGTCTTTATAAGTTATTTAGCCTTGTGTAGAATCAAAGCGACCCAGCAGGGGGCGTCTCGTTTCCAGCGAACAGGATGGAAGTCCCCTCACTCATACCGGAATTGCCTTTCACGCCGCTCGTTGTCGGCCATTTTTTACAAGTACAAGCTCCCCGACACACAGAACACAACACACCCCCGTTATAACTGTAAATATTATCGGAGTACACCACCGCAGTGAGACGTGTAAGTCCAGTTTCTCCGTGGTAATGTTGATCTTTACATTGTGCTGCCTAGCTAACAATGGTTAACTAGCTAACGGGGATGCAGTTGGCTGTTGTTGTCGTTCCGGCTAATGCTAGGCTAACGTACTGATGTGCTAAAGCATAAACTAACGTTAGACTGCGAAGTTGGCTGAGATGGGCCTTGGTTAATTCCCACAGCTTGGAAATCGTCTCGGTTGCTGTTTTACTGTCAGTTTATATCTTGATGCATACACTATGGTTTCAACGTGTGCTAGCTAACAGTACTTGGTAAAAGGTTGCACGCAAGCTAACATGCATCATTAGCATCTGTGTTAGCCTAGTTGGTGGGTGCTAGCTCATAGGGATAATACCGTTAGCTAACGACATTGAACATTATTTCCAATACCAGATGAATGTTTGTCGACCGACCGCTCATCAGATGGCTAAGATTCGGTTACATTAGCTACAATCAGATAGAAAGAAAGGGGCTGATGTGCCTGGTTAGTGGTCTCCGTGGGAGTTCAGTGTGTGCGCAATGCGACATTGTTAGGTCTAGGGTTTCTTAAGGTCGCCAACTAAATGTAGTTTTCTTGTTACTGACTAACATTATGACAATGAGTTTAAAACCATAACCAGGTCAATTAGAAATACGAAAATAGAGTGTTAATTGACTGTAAATTGGTTTAACGTTGTTTGTCAATAACACCTCAAACATGTTTGCAAAACCCAATAATCCCGGGCTTTTTTGTATAGATGTTTACATAAATAAATCGCATATTCAGAAAACAATATAAAGTTTATGTGACACAAAACACAGATTATACATGGAACTGACGCGTATTGTTGATCTCTTCAGTACATATAAACTACCAAGCCCTTCATTTCAAATTCTGAAGGAGATACTAAAAATACAAAAAGGTGTAAGGATGAATTTGGTCACACCGAAACAATTAGGGCATTTTATCTAGGGGTGCACCGAATGGGAAATTCTTGGCCGAAACCGAAAATAGGAAACAGTTGGCCGAAAACCGAATGCCGAAAGGCCGAAAAATGATTAATAGAAATATATATATATATATAATGTATACATTTTTTACCAATGTTGTTCAGCTACCTGATTATGGAAATAGACATGATTATGGCAAAACTTAAATAATAATCACTATTATGGGTCCATAAAACATTTATTCAGCACTTTTGAATGCATACAGTACATTTATATATGTCATGTATTATTGCTAAAAAACATGATATCGCAGTCTTAGTGTCGCCAACTCGTTTCTAATATGCAAAGACAACAAATGCGTCTATGATGTATTTTCGATCAGACGAGATCTTTCTCCCGTCTGTGTGCGAGGGGGCGGGGCAGTTTACACACACGCAGCTGCTACATGCAGCGGAGCACACTGCGGAGATGGCGGAGAGAACGCGCTCCGAGGTGTGGTTAAACGTTACCCGTCTCGATGTGGAGAATACTTGTTACCATAAGTGCAATAAGAGTTTAGCATGTAAGCACGAGCAATTTGTCTAAACATTTAGCAAAAGTGCACCGCATGCAGACGGAGGAATGTACCGGGTTCGACCGTCTTTCTAGCAGCTCTGTAGCCCCATCCACGAGTAACGTTTCCTTTCAGGTGTTATGTATGCTAGCAGCAACACACAGAGTTAACTACATTATACAAACATGGGTTAATGATTAGAGGAAACTGAGTTATTTAGTTTGTTAAAATTTCAGCTATTCTGTTTACAGTTCTGTCATCAGATTATTTAATACGATTTGTTAAAGGCTCAGGGCAATCTCGATGACAAAGGTCAATGTTCCCCCCCCTGTGAGCCAGCCGCGAGCATGGTCGCCGCGTCTTTATTACGTCATCACAACAACACGTTAGGTTACCAACGTAAGCCTGTTCTGACATTCGGTGATATTTTTTCGGTGCTAAAACCCTTTCACCTTTTTAACCATTTTCGGCCGATAATTTTCGGTGGCCGAATATTCGGTGCATCCCTAATTTTATCATTTGGTGTAATGGTGCAGCTTTTATATCTTGCGTTTATTATATTTTTAATGTAATTGTTTAATGAAGAGCTGGAAGAACCTGTTGAACAATGTAAATGCAATATTGTCAGGCAGTGTGAAATACGATTTTTGTTCAATCTTGTAGCAGAAAGGAAATGGAATGATATGGGTTGAATTCACAATTGCAGCATAACGCATGAAGGCGAGTTGTGTTGGTGTGGCTTTTGTATTTGTGTCTGTCTAGTCTCGAAGAACAAATACTTGGATGAAGCTGAGAACATTTTCTAACAGCCTTTCTTGTACTGCTTCCAGGAACAGCCGTCATGTCGGACTTTATTGTCAGCGAGGCTGAGGAGTCGGAGGAGGAGGAGGAGGAGTTAGAAGAGAAAGACTTAAAACCTAAAAAGACCCAGCGGTTTGTGGAGGAAGATGGTAAGAATGAAATGGTTTAGTTCTTGGCATGTGTTTGAGGGGGGTTGAATGATTTGTTGACCACTTATATCTCATTACTTGACAGACGAGGAAGAAGAAGAGAACACAGAGGACCAGGATGAACGAGGAAATTTACGCGGACTCATTGATGATGCAGAAGAGGAGGAGGAGGAGCCGGCGCCACCAGCACCTGCAAGTGCAGCGGGGAGTGACTCAGAAGAAGAAGTGAAGCATCGACGGAAAAAGCGCAGTAAGTGAATTCGATATTTTAAAGAGATCCAGCCATGATACAGTGTGTTGTTGCATGTTAGGGTTAGTTTCAGGAAGTCACCTGGGACAAGCTGTATTGGATCTCTTCCAATTATTCCATGCATATTGACATTCTGCCCATTCCTATACCACCCTTCATAGCTCTTCTGCCTTTCTCTGTCCAGTTTTGATGGGTCACACACACAGAGGAAATCCTAGAAAATGTAAATCAAAAAGTACATCAGATATGACCATGTGTGATGCGTATTCGCCAACTGAGGTCTTTTAGTCAAGATGTCAACATAACGTCGTCTGTTTACCAGAGAGCCTTTATAATTAGATTTCTCCAGCTGTGAAATCCCAAATATTAAAATCATTTTGGAGACACAAACCCAGTTCTGAATTGATTTTGGATCGGGTCATTATTGTAATTTATTGTTTTTGTCTGGCAGAAATGTTACCAATTACCTCATATCAGTATCTCGACAGGAATGTCAGCAGTTTCATCCCAATATAATAGAGAAGTCATTGATTACGCTGTAAATACCAGATTTATGGCCATTCTGTAATACTGCAATTACATATAGTTAGTGTTATTAACAAGTTCTGGATAAGACCTTTTTACTGGACTTTTCTGAACAGTAAATCAAATCAAGTTTTATTTATATAGCACATTTTTAAAACGATTTTTGGTCGAGCCAAAGTGCTGTACATGCAATAAAAACACTTTGCGATAGCAAACAGAAGACAATAAATTACAACAGCAAATATAAAAATCAAACACAGGGAAATGTCAGGAGTCGTACTAGAAGGCCAGGGATAAGAAGTGAGTCTTTAGTGTCGATTTAAAAACCCTAGGGTCTGGGCCGACCTCACATGGAGGGGCAGAGTGTTCCAGAGCCTGGGGCCAGCTGCTGCGACGGCTCAGTGACCGACAGTAAAGTTTAAAGAAAGATTATACTTGTATTATAAAAACAAGCCATGTAAAAATGGAGAAAAGCTGTGCGGCGCTCTCACTTGTGGCTTCATGGTTGCAGCGTAAAGGATATGTATATATATATATATATATATATATATATATATAAACCCAATGATTTATACTTGCAGATCGTAGTGACGACTACCTGGATGACGATGATTTGGACCTGATTGAGGAAAACTTGGGTGTTAAAGTGAAAAGAAGGGTAAGAAGAATCTCATGACTTGTTTCTCTACAGTAATAGTCAAGTTAAAGCTAGCACTGCTGATGCTGTTCCTGTCTGGTTTCACAGAAGAAGAAATACGACCGTGTAAAAACACTCGATGATGATGAAGAAGATGACGACGAGAAGGACTTGATCGCGGATGAGATCTTTCATGGAGATGCAGAGGGCGATCTGGAGGAAGGGGAGGCCGTCGATGAGCCCCTCCACCAAGCAGATGACGAGGAAGAAGGAGAAGACGAGGAGTCGGGTAGGCCAGGAATTTTAGATCGGTCTTTAAATAACTAAAGAGCAGAGAAATAATAGTTACGTCAACTGAGTCGCACACTTGGTCTCTAAATATTGTGCTGTATAATTGATTTGTTTTCTAAATGTGTTCTGCAGATATAGACGATTTTATTGTGGATGATGACGGTCAACCCATCACCAAAAAGAGGGGCAAGAAGTTCTCAGGATACACAGATGCGTGAGTGTCAAAGATTATGCAACAAATCTATCATTCAAAAGGTTTATCGTTTGTGGGGCAATACGCTCCATTGCTATACTTCTATATCTGGTAGAGTCTAAATTGCATTATAATTGTTTACATAAACAATATTATTATTTTTGGTAACAACAATACAATAAGCACATAATGTTTGCTTTAAGTGAAACACATAATCACTCCACTGCGCTGCCCTTCCTGCCACAGAGCCCTCCAGGAGGCCCAGGAAATCTTCGGCGGAGACTTTGACTTTGCTGAATTTGACGCAGACGCATACGACCAGGGTGAGGAGGAGGAGGAGGAGGACCAGGATGAAGAAGCTTGGGACCGACCCAAGAAGCAGACAAAGAGGAGGCAAGGCAGGAAGAGCATCTTTGAGATCTACGAGCCCAGCGAGCTGGAAAGTAGTCACATGACCGACCAAGACAACGAGATCCGTAACACAGACATGCCGGAGAGGTTCCAGGTTTGTGTGTTTGTCGTCAGTGTTGTTGATGCTAACAGTGTTGTTGATGCTAACAGTTTTGATGCTCTATTGTAACGATCTCATCTGGACCATAAAGGATCATAGTGACTGCTTTCTCAGGTTTATTCATAATTAAGCCTTGTGGTCTTATTTATTTATACTGTGTTTTCCTGATGTTTGTCATGTGCCTGTTATCCTGACTCTCTTCTCCTTCTTATAGTTGCGATCCATCCCTGTTAAACCCGCTGAGGATGATGAGCTGGAAGAGGAAGCAGAGTGGATCTTCAGACATGGATTCTCCACTCTAACTATCTCCATGCAGGTACGCCCTTTGCCTCCACACTCAGGAAAAATATGCACACAGAATGCAAAAGATTGGATTTCCACTCATGATACCGTGTTAGATTCCCCTTCAGCACGATACACCATTCTATTTTCCTTGCTTCTAAAAAGGATCTGTTTTTTTGTGCCCTGAATAGGAGAGCACAGATTATCTGGACAGGGGGACGACTACAAACTTCAGCAGGAAGGGCCCCAGCACAATTGCCAAGATCAAAGAGGCCCTCAACTTCATGAGGAATCAACAATTTGAGGTACAGTGAGCCATCATTTTGTTTAGCATTTCTTTAAAAAACAATAACATAAGTATTTTGAGAAAGAATGCCAAATACAAATTGTTTTCTTTTTTCCAGGTCCCATTCATAGCTTTCTACAGGAAAGAATATGTGGAGCCAGAACTAAACATAAACGACCTGTGGAAGGTTTGGCAGTGGGATGAAAAGGTACAGTTTGATTATTGCTTATGGAAAGACATTGTTGTGAGTAAGGATGAAAGGGTGGATATTCTGTGTGCTCAGCCAATCTTGATCCAGGGGGTCCGCAGGGTCTTAAAAAGTATTAAAAGTTGATAAATCAATTTAGCGAAAATGAAGGCTATTAAAAAGTATTAAACGGCATTTTCTAAGTTTGCGTCCAAATGGTTGTAAGATACTGTATATAGTCAATGCAGAGGTCGCGTTAACCGAATATTTTCCGTCTATGACGGATTTTTTTTAACAATGACGGACAAATCTGAAAGCTGTCCGTCATTTTGAAAGATTAGAACAAACTCGGAACAGCACCAAAGTTTCCCCGCAGCGAGGCTCCGGTGTTATGCCGTGTTATGCATGCCCTCCAAAAAGGAAATTATACCGTTTCCAAACCTAACTGTGCCGTACAAATCATTGAAATGTCTGTGAGTTTTGGCTTTACGCTGTACACGCTCCCGCGAGGTGCAGCAGCCATGCATAACACGGCGCATGTGAACTGTCCCTCCCCCCCCCCGTTGACAGTTCACGAGCATGCTTTCTTCCCCCCCCCCCCTCCCTCGTCAGAGTTGTGTAAAGGCCGACGGGTAATTCTGGATTTCCTGTCTGTCAAAATGACGGGCAGCGAAAAAGTCTAGCGCAACCTCTGAGTCAATGTGAGGTAAAGTGTGTCGCCAATGTAACCGGTTAAGACTAGAAGTGGCGATGAGGTCTTAAAACATTACATTTGACTTCAGGATTCCTGCATATACCCTGCTATCAATGCTCTGCACTTCTGGTTTCTTGACTTCTACATTTTCCTCCACCAGTGGACTCAGCTGAAGAACCGGAAGCAGAACTTGACCCGTCTGTTCCAGAAGATGCAGGCCTACCAGTTTGAGCAGATCTCAGCTGACCCTGACAAACCTTTGGCTGACGGCGTCCGTCCTTTGGACATCTCCGACCTGGAGAGGTACGCCTCGATGGTTGATGCTCAGAAAGATCATCTCTTATGCATTCTATTTCTTTGTGACTGCACTAATCTATGAATATTTGTGATGGAGTTTATACTGTGATCAACAATAAAGAGCCTTTTCTGTCACAATCAAACCTAATTTATTCTTTCTATAGATTGAAAGATGTGCAGACTCTTGAAGAGCTGGGGGATGTTTACAACCACTTTCTGCTCTACTACGGCCGAGACATCCCCAAGATGCAGAACACTGTAAAGACCAGTAAGAAGAGGCTCAAGAAGATCAAAGAAGTGAACGAGGATGGTAAGATGGACGCTTCTGAATTTACTAAATGATTTGAAACTGTTCAGTTCTATGGTGTGTTTGCCCTGTTGTTCCAATGTTCTTAATGACTGATTATTATTGTCCGCCTCCTCAGGTGAAGAAGAGGAATTGGAGGTAGAAGAAGAAGAAGAAGAACAGAAAGGACCTGACCTCAAGCTGGCGTCTCGTAGAGATATGTACAGCATCTGTCAGAGCGTAGGACTGGGTTAGTCTCCTTTTTTTACCTACCACATATACTGTGTATTAGGGCTGTGCAATTAATTGTATTTTAATCTCCATTACGATTTTGGCTTGCAACAATTACGAAAACAACGTAATCAAAATAAAACGATTAATTTTATTTTAAAAATTGTGTTTTTTTTTTAAATTGTTTTTTCAGTTGAATTATCCTTAAAGTTCAGGGTAATCAACTGTTAAAAACATACTGTTCACATTTTTTTTTCAATAAATGGAAGTTTTCAAAGTAAATGATAATCGTTTTTAATAATCGTGATATCAATTATTGACCCAAAATAATCGTGATTATGATTTTTGCCATAATCGCTCAGCCCTACTGTGTATAATAGGGGTGTCTTGGTGTAGCGGCATTCCCGATATTGATAATTTGAAGTAACTCATTTTTCAATTTCTTCCTTACGGCAGATGGCTTGGCTAAAAAGTTTGGGTTAACTCCAGAGCAGTTTGGAGAGAATTTGCGTGACAGTTACCAACGTCACGAGACGGAGCAGTTCCCGGCCGAGCCCGTGGAGCTGGCCAAAGACTACGTGTGCAGTCAGTTCAGCTCTCCTGAGGCCGTGCTGGAAGGAACCAGGTACATGGTGGCCATGCAGATCGCCCGTGAACCTCTGGTCAGACATGTCCTCCGACAGACCTTTCAAGAGAGGGCCAAGATCAACATCAAGCCCACAAAGAAGGGGAAAAAGGTTTGGACACACTTAATCTCACGGATGTTACCATCTAACAGAAATGATTCTGACTCTTAACCTGCCTTGCCCTTTGCTTTCTTCCTCTAGGAGATAGACGAGGCTCATTTTGCCTACTCCTTCAAGTATCTTAAGAACAAGGCTGTAAAAGAGCTGAATGGGGATCAGTTCTTGAAGATGGGCCTGGCAGAGGAAGAGGGGCTGCTTACCATTAATATCTGCATTGACCTTTTAGGAGTCAAAGGGTAAGCACAGTGACAAAACTGAGAAATATCTGCATGTTTTGCAAAGGTTCGCCTACTCAATTCAGATATTTGTAAATACATGATTACAGGCTACAAGGATTACGGAGGATCCCCACTCAAATGTTGATAGTTTTTAGCCAGATGGAAGAAATGATAAATAACCAAACATCCCTAGGTCTTATAGCTCTTATCAGTTCTCTTTTTCATTCACATTCCTTCGCCTTAGGATATTTACAAAGCACAGGATCTGATGTGATGAACTGCTTTTGCAGCGCCTGTAAAGCTTGTCTGTTGAATGAAAGTAGAGTTGATAAGTAGGTCCCTGGAGTCTGATTTATTTTTAAGCTGCAGCTTATGTTTATCTCCTTGTCAGTAGAGCAAGCATGGGGCTTTGGAATTATGACTTATTTAAGGCGCTGCTTCTGACTGCGTCTTCCCTCTGCTTATCCTCAGCTTCGCCGGGGAACAGACTTACTTTGACGAGATCAAACAGTTCTACTACAGAGATGAGTTCAGTCACCAGGTGCAGGAGTGGAACAGGCAGCGAACTCTTGCCATAGAGAGAGCCCTCACTCAGTTCCTCTACCCTCAGATGGCCAAGGAGCTCAAGAGCAAACTGATCACTGAGGCCAAGGAGAGCATTGTCCGGGTAATGCCTCACTATATCTGTCCCGTTGTATCAGTATTGTATAAATATATATGAAATTATAGAGCAACATTGTTTAAAAATGTATGTTTGATGAGTGTGTTTTTATGAACCCTCTGTGTTTCTCCTCACAGTCCTGCTGCCGTCGGTTGTACAACTGGCTGAAAGTGGCTCCTTACCGACCAGATCAGCAGGTTGAGGAAGACGATGATCTGATGGATGAGAGTCAGGGCAAAGGCATTCGGGTGCTGGGAGTAGCATATGCGCCCAGCAGGTATTTGCTCTACAGTATTGTCTGTATTTGTCAGTTGCTACCCTTTTTGTTATGAAAGTAAAGGTTACCTCTGCGCACTAGGGCTGTCCCGAATACCATTTTTCGGGCTCCGGATGGTCGGTAGTAATCAGCAGCGAATATTCGGCCCGTGTGGGGTGCGTAGTAATCAGCAGTGAACTGCTTCAACACGTGTATTTCGGTTTATTCACGGCATTCATTTTGTTATTCTACAGTATTGTTGTTTTATAGTTATTTGTTAATGTAACCCAAGTTGTGTTCTTTGAATTTGAAAAGGATATTGCATTGTTTGTTACTTTCGTTGCAGTTGTATATGTCTTAAGTGTAATTTGGCTAGGCTTCCTATTTTGGATGGACATGCTTTTATTTTGAAGGAGAGTTAGCGCTGTTGACAGGAAGTTGTTGTTGCTATGGAAACAACGTGGAGATTAACGGAGAAAAATCATATCTACATATAAAGACGGAGAAAGTAAACGATAACGTTTATGGTTAAGTGTTAGCACCCCCCGAAGAGGCACAAGCTCTTACGTTGATATTGGAGTTTTCAATCAATTCAATTTGGCAGCCGAATACGCCTATCCGAATAACGAAATTGAAACCTGAATAGTACTCCAACGAACGAATATTCGGATATTCGGGTACAGCCCTCCTGCGCACTTACTCAAGGGGCTCACTCATAAGTTAGTGAAAGTGACTAAGTGTGCAGGCTTTACACAGTCTAAACGGATACAATGACTTACTTTAAATTAACAACAAAGCAATGTTTACTGCATTTAAGACATACTTATTTGACAAAACCGTTTCTGACTTACCCACTTTGCTCCAACAGAGACACACCTGTGTTCTGTGCTCTGATCAACGGGGAAGGGGAGGTGGCCGACTTCCTGCGTCTGCCCTACTTCATGAAGAGGAGGAACGCCTTTAGGGAGGATGAGAGAGAGAAGAAGGTACCAGCTGAGAACAGTTAATAGTCAACAGTTGCTTTTTGTTAAGGGATGCATCTTTGAGATGATCTCTCACATGTGTGTGTTATCTTCAGGCCCACGACATCGAAACTCTCAAAAAGTTTCTATCTGGGAAGAAACCTCATGTTGTGGCTGTCGCTGGGGAAAACAGGTAACATTAGTTAGTTTTTTTTAATGTGCTGAAAAGCTACATGTAAACAACATTTCCAAGTTATAATTGAGTTGCGGTTGTAACACTAAAACCCTGCCTTGTGTTGCAGAGATGCTCAAATGATCATGGAGGACATCAAGAGGGCCATCAGCGAGCTGGAACAAGAGTCCTCTGTCCCCGCTGTGGGAGTGGAGCTCGTTGACAATGAGTTGGCCACGCTGTACATGAACAGCAAGAAGTCTGAGGTAAACACTCAACACCTCACTGTAGTGTCTTTATCACACACTGGCTCTGAAACATGGGGTTTCATTCTTCACTATGGCGAGTAACCACAGCAAGTTCACACTAACTGGTGGATTGAAGACATGGCCCAAAGCTCACCTCGTCCTGATCCTCTGCTTTCTCTCTGTGCAGGTTGACTTTAGGGATTACCCCCCCTTGCTGCGACAGGCTGTGTCAATAGCCAGGAAGATCCAGGACCCCCTGATAGAGTACGCTCAGGTTTGCAGCACTGATGATGATATTCTCTGCCTCAAACTCCACCCGCTGCAGGTGAGACTGACATTGATGAAATTGTGGTATTTGTGTGCTATTATATCTATCTATATATTGTGCTTTATATTTAGTTTGTATTGTTTCTTCCAAAAGTGTTACAGCCATAATCACACCATTTCCTTCTTAACAGTCTAGTTTAAATATATCAGTGTGTGTCACTATGTTAAGAAAAATGGAATTGTGATGTTTGCCTTGTTCGTCTTTTGTTTGCTTTCTGGACATTTGGTAATAGGTCATGACAGTTTGTTTTGTTTTTATTTGTATCAATAAATATGATCAAAAGATGTACTACTGAGCAAGCTACCTGGAACTTTGACCTGCTGCCAAGATAAAGTGATGAACACATTAAAGCATAAATAATTATAATACCATAATATAACATTATATTATTCTGAAATTGCCAATGAGAACATTTTGTGTGTTTTAATGATTATACCCGCTCTTATACTACTATAACAATGCAGGACTTCCTTTAAACAGAGTATCTCTACACTGTGGTTTGAGTGTTTTTACTAAAGTCAAATATATGAGTACTTCCTCAACTACTACCCATTCTCCAAACTCTAGAACATCAGCAACATCTATTAAAACCAGATGCTGTAAACATACGGTTTGATTCTACAGCTACTTATGGCGCATTTCTACTGCAGCGGGTAGCCTCGTTTAAGCGTCCTTAATCGTCCTCAAGCGGCCAGGCCAGTTTTTGGTGACCTTTCCATATAGCGTAGCACCGGCGAGCGGGTACTTTTTCCCTCTTTTTCCGGACCCATAAAATCGTGGTTCTATCAGACCAGGGCCAGGGCTGAACTAGTGACGTCAACACTCTCGACTGCTGATTGGTCAGAGAGAATCATCGCAAGATCGTGCGCGAGATCATCCCTAGCGTCGCATATATATCTAGAAGCAAGCTTGCAGCATTTTTATACACAGCATTTTTATAAACAGCATTTTGTAAACGGAGGAGCTACAAAAATGGCAACGTCAAAGAAAAGCACACCGTGGTCGACCGAGGAGGTGACGACGTTCCTACATCTCATTGGGGATGATAAAATCCAGCGGGAGCTCGACGGAACTACTCGAAATGTGAAAGTTTTCCAGGATGTCTCTGCACAGATGTCCGAACGCGGATTTTCGAGGACTTTCCTGCAGTGTAGGGAAAAACTGAAAAAGATGAAGAGTGAATATCGCCAAGTAAAGGACAACAACAACACGAGTGGTGCGGGTAGTGGCCCCGCATACACTGCGTTGCTACCCCAGGTCCTAAACTGTAATGGAAATGCGCCACGGCCTCGGACGGCCAGCGAGACAGCCCAACGAGGCCTGAGCGAGGACGCTTAGGGACGCTTAAACGGGGCTACCCCGCTGCAGTGGAAATGCGCCATTACAAAGCCACTTTCTGAAACTGTCTTTTTCTGTCTTTCTTTCTCAGGAACAAGTGGTGAAGGAAGATTTGCTCTGTGCTCTTTACTTTGAATTCATTAACCGTGTGAATGAGGTCGGAGTGGATGTGAACAAGTGCATCGCCCACCCTCACACCCAGAGCCTGGTGCAGTTTGTCTGTGGTCTGGGGCCGAGGAAGGGCTCCCAGCTGCTGAAGGTACGTTTTTGTGATGCTCTCATTCATTGTGTCGTATATTAATGTACAGCGCTGTTTTCCCTAACCTGATCATCTTCATGGTCCTTGTATCTTCGCAGATTCTGAAGCAGAACAACACCCGTCTGGAAAACCGAACCCAGCTGGTCACAATGAGTCACATGGGACCCAAGGTGTTCATCAACTGTGCTGGTTTCATCAAGATCGACACGGCGTCGCTCGGAGACAGGTTGGCTTCTTTTTCAGGAGTCTTTTACTGAGATTATTATACCGATATCAGGAAAGGCTGTGAATCTACCTATGAGCCCGTTGTGAGGTTGTTCTAAATGATTTCTTCTATCAAACCTTCCACAGTACGGACTCCTACATCGAGGTCCTGGATGGGTCTCGTGTTCACCCTGAGACGTACGAGTGGGCTCGTAAGATGGCCGTGGACGCTCTCGAGTACGATGAATCGGCAGAAGATGCCAACCCAGCCGGAGCTCTGGAGGAGATCTTGGAAAACCCAGAGCGTCTCAAAGATCTGGACCTGGACGCCTTCGCTGAAGAGCTTGAGAGACAGGTCTGTGTGGCTTTTACCCCGTCAATATTAAGTTATAAATAGAAAAGAAACAAGATGAGAGCTTCACACAAATAAATAATAACAGCTGTATACATGTAATCACTATGTATGCCTTTCACCTACAAAAATATATGACATCATTCTTTTTTCTCCTGTAGGGTTATGGCAACAAGGGCATTACTCTGTATGATATCCGTGCAGAGCTGAGCTGCAGGTACAAAGATCTGAGAGTCGCCTACAGGGTCCCCAACACTGAGGAGGTCTTCAACCTGCTCACCAAGGACACCCCAGAGACTTTTTATATTGGTAATACACACCACACTGAAAGCCATTTATATCATGAATTAAATGTCACAAAAGATGAAAAAGACATTATATTCCTAACTATAAACACTCAGGCGAAGAACTCAGTGCCTAACACAGGACTTTTATAAAAGGAGTGATGTTGCTATGTGGCTGTAGAATTGCCATCGGCCTGTGGTTGATGTTTTGCCTCCTTTTTCTTTCAGGTAAGCTGATCACCAGTATAGTAACTGGTATCGCTCACCGGCGGCCTCAGGGAGAGAGCTACGACCAGGCCATCAGAAACGACTCCACCGGGCTGTGGCAGTGTCCTTTCTGCCAGCAGGACAACTTCCCCGAACTCAGCGAGGTACCAGGCACAGGAGTGTTTCTTCTTTTGAGCAGTTAATGTTACAAACAGCTGAGAGTCTGGCATCTAAACATCATCTTCTTATGTCCCCGCTTCAGGTTTGGAATCACTTTGACAGCGGTTCGTGTCCAGGTCAGGCCATCGGGGTGCGGTCCAGATTAGATAACGGCGTCCAGGGGTTCATTCCCACCAAGTTCCTCAGTGACAAAACGGTCAAACACCCCGAGGAGAGGGTCAAGGTGAGGCGTTGTTGTTATTTGGTGTGCTTTGCTGATGCTTCAAACTATATTTCCGTATTTTTTTTAAATAAATTCCCCCCAAGAAAATGTATATATTGCTTATAAGCCGCTTTCACACCAAGTACTTTGCCGTACTTAGTTCCCAGCACTTAGTACCCCCATGGAACTAAGAGCCGGTCGTGTTGACACCGGAATAAGTTCCCTGAGGGAAGATAACGCAAATGAAGCCGCTGACGTCACTTCTTCTTCTTCTGCTTTGGGTTTACTGGCAGGCCGCAAACAACTTCACGGCGTATACTGCCACCCGAAGTCCCCGGAGTTAGGGACTGGCTTCAGTAGAAGCTGCTGGGACCCCCAGCTGCTTCGACTGAAGCCTTCCGAGTAAATCGCCAGAATGACGACACCTCCTCATCTCCACCGCTCCCATGTTTTCTTTGTGTTGCCATAAGTTAGGCTCTCTGCGTTTGTGCGCGGGGCTAATGCTAATAATGCTATTGCGAGCAAATACAATGGCGGCTTCAAAAAACTTTTTCGAGTTTTACGGGGCGTGGTTTGCAATCCGCCCAGCCAATCAGACATAGGAACTTTTTTCTCCCCAGGAAAGTACCTGCTCTCTAGCAGGGACTGAAAAGGGGGGATAAGTTCTCTTTTTGGTGTGAACGCAAAATCCCAGGAACTATCGGAACTAAACCGGAAAAGTACTCCAGTTTGAAAGCGCCTATAGTTATCAGTTGGTGCCTGGCTATTTCTGTCCTTCCTGTCTTGTTTCCATCTATCGTCGCACATATATAAAACTGAATGGCTCCCCTTCCCTTCTCCTCCTTCAGGTGGGTATGACGGTTCACTGCCGCATCATGAAAATTGACATTGAGAAATTCAGCGTGGACCTCACATGCCGCACCTCCGATCTGATGGACAAGGCCAATGAGTGGAAGCTTCCCAAGGACAGCTACTATGACTTTGACAAAGAGACTGAAGACCAAAAACAGGAAGAGGACCTCAAAAAGAAACAACAGCGAACACGTGAGTATAATAACAGAATTAGTCAAAGTTGTTTGAATCAAAACGGCTAATAAAACGCTGCGTTTTGGTTGCTGTTTTCTCGTATTACAACTTGTTTACCCAACAACATTTACATCCACACCTCTCCCCTTATACGATTGTGCTTTTCCTCTGTCTCTGCAGCATATATAAAGCGTGTGATCGCCCATCCCAACTTCCACAATATCAGTTTCAACCAGGCAGAGAAAATGATGGAGACCCTGGACCAAGGAGACCTGATCATCAGACCCAGCAGCAAGGGGGAGAACCACCTCACGGTCACCTGGAAGGTAGGAGAGGAAGGAACACAAAAGGTGTCGGAAAACAACATGATCCGGGCTGACTGTGTGATGTGTTTTTTTTTAGGTGGCTGATGGCATCTACCAGCATGTGGATGTGAGGGAAGAAGGCAAAGAGAACGCATTCAGCTTAGGACACACTCTCTGGATCAACTCTGAGGTAAGAGTTTTTCTCCACTCATTTTTTTTGGCCTTCTCTTGTGCTTCATAATGGAACCTTATACACTGCGGGACATATGTGTTGTTGTGGTTGCTGCATGTTTTTTAAAGTATATTGCATTCTCTGCAGGAGTTTGAAGATTTGGATGAAATCAGTGCTCGGTACATTCAACCAATGGCGTCATTTGCCCGAGATCTCCTGGGGCATAAGTACTTTCAGGAATTGGGGAGCAAGGATGTATGTTATATACTGATTTACTTTTATATCATTTCAACTGTTCATAACACGAACAACTCAATTTAGTTAGCATGTTATTGCCATAAGTTGCACCTCTTATATCTTCTTTTTCTCTCTCTCCAATAGAAAATGGAGGAGTTGTTGGTCAAGACAAAGAGGGAGAAGCCTACTTTTATTCCATACTTTCTATCGGTATGTAAAGAGCTCCCGGGGAAATTCATCCTGGGCTACCAGCCTCGAGGAAAACCAAGGTGAGCCGATTATACTATATTTAGGTTTTCTGATTATACCCTGTATGAAGCCATGAGTAGAACATGTTGAATAAACAAGCTGTACTGATTTCAACATTATTCATTTTTTTAAATAACTTTTTTTGGATGTTGCTTCCTTTTTCTCAAAGCAGCATAACCTGACAATAACATCAAAGAAATTGTAAATGATATCTCAACCGATAGGCCCATAACTACTACATAAGCTCTAATCTAAATCTTTAATAAAGGGTTCCTAAACAGTATGAAAAGATATAGAGTTTGCACTTTTTTCAAGGTCTGGATAAGTATAAAATAAAAAAATTTTTAAAAAAGTGTTTAAAGACTAATGATCTGATTTTGTTCTCTAAATATAAAATTCTGGAAAAAGATGATGAAACAAGCGGTGTATTCTTTAATGCCGTTTTGAAATGTCATGTTGTTGAAAGCAAGGCGTTGAAAGTATGGCGTGCGACATTTAAAAAAAAAAAGATACTACTTTGATGAACAACAAGGTTTCCATACTAGGAGAACTAAAGGTCAACATGCTATCTGTTCCTCCTGTCCAGGGTTGAGTATGTGACCATCACCCCGGATGGCTTCCGGTACCGCTCACAGGTTTTCCCCACAGTGAACGGGTTATTCCGCTGGTTTAAGGACCATTACCAAGAGCCTGTGCCAGGTATGGAAGCACTCCTCCTAATGTGTATTGTACCACAAATAAAGGATGTAGTTGGTTCCTATCTAACGTTTTCTTCTCCATCAAAGGCGTCACTCCCAGCAACAGCAGTCGAACAAGGACTCCTGCGTCCCTGAACGCCACCCCAGCAAATATCAACATCGCAGGTGAGTCCCGCTCTTCTCCACACACACACAGATATTCAGCATGAGTGGAGTTGTAGGACATTTAACCATCTCCTCATTTATTCCCTTCTCCCTAGACTTGACGCGAGCTGTCAACTCCCTCCCACGCAACATGACCTCTCAGATGTTCAATGCCATCGCCGCGGTTACAGGCCAGAACCAGAACCCCAACACCACCCCCGCTCAGTGGGGCTCCAGCCAGTACGGATACGGTGGCAGCACAGGGGGAGGAGGGGGGAGCTCCTCTGCGTACCATGTGAGTGCAGCTGCTAATATTCAACTACTGTGGAAGCAAACAAGCTGTTTCAGGGATTTCAATGAATGGATACATAAGGACTTGCTGTTATGGTTAAGGGAGAATTAGTAAAAATACAGTTCAGAAAACACCAAACCATCTGTTAAATAAAACATTTTTTTAATTTTGATTTGATTTATTTAGAACGTGTAAAACAATAATACAAATAATAATTATGAACTGAAACAAGATAATTATGCTACTGTACGCACTTAAGCAGTGTCAAATTGATAAACAAAAATATAATTGATTTACAAATTCTATATAATCAAATGATCTACCTAATTACATAATCCGAAAAGGGGTGGGAAGGAGTTTACACTTTAATCCCATCCCTTCTCCCAAAAACTAAATTATTAATATTTTCTTCTTTTATCTTTATTTTTGTATTTTGTATTACATCTAATTACCTGATTCAAATCCATATGAGCAAGTTAAATACCAATATCATGTTTGAGAAAGCATTTGAAACTTCAACTGAATTTACATGACATGTTTTTCTTGACTGATTTCTAAGAAAATTCTTGAAATAAATTAAATACATGTACATTTTATTGCATTCTATTTCAATGTAAATTACTGCTTTATATTATTTTGTCTTGTTTTTTTGTAAGTTATTATGGTGTTCTTAAAATAGTTCGCTATCTGTGTTTTTTAAATTTTTGTTTTACTTTTATGTGTGCACCACGACACCAAGTCAAATTCCTCGTACGTGTCAACCTACCTGGTAGTAAACCTGATTCCCGCTCTCTCTCCTATGCAGGTGTTTGCTACCCCTCAGCAGCCCATAGCGACACCCCTGATGACGCCCAGCTACTCGTACACCACCCCCAGCCAGCAGGCTCTGGGCACGCCGCAGTACACCAACACCACCCCCCAGTCCTCACACTCCCACGGGAGCCTTCCACTCGGGAGCCACGTGTCACAACCAAGCCACCACAGCAGTCAACACAGCAACCCGTCCGGCACACCCACATCCTCCACCTCATCCAGAGGACGCACGCCACAGCAGCAGCAGCAGCCGCCGCCGCCAAAGTGAGTAGAAAAAAAACAGACAATCGAAATATAAGAATGTGTATTTAAGAGAAGATAAGATAGGACTTTATTTATCCCGAAGGAAATTGTTGTGCCAGAGTTACAAAAATACAATGAACACAGGAGCATAATAAGGAAACTACTCTAACAGTGCAGTAAAAAGAGCAATTCAATAACTACAAGACACATAGACGGTCAAATCATTAATGTAAAAACAACTTTATTTATTTATGTATTTGTTTATTCCACACATGGCAGTTATTTTTTAAAGAGTGCAAAACATGTACTCTTTACAAAACATGTACACTTATACTGTTTTTTTTTTTTTTTTAAATCTTATTTGACCTGCCCCTTATCTTACTTTTACATTTACTATGGCTTTTTCTTTGCTAGTCCCAACTTATTGTCTCATATTAAAATGAACCCAGCTACAGGAGATGTACAGAAATGTTGGTGTGATCTGCATCTGATTTTCCCTTTACCTCCAAGTTGAATTGTGTCAATGTCCATTTTGCATTCTCCAACTCAAATCAACCCGTTACTGGAACAGTTCAATCAATGAGTCGTTGTTTTTCTGACACTAGATGGTGCTAGACCTTTATTCTGATTGATTTTAAGGCTAAGCAGCAGCCTCGCTCTCTGTCTTTTACTAAAACCCCTCCCTCTCTCCTCTCCCTCTCGCAGGCCCAGCGGCAGCAACGCCTCCGCAGTGGACTGGGGCAAGATGGCGGAGCAGTGGCTGAAGGAGAAAGAGGCGGAGGGGCGGAAGAAGACCCCGAGGATGACGCCCCGCCCGTCCCCCAGCCCCATGATCGAGAGCACGCCCATGTCCATCGCCGGAGACGCCACACCCCTGCTGGACGAAATGGACCGATAGGACACGGAGGGGGGCGTCGCTACCCGCACCCCTGCCCAACTCCATCCTTTGTACTGCTTCTTCATCTGGATAACCCTCAAACTGTTCTCCACAACCCATCAGCCCTGTCCATTCACCTCTCCCCCTCCTCATATTGTAGATGTTGTTTGTAAAGTCTGCCATCATGGTTAATCTCATCTCCTTCCTCCTCCCCCTCCCCCATCTCCTCCCAGATGTTCCCCTCCTGACCTCCAGCCGTCTCCTCTGGCTGCTTAGTATTCTGTACAGTCAGAGTAACACTGTATACGTTACTCATAAAGTCAGCACAATGGCAAAAAAAGAAGCTTGAAATATCAGACAGCAGTTACACATAGGATATGGACCTACACAGACAATGTCACACAAGCTGCCCTACCTTCTTTACTTCAGCGATTGCTTTTAGTTTAATCTATGAATGGTTTTGACAGAGGCGCACAGTCTCATCTTCAAAAACCCACTTTTCCTCTATAAATGGTTAGTGGATTTTTGCGAGCAGTTGCCAAAAGAGCGCTTTGCCAAGCCAATCAGGACATTTAATTTTTGTATGGAATGCGTCACAATGAATAAAAACAGTTTTTTTCTGTTTGAATCTCAAGCCTCCGCTCTTCACATCTGTTAAAACAAACACACCTGTGACCACAAACACACATACACTGCGAATGTGAGTGTTGAGGCTGATTTAAAAATCTAAATCAAGGAGAAACTCATGTCAGCTGAGTTTATCTCAAACATGAAATACTGTCTGTCTCCATCACATGCTGTATTCTGATCGACTGCCTATGTGTTCGGCTCCTGTAGATAGCCTCTATTGTATTGTTGACTCCTATTGACACTAACAACATGCACCTTTGGAGGTAACTGTGGTTGTTGAGAGGACTTCTATGTGAGAAAGTGAAGAAACAGTCATTTATTAAACAATTGATTTTTAGTAACAAGTGGAAGTCAGTATCATGTCTGTGTCAGAACGTCATTCTTTAAGTTGGCTCCAATTTGAATCCCTTGGGTTTTTAATGTTTAGTGAGTATTTCACGTTTGACACTGGGGTTTGAAGTGTGCCACCACGCCGGATGTGATACATTTCTGCTGTAATTCACTCAGCAGTAAAAATGAAGATGCTTCAGTGGATGAAATGTCTCTCAGCGTATTGGCTACCATCGCACTGACTTGCCACTGCGTGTATATCTCTTTCTGTGTATAATAATCAGAAGTGCACGCAGCTATTTCAGTAAAAGAAATATATTGTCGTTAAAAAAACAAACATTGAATCTCTCGTGGTCGTCGTGCGAAAGTTTTTCTCTGCATCCTCTTGACTTATGCATTTTAATGTCTTCTTGCTGTGCCTCTGCCACAGTACAGGCAGCGCTGGTATTCAATGGTGTGCTTCATATTGCTGTGTGCCGAGTATAAAGGTCCCAGAATATGCATTTTGTGTTAAGTAATTATGGTTTTCGAGTACTTGTTTTTTTACGTCTCCCGCCAGATTAAGATACTGCAACTTTCTCAGCAAGGCTGTGATTGGTTCCTGGTAGTTCGTTAGAGAGGAGGAATGATGTCTTTGGCACTGCTGATGACCTTTTCTACCTGTGATCCCTTTAATAAAAGTGTTCATATTAAACCCTGAGTCTTGCCTATGCTACTTTCGGGAAAACACTTAGTCTGGTCATGTGATGTACATCTTTGTGTGTGTGGAAATGTGATTAGCTGGGAACAGAATGTGACACATTTTACGAAACATTACCGTTCGTTCGGCTATTTAGCTTTTCTACTTCAACAAAAACACAAAACGGTGATAGAACCAATTTATTTAAAGTCATAATCCATGAGCTGTAATTAAAGACTTTCCAGATAAGAACAAATGCATTCTGATAAAACTGAGCGAGCAAATCAATTAACTTCAGATGCAACTTCCTGTTTGCTTGCATTTATGAAAACAATCCCTCCATTTTCAAGATCATGAGAACCCTTATGTCAGAGGAGAGAGATGCGTTGTGGGTATGACTGCGGTCATGTGTGCTGGCGCAGGCTTCACATTAGCAGCACAGACACATGACGGCGAGGAAACAAAAGAAATGCACTCGAGTCTGGCACTGACATTCTCTCCAAAAAACATGTAGCCTGGTAAGGAGACACATGTTTATAAAAGCAAGTGCAGTTAAACAAAAGAAGAGAATAATCTTCAACAAGCATATGTGACCTGCTCTATCGAAATCAGTCGCATTGACCCGAAGACACATTTTGAGTTGTATACACTGTTAGAAAGAGGATATTCCTAGCTTTCTGATGATATATCAGGATTGTTTTTGTACTCCAAATATCAAGCGAAATATGTCACATTATATAATGACTGTCACCGAGTCATCACTTTGAGAAAAAGGCCTTCAAAGTTTCCTCTTCTCTGGAATCCATCGATCTGATTGATTATTAGCGGAGCAAATGATCAAAATACTACGGAGGGAAGATATTTTCGTTTGGATTACTGGTCTGGGGAACCTCGAGAGTGTGTGTTTGTGTAATTTTGCGTTTGTGTGTATTGCGTGTTTCCCGGGGAAAACCCTCACGAGAAACACCGGCTGTTGTTATGCCTGCTGTGACGTTAAGTTACTCCGTTCTCCGCTTGTAATTATGCCGTTACAAGCTTCAAAGTTATATTTATCATCTGAATTTGCCGAAACAAGTTTAATATTCTGAAAGCCAAGACTTTGTTTAATTAAAATCAGATGAAAACAAACTGTAACGGATCCTGCCGTGTTATTTATGATTACTCTACGCTTACATTCATAATATCAGCCGGAGGGAGGGGGGGCAGAGCTGCGGAAGAGCAGATTGCCTGTCATCTTCCCTTTACAAGCTTAAAGAATGTATTTATCGTGTGAGTTTGGAAATAAAAGTTTCATATTCTGAAAGCCAAGACTTTGTTTGTTTAAAATCAAGCAAAACACCCAAACCCCGAAAAAATAGTTTTGTACGCAAATCCACGTTTATCTTTTAAATGAGCCGTTGCGACTTCCGACTGATTTCGATAGAGCGGGTCACATATTACAAAGCTTTAAAATGTGTAACTCCATCCAGCAGTACAAACATTTCTGAGAGGACTTCTTGTTGTCTTAACTTAGAAATCAATATATACAACCTCCTCTCAGGCCACCTGAGAGCAACACAAATACATGTTTTAGTTATGTCATCACTTTATATACAGTCTGTTCATTATATCCACAGTGTGCATGGTGAGTCCATATTTCAGTCTGATTTCCCCCTCCTCTGTGCCGTCATGTGTTGCTGTGTGCTCAGTACAGTGTATCCAGGCGGCCATTTTCTGATCAGCAGCAGTTGGATTTCCTCTTGGTTGGTGTCCGATCGGCCTCTGTGCTGTCTGTGAGCCCTGGGAGGAACACACATTCAAATTAAACAATTGATTTGGCTTTAAAGGGAACAATGTGAGATACAGCATAAAGGGTTTGAATGATAGAGCTGTATAATACTGTAACAACAATGCATTCTAGAAACATAAGAGCCACACTGGTGCATTAGGAGTATTGGGATACTTATTTTTACTATATTTCTGATGAAGTAGGTCGCAAGATGATAAAAGGGATTAGAATGAAAGAATAGAAGTGTCTTTCTCTTGACTTTGTTCCCTTTGATATGAAGGCACATTTCATTGCGTTTCAGTAATAGCATGTGTAAAATCCATCAAAGCAAGCGATCTAAGAAACAACATCCTTTTGTGGCTCAACTGCTAATAAGAGGGCACATGTAGTCATTTCATTACAAGCAGCACTCTCAGAAAGAACACAGTCTTCACAAGTAAGGCTGTTTAGTCCGTCTAGTGCAGCGGTGGGGAACCTTTTTCCTCTCAAGGGCCATTTAAATGTTTTCAACATCCTCCGAGGGCCGTACAAATTATTGACCTCTGCTTAAAAATACTAAAATCACAGCCCATTCATTTCGCCTTTCTTTCATGCTGTGCAAAGAAAAAGCAACCTCTTAATCCAGATATTTTACCATGACTCGCGCATGCATGCACGTGCACGGTTGTGGCATGACCACCAAAACAGAAATATATGGACACAAGATGTGTGCAATTTAGTTTCCTATCCATGTGAATATGATTTAAGTGTGGGGGGACCTATCCTCCTCTAGGGGGGTCCGAGAGGCAATGCTCCCCCGGGAAGATTTTTTTTTTAAATGTTGAAGTTAAAAGCATCAATCTGGTGCACTTTAAGAGTTAAGAGATTTATGGATACATCTCTCAACACCCATATGAAACAGAACAGTAAGCAGATTTTCTTTATGGATATTTTACAAATCACTCCCCTTTCAAACTGTATTGTTGTTTATTAATAACAACTTTTTTTACTGTCATATAGTAGCCTATTTTACACCTGTTTACTTTATTCTCTTATTTTTTTATAACTATAATGATCATATAAAGATGTGCCTTTACCTCACTGGTTTTAGAAAAAGCGTCTTATATTCGTTAGCATAGCTAGCTAACCAGATGCTAATAACAACAAAGTTATTGACTGTATGATCAGTATGACAGATGAACAGATCGCCACTGGGTTTACAACTAAAGACACAGCCACGCAAAAACTGCGGCATGTGTACGGCTCCTTATGGGTACTGACATTTGTGAAGTCCCGGCCAGAGCGACGTCCTGGGCTGCTTCTCAGGTCGACTATTTTCATTTCCTCGCTCCTCGGTCTCACCGGAAGTTGATTTGCCCGCGCCATCTTGAGTACCGTCCCATGGCTCTTATTTCTGCCGGAGGACCGAGGAGCGAGGAGCGATCATGGAGGAGCGATAACCGAGGAACCACCAGACCATCCTCCGATGAAATCCTCAGATACTCACCCCGCCCCCTTACTGTGTATCGCTCACTGATTGGACGAGGCAGTGCATGCACTGATCTGATGCTTCTTGACATGAGAGCAGAGTGAAGAAAATACATGAACCTCACGGGAGTCACTCCTCAGTTTATACCGTGTTTTGTTTCAATTCATGTATCATTTAGTTACAAATATGTGATATATCTGAACAACAAAGTGGTCAAAAATCATTTAATTCATTTTTTGGAAACATTTTCATGATCGCTTTTTTCGTTTTACATTTTCATTTATTGTCATTTCCATTCAGTCAGTCATTAAGTGCTATTAAAATGTTAATGTGCTACATATCCAAACAAACAAACAAAGTGTGCAATCCAATGAATGTTAATCTAACTGAGTTTTGATAGATAACATATCTCTTTTTTCTTCTCTCAATTATTTCATTTCTATTGTGCACTCTAATCAATATTAATCAAACTATTGTTCGTTTATACATTTTAAGAATGGCGTTTATCTTTTTTGACAATGAGTTCTTATTTTATTTTATTTATTTGGGTCTACAACAGATGATACAAATGTTTGTGTCAGTAAATGTGTACTAACCATAGACTGGATATACTAACAGAGGCGGGGGTGTGTGGAAATAACGGGGACAGAGCTGCTGTCAGACGATCAGCTGTGAAGCGTCATCACAAACGGACGTCGCTTCACGTGACGCTCCGGAGGAAAGGACGTCCCATTGCTCTTAAAACTCATTTCCCTGCTTCTCGTGGTTTCCTTGCGTCCCTCCATGCTTCCCTGGTGGGAGGGACTAAACGCAGGGAAACGACGCAAGTGAGGGAAGCAAGGATTTCATTTAATCGACCTGAGAAGCAGCCCTGGTGCTCTCCGGCAGCTCTAAACCCCTGTCGGGCGAGACATATACCACGTGATGACACGTTAGGCTCGTGTTGTGTTCAAGGACCCTGACCTTGGCCTGGAAAAACAGGCACTCGCTTGTTTAATTATTTTGCGGTCTAGATTTCTAAAAAAAAAATCTTTTTTGCGTGAGTTACCTCGAGGGCCGTATCCAATTGTCTCGCGGGCCGCATACGGCCCGGGGGCCGGAGGTTCCCCACCCCTGGTCTAGTGCAAACGATACACATTCCTGTCGCTGTTCACGCTGTTCCACTGACTGACAGTGTGAGGAACAGGAGGGGAAAAGAAAACTGCTAGCAAGTGAACATGGATGTTAACGACGTAAAGTTTGAAATATTCCAGCTTTGCAGTTTCTTCCTGAGGAAGGCCTTTGACATTGTTTTAACCTCAAAGAAACACCCAATGTGAGTTGGTAGGAAACACCTTCAAAAAAAAGGTTCCGCCCAGACCAAAACAGCAAAACAGCTTTATGAGTCAAATGTGTGATAAGTTTGTTAAGGTTTATGAGTGTAACAGCTGTAAAGTATTGAGAGATGCAGTTATCAAATGTTTTATGTGATGTATTAAAGGTAGGGTAGGTAAGAATGGAGAAACCAGCTCGAGTGCGCTTGAATTTGAAAGTACGCAGCCGGAAAAATCTGTCACTTCCTTACAAAGCCCCTCCTCCAACACACACGAATGCGTACATGACCAATGAGGGCACGAGATAAGTTTGTGCACAGAGGCAGGTAGGCCATCCAGTTATTTTAGCCGGGCCAGCTCAGATGATTGGTCGTGCTTTTTTACAGCGCCACGGCTTCCACAGATGAATTTTAATGTATTTATTGTCAAAGCATTTAATATATTCATTGCTATCGGGATGTTAAGAGCATTCCATGGAATATAACAAAAGTGTTTCTGAAGAGAATTACCTGATTGATTGATTGATTGAAAAGTTTATTAACAGCTTGTATATTGGGTACAGTACAGTACAGCTCAAAACATACAATTGTTAAGGGGATGCAGACCAGAGAAAGACTTTCGTCTTGTTTACATCAGGGTCCCCCATTTCCAATTCATCATATCATTTAAGACATATAAGACAAATTTGACATACAGATGGCTTATTTAAAATTTACATACAGGTGGTTTTTTTACATACAGATTGCTTATTTACAATTTTCATTTTAGATTTCGTTCTAATACATCCTAACCGGACATTTAAGACATACCAAATCTACAGATATACAGTTAGTAACAGAGTCTAAAATGCGAGTATATACATAGATGGGGGGGGGGGGGGGAAGCTGTCCATTGTACGACAGGTTGAGATTTGTACCATTACCGGGGCCAGTTTTACAATGCTCTCCCCCGAAGGTGCTCTTCAAGAGAGGTTTTGAAGGTAAGTATAGTTTTACTTTCCTTTACAGTTGTGGGAAGAGCGTTCCACCTTGATGTGGCATAATTGCGAACGTGTATTCCCCCTTTTTTGTGCCAAATCTGGGTTTCACATGATTTGTGGAGCTCCCTCTGGTGTTATGATCATGGTATTCCTTGATCTTTGGGAAGAATTTTGACATGTACATGGGTACCATAGAGGTGTGGATCTTGTAGACCAGGCCCATTGCAAGTAGCTGTACTCTGTTGTCTACTCTAAGCCATCCTAGTTTGTCAAAGTGAGCAGAGGTGAGGTGGGTTCTAGATGAAAGGTCAAGCAGTAGTCTGACCAGTTTATTTTGCGATGTTTGAAATTTTATTTTTAGCGCCTTGGAGGTGCTATGGTACCATGACGTGCAAGCATAGTCAACCTACCCCACCTTTAAGAAATATCACCGGCCTTATCTATTACAGAGACACTCCAGATCAACATAGTTTAGAAGTGAGGGTCGAGGTCAGCAGACATAGCGTGACTTAAAGTGCCCTGCCCTTACTAACTCATTTACTTTAAACAGTGTTGCAGGATGGGGGAACTTGTGTTTTCTTATCCCCCCCCTCTGATCTCACCTCACTGAGTCCGTCCTCTGAACCTGGCAGGCAGCCTTCACCTGAGGGTGGAAGCCATCTTTGGTGTGCAGCGCTGCATTTGTACTGAAACACTGTGAAGAAAAGCGACTTATGGACGTGAGCACATTGGACAGTGAAAGAAAAAGTGGATTTTTAAAATGAAGCAGCCAGAATATCACAAAGTTAAATCGTCTCTGCCTTTCTCTTATTGCCATCCATGAAAACCTTAATTACATTACATTTAGCTGACGCTTTTGTCCAAAGCGACTTACAATAAGTACATTCGACCAGGAAGACACAACCTTGAAGAAAACAGAATCATATAAGTACATCAGGTTTCATAGAGCCAAACATTTCAAGTGCTACTCAACTGGCTTTAGGTAAGCCAGTCCTTTATTAGTATAAAAGTGCTTCGTTAATAGTTCTAACGCTCGAAGTGGAGTCGAAAGAGATGAGTTTTCAGTTTGCGCCGGAAGATATGCAAGCTATCTGCTGTCCTGATGTCAATGGGGAGCTCATTCCACCATCTTGGAGCCAGGACAGCAAACCCACGTGTTTTTGCTGATGGGAACTTGGGTCCCCCTCTAAGCGAGGGCGCAACGAGTCGTTTGGCTGATGCAGAGCGTAGTGCACGAGCTGGGGTGTACGGTTTAACCATGTCCTGGATGTAGGAAGGGCCAGATCCATTCGCAGCATGGTAATTACCACGAATAAGCATTAAAAGAGCCATGAAAACAGTCCTTGTTTATTTCTTAAATATAACTTAAATATAACCAAATGTAATAAGATTTTCTGAGGACAGCAGCATTTTCCAAATGTGCAGCCTAATCTCAGAGAAACAAAGAGATGCATTCAGGCCAAAATAACCTCATCACTAATATTAACACGGTTAGTTTGAAATTGCATTGCATTACTGTGTGTGTGTGTGTGTGTGGTGTGTGTGTGTGTGTGTGTGTGTGTGTGTGTGTGTGTGTGTGTGTGTGTGTGTGTGTGTGTGTGTGTGTGTGTGTGTGTGTGTGTGTGTGTGTGTGTGTGTGTGTGTTACATGTGGAAGGTGAGAAATGACCCGGTCCTTCTTCACAGGTGGTAACATGCTGCTGCAGTTAATCAATGAACACACACACACACACACAACACACACACACACACAACACACACACACACACACACACACACACACACACACACACACACACACACACACACACACACACAAACAAACACACACACACACGCCTTCAGGTTATCAAGCTCACTGACAGCAAGCCCAACAAACAGGATGGAGCATCAGCAGAGAAGGAAAAATAGGCATTCATAAAAAATAAAAAGCAGAAAAATCTGAAGTTTTACTAAGTTTACCAACTTTACCTGAAACTGGAAGCTTAAACTGCTGGAGGTAATGTGTTCTGGGCCTGGAGATGCGATGTTGTATCCAAGTGTTGCTTAGAAAATAAATCCAGAACAAAGCAAAATGAGTCTCACAGCACCGAACTGAATCTGCTGACTGACAGCAGACAGACAAACATTCAATTAATGAGATTCTCCCTGTATGAGTGAATACCTGAGAAACAGCTCTACCCTGCGGCGACAGGGTGTTCCTACACAATTCACTGATGATTAACAACATCAGTGTATCTCCAAAAATCAAGTGTCTTCTCATTTGAATGTGTAATTATGGCCAGCGGAGCTCCTTCTCCAACAGACTTCTGCAGCTCCGCTGTCACAAGGACAGATACAGGAAAACATTCCTGCTCACTGCAATAACTCTCTATAACAAATCCCCTCTGGCTGGCAGAGAACTCTCTGCTCCATAGCTTCTCTTAATAACTGGACTTCAACTCCCACTGTACATTTTACATTCACATTATATTTCATATTGAATAATCCATTCTTGCTAAATAATATCCTGCATTATATTTGTTACTGGACATTTCCACATGTATATTTTCCACATGTATGTATATATATATATATTTTTTTAACTTGTAACTTTTTTATGCTATTTTATTTCTATTTCTGAAATATTTTGGACTATTTCTGTGTCTTAATTTTTCTTATGTACATTGCCTTGTGTTTTTTATGCTGCTGCAACGCAAACATTTCCCAAATTGGGATCAATAAAGTACCTATCTATCTATCTATCTTTCAGAGTTAAATCATGTACTCCATTACATTTATTTAGTACCTTTAGTACATTTTCAGAATTGGATTAATGATGTGAAATAGTCAACAAAAACAAAAAATGAAACCTGGAGTAAAATCACAAGCTTCAGCCTCAAAGTAATTAAAACTAGCTACACCAACTCTTTCCAGGACATGTCGGGGCCCTGCCTGCCAGTAGCTTTGCCAATATCTGTGTTGATAGGTAATAGATTAAGAGCGGTGAATCATAGAAACAGGAAGCGCTCAAACGTTTGTGTGAGTGTATCTAATTTAGCAGTGATTCCATGTCAGCCACAGCTTGTTACAAAAAACATGACTGATAGTGTGTTTAACAAACTTAAACTAGCTTTATTAAATGTCAGGTCTTTGGCAGGAAAAACATTTTTAATCAATGATTTTATCACTGAGCACAATCTCGATTTTATGTTTTTTAACAGAAACTTGGATTGAACAAAATAACAGTGCAGCTGTTCTTATCGAATCAACCCCTCCCAACTTTAGTTTTATGAGTCAGGAAAGAATGCATAAGAAAGGGGGTGGAGTTGCTATTCTGTTCAATGATTCCCTTCAATGCAGGAAGACATCGTATGGAAACTTTGATTCTTTTGAATATGTGGCCCTCCGGCTGAAATGCTCCTCTCGAGCTCTGTTCCTAAATATCTATAGACCACCCAAATACTGTGCAAGCTTTTTTGATGACTTTACTGAACTGCTGTCTATAGTGTGTATTGACTTTGACCGTCTAGTCATTGTTGGTGATTTTAACATCCATGTTGACAACCCCCAGGACAGAGGGGCTAAAGAACTGTTTTGTGTTCTTGATAGCTATGGACTGACTCAGCATGTGACGGAGCCCACGCACAATAAGGGGCACACTCTGGACTTAATTATCTCAAAGGGTCTGAATATCTCTAAGGTTGTGGTGACTGATGTTGCACTCTCTGACCATTCCTGTGTTTTCTTTGAGAGCTCTATTTCTGTTCACAAAAATATTCAAAAAGAGGTAACCACAAAGCGATATTTAACTGAAAATACTAGGGAATGTTTTACTCAGAATTTCTCTTCCACACTTGCCCCTGCCAACATCTCAGTAAATGAGCTAGTAGATAATTTTAATTCAAAAATTAAAAATGTTATAGATGCCATTGCTCCAACTAAGGTAAAGGAAGTGTCTGGCAAGAAAATATCTCCATGGAGAAAGGCCATGACCGTGAAAACAGAAAAAAGTACTAGACCGACTGGAGAACTGGGTGGGACTTTCGGAAACAGTTCTGAATTGGTTTGAATCCTACTTAAAGGACAGAAACAACTTTGTTTCTATAGGTAATACACATCTGAGTTGACAAATATGACATGTGGGGTTCCTCAAGGCTCCATCTTGGGGCCTCTTCTCTTTAACATCTACATGCTACCACTGGCTCAGATAATGAAGAACAACAAAATAAGTTACCATAGCTATGCAGATGACACACAAATTTACGTAACAATTTCACCAGGAGACTATGCTCCAATTCAAACACTGAGTAAGTGCATTGAACAAATCAATGACTGGATGTGTCAGAACTTTCTCCAATTAAACAAAGATAAAACTGAGGGTAATGGTTTTTTGGAGCCAAGGCAGAACGTATAAAAGTTAGCGCTGAAGCTTCAGTCCGCAATGTCAAAACAACAGATAAAGCCAGAAATCTAGGTGTAGTCATGGACTCTGACCTGAGTTTCAACAGTCACATTAAAACTGTTACTAAATCAGCCTACTATCACCTAAAGAATATATCTAGGATTAAAAGACTAATGTCACAGCAGGATTTGGAAAACTTGTCCATGCTTTTATCTTCAGTAGACTCGACTACTGCAATGGTGTCTTCACAGGTCTCACTAAAAAATCTATTAGGAAGCTGCAGCTAATTCAGAACGCTGCTGCTCGAGTCCTCACTAACACTAAGAAGTGGATCACATCACTCCTGTTCTGAAGTCTTTACACTGGCTTCCTGTGTGTCAAAGAATAGATTTCAAAATACTGCTGCTGGTTTATAAAGCACTGAATGGTTTAGGCCCAAAATACATTTCTGACCTCCTGCTAAATTATGAACCATCCAGATCTCTCAGGTCTTCAGGGACTGGTCAGCTTTCTGTCCCCAGAGTCAGAAACTAAACATGGTAAAGCAGCGTTCAGTTATTATGCTCCAAATATCTGGAACAAACTCCCAGAAACCTGCAGGTCCGCTGCAACTCTCACTACTTTTAAATCCAGGCTGAAGACTTTTCTTTTTGTCGCTGCTTTTAATTGAACTATTCATATCTTAGACTGCACTGTAACTTTCATCCATGTACTTTTTTTTTCTTTTAATGTTTAATTGACAGCACTGTAACTTTTATCCATTGTATTTTTTTCTTTTAATTGTTTATCTTTTATTAGCTTTTCTTTTTAATGACTTTAAATGCCATTTTCTTAATCTCTTTCATTTTTTGTAAAGCACTTTGAATTGCCTTGTGTTGAAAAGTGCTATATAAATAAACTTGCCTGCCTTGCCTTGCCTTACACATTACAAGCTTTGATAAACATTACAATCAAAACATATACTATATCATTCTGATATCTGCATAATGATACTTTTTACTTTTGATATTTTATGTATATTTTGATTGCTAATACATTTATTTTTGTGATTGAGTAACATTAAGCAGGGCTTTTACTTGTAAACAGAGTATTCCTACACTTCGGTACTTCTACCTGAGTACATCATACTCTAGTTCCTGGCAGAATAATCATGGATCCCGACGCCTCTTTCCTCTCTCTTGTTCTCTTTTTCTTTTCTTTACGGGAGAGTTTAGCCTTCAAGAATCCAACGTTTGGTGCTCTCCACAAATATAAAAATGAATATTAAAAAAGTATTCCCACTGTGTTTTCTGACAAGGCAATCTAATGGTTTGTGTCCACAGCTGACGTTATACCGGGCCGGACTTCTTTCTGCGGATTGATAGGACTGCACGTAGTCCCTTTATCATTCTTAGCACACCTCTGCTAAGGGTCACTAGATCCTTAGCCGAGAGTTGTGTTAGCGAGTATTAACCTCTGAAATGTCCACATTTACCAATCAGAATGAGTATTCAAACAAAATCATGTATTATTTATTTATTCAATGATGTCATTCAAAGTCATATTTCCTTCTTGTTTCCTAAGCACAGATGTGGAGGTGGTGAAAGCTTCCTGTGTGTGTGAGGAGCTTCCCGATCCCACCAGCACAGAAGAAGAAGAAGAAGATGTAACAACGTCCTCTGTGCTGGTCGGGCTGGGGAGCTCCTCGTCCTCTCGGCTGGTGGGTGGAGCGGGGGTTGTCGGTGGGCTGGGGGATGGGATGAAGGGCATGGAGGTCCTTACTGTACTCACAGGGTCTGGGACTAAGCTGAGAGCGGTCTGCTGTGGTGCTGGGTCTTTCTGGGATCATCGGTTGGTGATCTACTCTCAGCTGCCAAAAACACCAAGAGGAGTCCTGCCCTGTGAGACAGAAACACAAAAAATAAATACTCAAATATACAACCCTCTGAACTGTTGCAAGCTGTTAAACGTAACCTTCAATGATGGACAAATATGATAAACTCCAATAATAAATACAATCCTTGTGAGGGGATCACTTACTAAGCCCCAAAAGACAACCCGCTCTTAATCAGTTGTCATCCTTTCTTTTGGTGTGGTCTGCAGTATCTCATCTTCTTCGTCTGAACATCCTGGAACATCCTTGAGTTTCAGTCTTCCACGGAGTTGCTTTTTGTAGGAAGGTTGATGCAGCGTGGGTAATGCTGGAGACCTGTTAGAAAACCTGAAAGAGACTTGGAGACTTTTCGTGATGTTAATAGTCACTGCTTTAGCACTATATGTTGCACCTAGAAAAAACTGAGCAGTACTTGAGTAAATGTGCTTGAATTAGTTTAACCACCGTCTTAAACGATTTACTTACCTGTCTTGCAAAGCCATACTTTAAAAAGAAAGAATACACAACCATACCATGTTAACTTACCTCTGGTATCAGCATCGACCATCATCAAATTTTTTATCCAAAAGTAAAAACGATTAAAAAAATTAAGTAATATATTAATAAAAGCCCTGGTGCAACATTTGACCTATCGACCCAGCAGGACGTGTTTGAAGATGCCTGGGGCTTCATCAGTCCTGATAGAGGCAAAGGATTTCAAATCCTGTAGCAAATACTTGCAGGTGGGAGCTGCTGGACGAGAGGGGAGTGATACACCATCGTCTACAACGTCCTATTCATCCTCTTCCTCTTACCTCTGCTATCAGGCATTGACCATTATCAAATAATATTAAAAAGACCAGTAATATATAAATAAAAAGCCCCAATGCAATTTTTGACCCATCACAAACCTGGTATGAGCATCGACCATCATCAATTATTATCCAAAAGAAAAAAATATCGAAATGAAAAATGACATATTAATAAAATAAAGCCCTGATGCAAGATCTGACCTATCGCCAACCCCAGAAAGATGTGTTTGAAGCTGCCTGGGGCTTCATCAGTCCTTGCCAGACGCAAAGGTTTTCAGATCCTGCCAGCAGACGTCCGTCTCAGTCCGAGTCGCTGTCTTCAGGGAGCCTGTGGTCCTCTGGACGGTATCTCTTGTCCAGGGGGGGGCAGGGGCCTGAGCTGGAGGGTGTCAAGTCCCTAAAGTCCTCTTCCCTGGTCCTTTTGGTGGAGAGGCCGAGGCCTGAGGTTGGGGGTTGGAGAGTCCCTAAAGTCCTCTTCCCCTGCACGCCTCCTCCCAGGTCCTCTTGGTGGAGAAGCCGAGGCCTGATGTCGATGGAGGGGCTGAGGATGGAGTTTCTTCAGGACGTTCCACTTGCGGCGCAGAATCCTCCGGAAGGGGGGCAACGCCAAAAGGGCAAAATGTCTGCCAAAAGGTCCACGGGTGGGCAACTGCTGGACAGAACGAGGCACCATGGGGCAGCAGAGGCCTAAGGTGGAGGGTGCCAAGTCCCTGGAGTCATCTTCCCTGAACCTCTTGGTAGAGAAGCCGGGGCCCGATGTGGAGGGTGCTGTGCTGAGTCGATGGAGAGTCCTCTTCCTGATCCTCTTCGTGGAGAAGACGAAGCCTGGTGTTGTTGGAGCGAACCACTCCTGACCTCGGAGGGGCTGAGGGTGGACCTTCTTCAGGACGTTCCAGTCGCGGTGCAGAAACCTCCAGGGGGGCAACACCCAAAGGGAGGGAGCAGGGATTTGCAGGGAGGAAGCTTGGAGTGAAGGTCCCACGCAATACCTCCCAAACATTTACCGGCGGGAATTGCTGGGTGAGAGGGGGGAGACGTCCGATATCGGCATCACCGTCATCACCTATCACCATCATCACCGTCATCACATAATCTTCAGTGTCCTCTTCCTCCTCTTCTTCTTCCTCCTCCTCCTCCTCTTCCTTGGAGCAGGACAAGGACCCGTATCCAGAATCTTCGGATGTCCAGTCTTCCCCCTTATCCTCCTCTTCCAAATCCTCTTCCTCCTCCTCCTCCTCTTTCCCTCAGTCCATGACATCCACCTAAAAAACCGACAGCAAACTCACCTTCATCATCCCCGACAGCGTTCCTGACCTCACCTACCTCTTCCTCATCAGGAGCATTGTAGACAGGGAGATTACCTTCATCGCCTGCAGGAGGATCCATGATGAAGTTCTCAGAGCCTGAGGGGGGGGAATTCAGAGTGTAAGTGTAGTCCTCTTCCCTGCATGCCTCTTCCCAGGTCCTCTTTGTGGAGAAGCCGAGGCCTGATGTCGATGGAGGGCT
Source organism: Gymnodraco acuticeps (assembly GCF_902827175.1). Classification (NCBI taxonomy): domain Eukaryota; kingdom Metazoa; phylum Chordata; class Actinopteri; order Perciformes; family Bathydraconidae; genus Gymnodraco; species Gymnodraco acuticeps. The sequence goes on from NW_022992250.1 coordinate 6,288,030, forward strand.
GAGGATGGAGCTTCTTCAGGACGTTCCACTTGCGGCGCAGAATCTTCCGGAGGGGCAACACCCAAAGGGCGAAATGCCTGCCAATATCTCACAGGTGGGCGCTGCGCGCAAGAAGGGGCACCATGGGCAGCAGAGACCTAAGGTGGAGGTGCCGAGTTCCTGGAGTCCTCTTCCCTGATCCTCTTCGTGGAAAGACGAAGCCTGGTGTTCTTGGAGCGAATAATCCTGACCTTGGAGGGGCTGAGGGTGGACCTTCTTCAGGACGTTCCAGTCGCGGTGCGAAACCTCCAGGGGGGCAACATCCAAAGGGAGGTAGCAGGGATTTGCAGGGAGGAAGCTTGGAGTGAAGGTCCCACGCAATACCTCCCAAATTTATCGGCGGGAATTGCTGGGTGAAAGGGGGAGACGTCCGATATCGGCATCACCGTCATCACAATAATCTTCAGTGTCCTCTTCCTCCTCCTCCTCCTCCTCTTTCTTCTTCTTCTTCTTCTTCTCCTCCTCCTCCTCCTCCTCCTCCTCCTCCTCCTCCTCCTCCTCTCTCCTCCTCCTCCTCCTCCTCCTCCTCCTCTTCCTCCTCTTCTTCCTCGGAGGACAAGGACCCGTATCCAGAATCTTCAGATGTCCAGTCTTCCCCCTCATCCTCCTCTTCATCCTCCTCCTCTTCCAAATCCTCTTCCTCCTCCTCTTCCCTCATCCATGACCTCCACCTAAAAAACCGACAGCAAACTCACCTTCATCCTCGACAGCGTTCCTGACCTCACCTACCTCTTCCTCATCAGGAGCATTGTAGACAGGGAGATTACCTTCATCGCCTGCAGGAGGATCCATGATGAAGTTCTCAGAGCCTGAGGGGGGGAATTCAGAGTGTAAGTGTAGTCCTCTTCCCTGCATGCCTCTTCCCAGGTCCTCTTTGTGGAGAAGCCGAGGCCTGATGTCGATGGAGGGGCTGAGGATGGAGCTTCTTCAGGACGTTCCACTCTTGCGGCGCAGAATCTTCCGGAGGGGCAACACCCAAAGGGCGAAATGCCTGCCAATATCTCACAGGTGGGCGCTGCGCGACAAGAAGGGGCACCATGGGCAGCAGAGACCTAAGGTGGAGGGTGCCGAGTTTCCTGGAGTCCTCTTCCCTGATCCTCTTCGTGGAGAAGACGAAGCCTGGTGTCTTGGAGCGAATAATCCTGACCTTGGAGGGCTGAGGGTGGACCTTCTTCAGGACGTTCCAGTCGCGGTGCAGAAACCTCCAGGGGGGCAACATCCAAGGGAGGTAGCAGGGATTTGCAGGGAGGAGCTTGGAGTGAAGGTCCCACGCAATACCTCCCAAACATTATCGGCGGGAATGCTGGGTGAAAGGGGGGAGACGTCCGATATCGGCATCACCACCGTCATCACATAATCTTCAGTGTCCTCT